>NC_135807.1:25650513-25986711 GCF_964213995.1 Mustelus asterias
GACCATTGGTTGGTTCAATGGAGAGTGCAGGAGGGCATGCCAGGAGCAGCACCAGGCATACTTAAAAATGAGATGTCAACCTGGTGAAGCTACCAAACAGGACTAGTTGTGTGCCAAATAGCAAAAACAGCAAGTGATAGACAGAACTAAGCAACCCCACAACCAACTGATCAGATCTAAGTTCTGCAGTCCTTCACCATCCAGCCAAGAATGGTGGTCGACAATTAAACAACTCACTGGAGGAGGAGGTTCCACAAATACCCCAATCCTCATATAGGAGCCCAGCACATCAGTGCAAAAGATAAGACTGAAGTATTCGCAGCAATCTTCAGCCAGAAGTGCCGAGTGGATGATCTATCTCGGCCTCCTCCTGTGGTCCCCAGCATCTCAGATGCCAGTCTCTAGCCAATTCAATTCACTCCACGTGATATCAAGAAACGGTTGGAGGCACTGGATACTGCAAAGACAATGAGCTCTGATAAAATTCCGGCAATAGTACTGAAGACTTGTGCTCCAGAACTTGCCGCTCCCCGAGCCAAGCTCTTCCAGTACAGTTACAACACTGGCATCTACCCAACAATGTGAAATATTGCCCAGGTATGTCCTGTACACAAAATAAGAAGTTTAACAACACCAGGTTAAAGTCCAACAGGTTTATTTGGTAGCAAAAGCCACACAAGCTTTCGGAGCTGCAAGCCCCTTCTTCAGGTGAGTGGGAATTCTGTTCACAAACAGAGCATATAAAGACACAAACTCAATTTACATGAATAATGGTTGGAATGCGAATACTTACAACTAATCAAGTCTTTAAGAAACAAAACAAAAGACTTGATTAGTTGTAAGTATTCGCATTCCAACCATTATTCATGTAAATTGAGTTTGTGTCTTTATATGCTCTGTTTGTGAACAGAATTCCCACTCACCTGAAGAAGGGGCTAAGAGCTCCGAAAGCTTGTGTGGCTTTTGCTACCAAATAAACCTGTTGGACTTTAACCTGGTGTTGTTAAACTTCTTACTGTGTTTACCCCAGTCCAACGCCGGCATCTCCACATCATGACTGTACACAAAAAGCAGGGCAAATCCAACTCAGCCAATTATCACCCAATCAATCTACTCTCAATCTTCAGTAAAGTGATGGAAGGGGTAATCAACAGTGCTATCAAGCAGCACCTGCTCAGCAATAACCTGCTCAGTAACGCCAATTTGGGTTTCACCAGGATCACTCAGCTCCTGACCTCATTACAGCCTTGGTTCAAACATGGATAAAAGAGCTGAATTCCAGAGGTGAGGTGAGAGTGACAGCCCTTGACATCAAAGCCGCATTCGACGGAATGTGGCATCAAGGAGCCCTAGTGAAACTGGAATCAATGGGTACCGGGGGAAAACTCTCCGCTGGTTGGATTCATACCTGATACAGAGGAAGATCGTTGTGATTGTGGAGGGTCACTCATCTCAGCTCCAGGACATCTCTGCAAGAGTATCTCAGGATAGTGGCCCAGGCCCAATCATCTTCAGCTGCTTCATCAATGACCTTCCCTCTGTCATAAGGTCAGAAGTGGAGATGTTCGCCGATGATTGCATGTAACATTTGCGTCACACAAATGCCAGGAAATGACTATCACCAATAAGAGACACTCTAACCACTGCCCTTAGACATTCAATGGCGTAACCATCACTGAATCCCCACTGTCAATATCCTTGGGGTTATCATTGACCAGAAACTGAACTGGACTCACCACATAAACACAGCTACAAGAGCAGGTCAGAGGCTCGGAATATTGCAGCGAGTAACTCATCTCCTGGCTCCCCTGAGCCTATCCACTGTCTATAAAGGCATAAGTCAGGAGTGTGATGGAATACTCCCCACTTGCCTGGATGGGTGCCGCTCCAACAACACTCAAGAAGCTTGACGTCATCCAGGACAAAGCAGCCCGCTTGATTGGCACCACATCGACTAAAATTCAATCCCTCTACCACCAATGCTCAGTAGCAGCAGTGTGTACTATCTACAAGATGCACTGCAACAATTCACCGAAGATCCTTAGACAGGTCTAATACAGATAGGAAATATACAGTAAATGGCAGAACCCTTAAGAGTATTGATAGGCAAAGGGATGTGGGTGTACAGGTACACAGGTCATTGAAAGTGGCAATGCAGGTGGAGAAGGTAGTCAAGATGGCATACGGCATGCTTGCCTTCATCGGCCGGGGTATTGAGTTTAAAAATTGGCAAGTCATGTTGCAGCTTTATAGAGCCTTAGTTAGGCCGCACCTGGAATATAGTGTTCAATTGTGGTCGCCACACTACCAGAAGAATGTGGAGGCTTTGGAGAGGGTGCAGAAAAGATTTACCAGGACGTTGCTTGGAATGGAGGGCATTAGCTATGAGGAGAGGTTGGAGAAACTTGGTTTCTTCTCACTGGAGTGACGGAGGTTGACGGGCGACCTGATAGAAGTCTACAAGATTATGAGAGGCATGGACAGAGTGGATAGTCAGAAGCTTTTTCCCAGGGTGGAAGAGTCAATTACTCAGGGACACAGGTTTAAGGTGCGAGGGGCAAGGTTTAAAGGAGATGTACGAAGTAGATTTTTTACACAGAGGGTGGTGGGTGCCTGGAACTCAGGGGAAGTGGTGGAAGTGGATACGGTAGTGACTTTTAACGGATGTCTTGACAAATACATGAATAGGATGGGAATGGAGCGATATGATCCCCGGAAGGGTAGGGGGTTTTAGTTAAGTCGGGCAGCATGGTTGGTGCAGGCTTGGAGGGCCGAAGGGCCTGTTCCTGTGCTGTAATTTTCTGTGTTCTTTCATTGTTCTAGCACCTTCCAAACCCATGACCACTTCCATCTAGAAGGACAAGGGCAACAGATACATGGGAACACCACCACCTGCAAGTTCCCCTCCAAGCCACTTACCATCCTGACTTATAGAGTCATAGAGGTTTACAACCTGGAAACAGGCCCTTCGGCCCAACGTGTCCATGCCACACTTTCTTTTTTAAACCCCTAAACTAATCCCAATTGCCCGCATTTGGCCCATATCCCTCTATACCCATTGTACCCATGTAACTATCTAAATGCTTTATAAAAGATAAAATTGTACCCGCCTCTACTACTACCTCTGGTAGCTTGTTCTAGACAATCACCACCCTCTGTGTGAAAAGATTGCCCCTCTGGACACTTTTGTATCTCTCCCCTCTCACCTTAAACCTATGCCCTCTAGTTTTAGACTCCCCTACCTTTGGGAAAATATATTGACTATCGACCTTGTCTATGCCCTCATTATTTTATAGACCTCTATAAGGTCACCCTTCAGTCTCCTACGCTCCAGAGAAAAAAG
This sequence comes from Mustelus asterias, assembly GCF_964213995.1. Classification (NCBI taxonomy): domain Eukaryota; kingdom Metazoa; phylum Chordata; class Chondrichthyes; order Carcharhiniformes; family Triakidae; genus Mustelus; species Mustelus asterias. Next base: position 25,653,857 of record NC_135807.1, read on the forward strand.
TCCCAGTCTATTCAGCCTCTCCTTATAACTCAATCTATCAAATCCCAGTAGCATCCTAGTAAATCTTTTCTGCGCTCTTTCTAGTTTAATAATATCCTTTCTATCATAGGGTGACCAGAATTGCACACAGTATTCCAAGTGTGGCCTTACCAATGTCTTGTACAACTTCAACAAGACGTCCCAACTCCTGTATTCAATGTTCTGACCGATGAAACCAAGCATGCTGAATGCCTTGTTCACCACTCTGTCCACCTGTGACTCCACTTTCAAGGAGCTATGAACATGCACCCCCAGATCTCTCTGTTCTGTAACTCTCCCCAATGCCCTACCATTAACTGAGTAAGTCCTGCCCTGGTTCAATCTACCAAAATGCATTACCTCGCATTTGTCTAAACTTGGAAATATATCGCCGTTCCTTCATAGTCGCTGGGTCAAAATCCTGGAATTCCCTCCCTAACGGCATTATGGGTCAACCCACAGAACATGAGCTGCAGTGATTCAAGAAGGCAGCTCACCACCACCTTTTCGAGGGCAACTAGGGATGGGCAATAAATGCTGGCCTAGCCAGCGACGCCCATGTCCCACGAACGAATAAAAAAAGTCATTGTCGATTGTTGGAAAAACCCATCTGGTTCACTAATGCCCTTTAGGGAAGGAAATCTGCCGTCCTTACCTGATTTGGCCTATATATGTGACTCTAGAGGAACAGCAATGTCGTTGACTCTCAACTGCTCTCTGAAATAGCCCAGCAAGCCACTCAGTTGTATCAATTGCTAACTGTAGCGATTCAAGAAGGCAGCTCACCACCACCTTCTTAAGGGTGACTGGCCTCAGGCTTTCCCTTGCTTCGACTTTGGAGAAAGTTATGAATCATGATGGCAGGAAGTGAAGCATCTCAACTAGATATTCTTTCATTGGTTGTGGGCATTAGTGTTGCCCGTTGCTCATTGCACGTTAGGTGATTGGCCATGGGAAATTGCCCCAAGATGTACAAGCTCGGGGAATTAGCGGGGTAAATGTGTGATGTTACAGGGATAGGGCTTGGGTAACATGCTCTTTTGGAGAATCGCTGCAGATTCAACGGGCTGAATGGCCTTATACACTGTAGGAGTTTTATGATTGAACTGAATGCTCAGACGCAATAATGAATCAACCACATTGTTGTGGGTCTGGATTCACCTATAAGGTCAGACTCGGTAAGGATGGCAGATTTCCTCCTCTAAACTGGCGCAATTTGGATTTTATAATGATCAATGATAGTTGTCATTACTGAAACTAGCTTTTAATTCCAGATTTATTAATTAAATTTACAGACCACCAGGTGCCACGGTGGGAATTGAACTCATATCCCAAGAGCATTAGCCTGAGTCACTATTCCAATTATACTTCCACTACACCACCATCTCCCCAATGAAGTGAAGCTGAAGGTGGAGAAAGTAGATCGTGAATGTGGAGGTGGTGATGGAGGAGGAGATCATTCTGGAAGAAGGGTCAAGGCAGAGGCACAAATGTGGCTGCCAATGTAGGCGATTGTGAAGTCAAAGGTGAAAATGAATGTAATGGTGGAGGTAAAAGCAATGGTGGAGATGGGGAAGGTGGAGATAATGTAGGTGGAGCTGATGATTGAGGCAGAGATGAAAATGAAGAGATGAAGGTAGTGGTGCAGTTGAAGGTGATGGTGGAGGCAGAGATGATGCTCGAGATAGGAATGGAAATGAATATGATAGAAACATAGAATCATAGAATTCTGACAGTGCAGAAAGAGGCCATTCGGCCATTCAAGCCTGCACTGACAACAATCCCACCCAGGCACTAACCCTGGAGCTCCGCATATATACCCTGCTAACCTCCCTGATACTAAGGGGCAATTGAGCATGGCCAATCAACCTAACCTGCACATCTTTGGACTACGAGGAAACTGGAGCACCCGGAGGAAACCCATGCAGACAAGGGGAGAATGGGCAAAATCTGCAAAGTCGCCCAAGCCGAAAATTGAACCTGTGTCCTTGATGCTGTGAGGGAGCAGTGCTGACCACTGTGCCATTGTGCCACCCTGTATTCCCTCCCTAACCATTTCTGCTCCTCTAAAAGGGAGAATCTTAGAACTTACCACTTGACCAAGTTTTTTAATCATGCCTTTCTCCTTATTTAGTTCAGTGTCAAAGTTTGGCTTACCTTTGTGAGATACGTTGGAATGTTTTACTATGTTAGAGGTTCCATATGAATTTAAGTTAAGGGCGGCATGGTGGTACAGTGGTTAGCACTGCTACCTCACAGTGTCAGGGACCCAGGTTTGATTCCTGGCTTGGGTCACTGTCCGTGCGGAGTCTGCACATTCTCCCCATGTCTGTGTGGGTTTCCTCCGGGTGCTTTCGTTCCCTCCCATAATCCGAAAGATGTGCTGGTCAGATGCACTGGCCCTGCTAAATTTTCCCTCAGTGTACTCGAACAGGCGCCGGAGTGTGGCGACTAGGGGATTTTCACAGTGACTTCACTGCAGTGTTAGTGTAAGCCTACTTGTAACATGACTGAATAAACTTTAATGATCTTCTTTTAGAAGGAGGGGGATTTTCGGTGATCTTGCGCTCAGAGTGGAGAGCTGCACTCACAAATAGCGCAGATCAAGGCTAGGACTACAATGAGCCTTCTGCCTGTGCCTTCTTTAATCACAGATCCTTGCTGTAACAGCACTGCATCAGTACACTGACCCTCCAGGACTGCATTGCATTATGCTGGTCTGCGAATCCAGTCAGAGCTAAAAACAACCTCTCAATATTCATTGTCCAGGCTCAGACTATTTTTAAATGACCAGTTGGGCAAAGCAGCGATGGGTGGTCAGTGCTGTGAAAGCTTTCCACAGTGAGTGAAGGCTTGCTGGAGAAGAGAGGAAACACTTGAACGGGAAGAAAATGCCAATTCAGATTCAAGTGATTTTGAGATAGAAACCTTTGGTTTTGAGACTAGTCTCAAGTGGGGAAACAAACAGTACTCACAATAAATACTGCACACTGACCCATTAACAATAAAAACATTAATAAATCTCTTAAACTTACAATTTGTTTTTTTTATTACTTTTAAGCCGTACTTTGCACTATGAGTTAGATGAAATTTACTTAAGTTAAAAAGCGTTAAAATGCTATTAATTGAATCATAACTTCAGGATTCAGTCACAACCAGAAAAAACAACCAGGACTGTAATACCAGATTGTGTAACAAGAAGATATGTGGATTCCCCCAAAGGTCCATTCACTCAAGTTGAGTGAGTGCCCTCTGCTGGAAGGAACTGCATCTCTTGTGCTGACAAGACCAAGACCATGGTTAGCACTGCTGCCTCACAGCGCTAGGGTCCTGGGTTCGATTCATGGCTTGGGTCACTATCTGTGTGGAGTTTGCACATTCTCCCTGTGACTGCGTGGGTTTCCTCCGGGTGCTCCGTTTTCCACACAAAGTCCAAAGATGTGCTGGTTAGGTGCATTGGCCGTGCTAAATTCTCCCTCAGTGTACCCGAACAGACACCGGGGTGTGGCGATTAGGGGATTTTCACAGTAACTTCATTGCAGTGTTAATGTAAGCCTGCTTGTGACTAATAAATAAATGAATCTAAAATGTTTCTCATTCTGGACTTACCAAATATAATGCAAATTGAATGAACATGTGATCTGTCACAATCGGCTATGTGACGTGATGGCCCTTTCCATCAGTCACATCCAATGAATCGTTTGTTATTGCGTTCGATTAATGCGAATTATGCATTTCGGTCGATCTAATGTAAGGGGGAGCTATACAATAAATGGCAGAACCATCAGGAGTAAAGACACACAGAGGGACCTGGGTGTACAAATTCACAGATCCTTAAAGGTGGCAGCACAGGTGGAGAGGGTGGTGAAGAAGGCATATGGCATGCTTGCCTTTATTGGATGGGGCATAGAATATAAAAGTTGTCATATGATGTTGCAGCTGTATAGAATGATAGTCAGGCCACATTTGGAATACTGCGTCCAGTTCTGGTCGCCACACTACCAGAAGGACGTGGAGGCTTTGGAGAAAGTACAGAGAAGGTTTACCAGGATGTTGCCTGGTATGGAGGGTCTTAGCTATGAGGAGAGATTGGGTAAACTGGAGTTGTTCTCCCTGGAAAGACGGAGAATGAGGGGCGACCTAATAGAGGTGTATAAAATTATGAAGGGCATAGATAGGGTGAACAGTGGGAAGCTTTTTCCCAGGTCGGAGGTGACGAACACAAGGGGTCACGGGTTCAAGGTGAGGGGGGCAAGGTTCAACACAGATGTCAGGGGGACGTACTTTACACAGAGGGTGGTGGGGGCCTGGAATGCACAGCCAAGCAAGGTGATTGAGGCGGACACGCTGGGACCGTTTAAGACTTATCTAGATAGCCACTTGAACAGACTGGGAATAGAGGGATACAAAAGAATGGTCTAGTTGGGCACATGAGCGGCGCAGGCTTGGAGGGCCGAAGGGCCTGTTCCTGTGCTGTATTGTTCTTTGTTCATTCAATTTTCAATAGTTATTTTGGAAAAAAAAGTTCTAATTACTTGTTTTCGTAGCCCAATGAATTCGGATGACGTGCGTAGAGTGGCTGATGCGCTGTCAATAAGGCGAAAGACTACTGATATGCCAATATAAGTGTAGGCTTTTATTCACAACAGAATCAGGAGCAGATCCCAACAAATAGCCGACCTGGACTGAACAAGGGGGAGGAGACAGCCACCTTTATACTAGGTGCTGAGGGGAGGAACCAAACTGGAAGGGGATGTGTCCAGGTATGACAAACACACACAACGGTGGTCCATATAGGACAAAGGCACAACTGAGGTCCACCACATTCACCCCTTCCTTTTAAAAAAACAACACGGGGGTGAAGCGGAAACAATATCACAAGTCCAGACGAACCAGTGGCTTGATCCGTCGTCGCGATCGTCGTAGTGCAGGTCGCAGAGTCGTCCGAGCAGGGAGCGATGTCGGCCCAGGCTCCGTACAGTGAGCGTCGAGAGAAGGCGCTGGGTGGTGTGAAGCGGACCGATCCGTCGTCCCGTCCAATCGTCGGGTACTGCGTGGCGACGGCTCCGGCGACTCAAGCGAGCTGTACATAGGGGCGAGGGGAATGAGCAGTGGCCCTGGTGGCGTATGGAGAACAGTGGGAACCGGAGCTGGGGGGTGGGGGGCTGCAACAGGCTCTGGGCACACTACATTGGGGACAGGGACTGAGGGAGGAAGAGGCGTAGCAGTCTCCGAGTGGACAACACCAGGGACCGTGGGGCGGAAGGACGTGGTGACCTCCGGGGCACCCGCGGGTGCCAAGTCACGGACAGAAACCGTGTCCTCCCGCCCATCAGGGTACGCTACATAAGCATATTGGGGATTAGCATGGAGCAGTTGGACCTCCTCAACCAAGGGATCTGCCTTATGGGTCCGGACATGCTTCCGAAGCAGGATGGGTCCCGGGGACATCAGCCAATCCGGGAGCGAAGTACCCGAGGAGGACTTCCTGGGAAATGAAAACATCCGCTTGTGAGGGGTCGTATTGGTCGCTGTGCACAAGAGTGACCTAATGGAATGTAATGCGTCCGGAAGGACGTCTTGCCAACGGCTGACTGGAAGGCCCCTAGACCGTAACGCTAATAGAACGGCCTTCCAGACGGTTGCGTTCTCCCGCTCTACTTGACCATTGCCCCTGGGGTTATAGCTAGTGGTGCGGCTGGAGGCAACGCCTTTGGCGAGCAGGTACTGCCTCAGCTCGTCACTCATGAAAGAGGACCCACGGTCGCTATGAATATAGGCTGGGAAGCCGAACAGGGTGAAGAGCTTGTTCAGGGTCTGAATCACTGTAGCCGTGGTCATGTCCGAGCAGGGGAAGGCAAAAGGGAAACGTGAGTATTCGTCAATGATATTCAGGAAATAAACATTGCGGTTAGAGGAGGGGAGGGGGCCTTTAAAATCAACGCTAAGGCGCTCGAACGCGCGAGTGGCCTTTACAAGGTGCGCCCTACCTGGCCGGTAGAACTGCGGTTTGCACTCAGCGCAGACCCTGCATTGCCTGGTAATCGTCCGGACTTCCTCAAGGGAGAAGGGCAGGTTACGGGACTTGACAAAATGGAAAAATCTGGTGATACCCGGGTGACAGAGGTCGTTATGGAGGGACTGTAGCTGGTCTAGTTGGGCACTGGCACATGATCCACGGGACAGGGCGTCTGGGGGCTCGTTGAGCTTCCCGGGCCGGTACATGATGTCATATCTGTAGGTGGAGAGCTCAATCCTCCACCGCAAGATCTTGTCATTCTTAATCTTGCCCTTTTGCCTGGTGTTAAACAGGAAGGCAACTGACCGCTCGTCCGTAATTAAGGTGAATCGTTGGCCCGCGAGATAATGGCGCCAGTGCCGGACGGCTTCCACGATGGCCTGGGCCTCCTTCTCGACCGAGGAGTGTCGAATCTCAGGGCCTTGTAAGGTCCGGGAAAAGAAGGCCACCGGACGGCCCCTCTGGTTAAGGGTGGCGGCTAGGGCAAAGTCAGACGCATCACTTTCCACTTGGAATGGGATGGATTCGTCCACAGCGTGCATCGCGGCCTTCGCGATGTCCGCTTTGATGTCATCGAAGGCCCGACAGGCCTCCTCCGCCAGGGGAAAAGAGGTCGATTTTAGGAGCGGACGGGCTTTATCTGCGTAACGGGGAACCCACTGGGCATAATAGGAGAAGAAGCCCAGGCATCTCCTCAGTGCTTTGAGGGTAGTAGGGAGGGGAAGCTGCATAAGCCATACGGGCTGGGTCGGGGCCAAGGACACCATTTTCTATCACGTACCCAAGGATGGCGAGGCGGCGTGTCCGGAAAACACACTTCGCCTCATTGTATGTGAGGTTCAGGAGAGTGGCCGTACGAAGGAATTTTTGTAGGTTGGCATCATGGTCCTGCAGGTCATGGCCGCAGATGGTGACGTTATCCAGATACGGGAAAGTGGCCCGTAGTCCGTGCTGGTCCACCATTTGATCCATGGCCCGTTGGAAGACTGAGACCCCATTGATGACACCAAAGGGGACTCGGAGGAACTGGTAGAGGCGGCCATCCGCCTCAAAGGCAGTGTATGGGCGATCCTCCGAGCGGATAGGGAGCTGGTGGTAAGCCGATTTCAAATCGATCGTTGAAAAAACCCTATAGTGCGCGATGCAGTTGACTATGTCCGCGATACGGGGAAGAGGATATGCATCTAGTTGGGTATACCTGTTTATGGTCTGGCTGTAGTCAATCACCATGCGGTGTTTCTCCCCCGATTTAACTACGACCACTTGCGCCCTCCAGGGGCTGGTGCTGGCCTGGATAATCCCTTCCTGGAGCAAACGTTGTACCTCGGACCGAATGAAGGCCCGGTCATCCGCACTATAGCGCCTACTCTTGGTGGCTATAGGCCTACAATCCGGGGTGAGGTTATTAAATAACGGGGGGGGGGGGGTGATCTTGAGGGTCGAGAGACTGCAGGTGGTGCGCGAGGGGCGCTGCCGTGACGGCGCCTTGCAGACGGAGAGCGGGAGATAAGGGCCATCGTACTGCAGGATGACGCTTCTATGATGGCTGAGGAAATCTAACCCCAGCAGTACAGCTGCGCAGAGTCGCGGCAGCACGAGGAGCCGAAAACGCTCGTAGACTGTGCCCTGTACCGTCAGCGTCACCAAGCAGCACCCGAGGACCTCCACTGAGTGAGAATTCGAGGCCATGGAGATGGTCTGGCTCCAGGGTCGCACGGGAAGGGCATATTGACGCACTGTGCGAGGGTGTATAAAACTTTCCGTGCTCCCACAGTCAAACAGGCAGTTTTCTGCATAACCATTTACCTTGATCTCCATTATGGACTTGGAGAGTTGATGTGGCTGCGACTGGTCCAGGCAAATCGATGCCACTGTTGAATTAAAGAAGAATCCATCTTCGTCGCCGTCTGATGACGTCACAGATGAAGCTTCCTGCTCAGCTTGCCTTGATGCCAGTCTCAAAGATGGCGACTCCCGCACTTCCGGTGACCGCATCAAAGATGGCGATTCCTGCACTTCCGGTGACCGCGTCAAAGATGGCGATTCGCGCGCAGCCGCCGCCTGCATCAAAGATGGCCGCGCCCTCGGAGCACACATGGCTCCACGAGTCTTCAGAAGCGGCTTTGCTCGGCAGACTTTAACAAAGTGGCCTAGCTTACCGCATCCGGAGCAAATCGCGTCCTTTGCCGGGCAGTGACGCCGAGGGTGCTTAGGGAGGCCACAAAAGTAACATTTGGGCCCTGCTGGAGCAGCCGTCGCAGTGGAGCCGTCGGTGGAACGGGATCCAAGGTAAGACCCGAGATTATGGGAGGCTGCTTCTAACGTTTCAGCCATCGTGGCCGTTTTCCGGAGGTCTAGGTCATCTTGTTCCAGCAGACGCTGCTGGATGTATGTAGACTCAATGCCCGCAACGTAGGCGTCGCGGATCAGATCCTCCGTGTTCTGAGCTGCTGAAACAGCCTTACAGTCGCATGCTCGGGCGAGGACTCGCAGGGCGCGCAGAAATTGGGCGCACGATTCTCCTGGCTGCTGTTTGCAGGTAGTTAGGAGGTGTCTGGCGTAAACCACGTTAGGGCTCTTTCGGAACTGCCCTTTTAGGAGTTCGATAGCGTCCGCGTAAGTAGCAGCGTCCCGGAAGATTCCATAGACAGTTTCGCTTACCCGGGCGCGGAGCACGTGGAGTTTAGCAGCGTCGGTGTCGATGGCCGTAGCGGTGTCGACGAATGCTTCGAAGCAGTCCAACCAATGATCAAATTTATCAGAGGCTCCAACCTCTTGAGGGTCTAATGCTAACTTGTCGGGTTTTAGAAACTGCTCCATACTAGTAACTGTTGTGAATAAAATTGATGCGCTATCAATAAGGCGAAAGACTACCGATATGCCAATATAAGTGTAGGCTTTTATTCACAACAGAATCAGGAGCAGATCCCAACAAACAGCCGACCTGGACTGAACAAGGGGGAGGAGACAGCCACCTTTATACTAGGTGCTGAGGGGAGGAACCAAACTGGAAGGGGATGTGTCCAGGTATGACAAACACACACAACGGTGGTCCATATAGGACAAAGGCACAACTGAGGTCCACCACAGTGGCATCACAGATGATGAAATGTCACTTCGTATCCCTCCACTCCCCCCAGTTTTTCTGCCTGTACTGACTGATGGTTCCTTGAGTACAGCCACCCTATTACCGCACCAACATTGCACCACTGGTGTGTTAGTGTATTTAACCTGAATGGGGAGGAGTGTTGCCACCCAAGTAGAACCTGACCCTGTCCCTGCTCAACAAGATGCACAGAGATAGTCGAGAATACTCAGCAGATATTACAATCAACAACATTGCCTGTGTATTCTTGCTCTTACTCCAGCTCATAGAATCATAGAAACCCAACAGTGCAGAAGGAGGCCATTTGGCCCATTGAGTCTGCACCGACCACAATCCCACCCAGGTCCTATCCCCGTAATCCCACATATTTAGTCCACTAATCCTCTAACCTACGCATCTCGGGACACCAAGGGGCAATTTAGCATGGCCAATGCACCTAACCAGCACATCTTAGGACTGCGGGAGGAAACCCGGAATACCCGGAGGAAACCCATGCAGACACGGGGAGAACATACGAACTCCACATAGACAGTGACCCAAACAAGGAATTGAACCCAGGTCCCTGGAGCTGTGAAGCAGCAGTGCTAACCACTGTGCCAGCGTGTCGCTATCCCAAGGTTACTGGTCTGTTTGATCCTGCAATCTTAAATAGCAAGGGGATGGTAGTTTGTTGGAGGTCCAGAGACAAGTGTTCAATTCCCAATGAAGGGGTGGGGAGGCATTTAAATTCAGTTCATTAGTTAATCTTTAATGAAATAACAGTTATGATAGTGAGAATGAAAATATAGATTACTGTTAAAAATCATCTGGTTCACTCTTGATTCTTTGATTTGATTTGATTTATTGTTGTCATATGTATTAGTATACAGTGAAAAGTATTGTTTCTTGCACACTATACAGACAAAGCATACCGTTCATAGAGAAGGAAACAAGAGAGCGCAGAATGTAGATGTTACAGTCATAGCTAGGGTCAACTTAATCTGAGGTTTGTCCATTCAAAAGTCTGATGGCAGCAGGGAAGAAGCTGTTTTTGAGTCGGTTGGTACGTGTTCTCAGACTTTTGTATCTTTCTCCCGATGAAAGAAGATGGAAGAGAGCATGCCTGGGGAACATGGGGTCCTTGATTATCCTGGCTGCTTTTCCGAGGCAGCGGGAAGTGTAGGCAGAGTCAATAATTTGGAGGCTGGTTTGAGTGATGGACTGGGCTTCGTTCACAACCTTTTGTAGTCTCCTGTGGTCTTGGGCAGAGCAGGAGCCATACCAAGCTGTGATACAACCGGAAAGAATGCTTTCTATGGTGCATCTGTGAACGTTGGTGAGATTCGTAGCTGACATGCCAAATTTCCTTAGTCTTCTGAGAAAGTAAAGGTGTTGGTGGGCTTTCTTAACTATAGTGTCTGCATGGGGGGACCAGGACAGGTTGTTGGTGATCTGGACACCTAGAAACTTGAAGCTCTCGACCATTGCCACTTCATTCCCATTGATGTGGACAGGGGCATGTTCTCCACTATGCGTCCTGAAGTCGATGATTATCTCCTTCGTTTTGCTGACATTGAGAGATAATTGTGTTGCACCAGTTCACTTCTATTCTTGAGTCAAAAAAATCTGCCACCTTGCGTGTGACTCTATAACCACAGCAGTGTGGTTGACTTTAAACTGCCCTCTTAAAAGGTCTAGCAAGCCATTCTGTTTGAAGGGCAATAAATGTTCGCTTGTGACACTCACCCCAAGAACAAATAAAATAAGGAAATCTCAAAAGGATGCTGTTCAGCCAGCTCTTTACCAGATTTTTTCTAAACTGACCTGCTCCCTCCACATGACTGTATCTCATTCAGATATTTAACTTCTCTCTCAGAAGTAGTAATCTTCCTGCCACAGCTATTTCCTCTGGTAAATCTCCAACAATAACAACTTGCATTTATATACTGCATTAACATGGTAAAATCATATCACAGCGAGGAGATGTTCGGGCAAATAGCCAGAAGCTTTGTCAAAGAGGAGGTCTTAAGGAGCATCTTAAAGGAGGGAAAGAAGGTAGAGAGGTGGCAAGGGAATTTCAAAGCTTAAGACCTTGGCATGGTCAGCAATGGTGGAGTAAGTAATTAAAATTGGAAATGTGCAAGTAGCCAGAATTGGAGGCGCATCAGTTTCTCAAAGGAGTGTACGGCTGGAGGAGGTGACAGATTTAAGGAGGGGCAGATTTATAGGGGAATTTGAAAACGAGAATGGGAATTTTAACATCAAGGCATTGCTTAAATGGATGCCAACAAATAGCCGATAGGCTGGTCAACCAATCAGATTCCCCCATCCAGCAAAGCAGAAAGTATAAAGCAGGGCATATAAATTTAAATGATTGTAAAGAAAACAAAATAAAGATTGGAGCATACACATGGGCTACGGAACAAACTTAAATATCGTGAAACAAATTTGAAAAAAATGCAATGCAGTGTTAGACAGAAACCAGGATATTCGAAAGCGTCAGCAATGGTGGCTGTCTCTCAACGTGAGAATCATGTCCATCAAGGGTTGTGAGTTCTGCCATGGGTTATCATGTGACTGATCAGTCTGACCCCTGATCTGCAGATCTTTGGGCAATGGGTGGGACCTGATTGAAATAGGGCTCCCTTTTTCAGAGGCACCTCAATCGCGATTAGAATTAAATAGTCCCCATGGAGGAAATGGGGGCTTCCCCTGGCAAAATCTTCTGGGGTTCACCACCACCAGACACCCACCCCACTTCCTGCACCCTCTCCCCAACCCCCCACCACTGCAGAGTTATTGCCAGAGCTTTCCTGCCCGCCCCCGCCCCCCCCCCCCCCCCCCGCCCCCCCATTACTGCTCCACCCCATGCCTGCAAGTTCCTCCTCACTGATCGCTCTCCTCCAACTCATCACACATAACTGGAACATTCCACCCTCCCCCCGCCGTCCCACCACCAATAGGGCTCCAAAGAGGACCCACCCTGGCACTGCTCTAAGGTACTGCTCCCTAGCACAGGTTGGCACTGCCAGTGCCAACTTGGCAGTGCCAACCTGTGCCAGGCATGCACCAGGGCACTGCCTGGACATGTCCCTTACCCTCATCCTGGGTGCTATTAATTCCTTTACACTCCCGGAGGGATCTCCTCAACTGAATCTCAATTTTAAAAAGCTGCTGTATACATATCTTTCCATTGGCGAGGTTTGAATATTCAGCGAAGGGGATCCTGCGGCAGGAGCTGGACAATAATATTCAAATGTATTAAAAATAATTAAAATTAAGTTCTTATCCTTTGTGGGCGTGAACCTCGTTACATCACTGGTGAAGGACGGGAATATCAGGAAACGCAGGCCGCGATTCTCCCAAAAGGATTGATTTGGCAGGAAAACTGTTCTAGATCCCGACTGTTTTCTCAGTTCAACTTCTCACCTGAATCTCTGCACTCTATACACTGCAGAGATCCCAGTCGTGAATCTCATTAAAAACCCGGGGGGGGAGGGGGGTGCGGTCGGGGCCTATTCACACCGGAGTCTAACAGTTCTGGAACTCTGCGCATGCGCAGTGGTCCTGATCTGTCAGTCTCCCCGTTTGCTGGCCAGCTCGGGACCCCCGCAGTGCTGCCCCTCCAGCCCCCCCCCCCCACCCCTCCCCCCCACTGCCGTAGTCATAATTTTGCAGAAACTTTTGCAACTCGTTCACAATCAGAGGTGGCAGTCCTTCATCAACACCCTTAAGAATTTTAGACCCCTTTGAAAAATCTCCTCTCAGCCTTTCTGGTAGAAATAGCCTCAGTAGATTTGATGTTGATTCACTTTTCCTGGTGCCAATGGAACAGCAATGACCCGGAAAATCACATTTTTCTCTTCCTTTTCTGTTCCAGCTTCGATCTTATCTACTATCATTTTATCTGGTGCACACAATGTGGACATCTCATTACAAACAACCCTGATTACAACTGCAAAGTTAAAGCGTTAAAGAGCATGTGGTAAGTTTTGCCCATTGTATCTGGCATAGAAACATTGAGCAGAATGTCTTCCTTCTTTAGCATAAATCTTTAGATGTTTCTATGTCAGCCTCAGTGGTGAATGGTTGAACCAATGGCCCTTGAGGGCGAAAATGGAGGACATTCTGAAAAATTACCAGGAATGTGTTTTTTGGTGGGGGCAGGCACACTGGGATACACGTGGGATGTCATTTCCGACTTAGTTTAGGATGGCTTCAATGTTATAGCAGGGTTGGGATCCTTATTGAGGAGTTTCAAATATGGAGATGTGGGAAAGATGGACATGGATTTGGGAAGTGATGCCCAAAGACTTTGTAGTGGGAAGACAGGTTGGAGATTTACAAGATCAGAGAGGTCAAGGTTGGGTTTAGAGGGGAGGTTTGGAGGTGCGACTGTTTGAAAGAGAGTGGGACAATATCCAGGAGTGAGAACAACTGATGGTATGAGCTGAGAGGAAGGAAAGCTGGGTGGCCTGAAATTTGATGAGAAAAAAAAATCCACATAGCAGGAAGTGGGTCTCAAGTACAAAAAATGAGGTCAGACTTGAAATAATGTTGAGAGATGAGAAAGAAAGCAGAGGAAGGTGCAGGTTCAGGCTGTGACTGGGAGACTTTCGGTGAAGTTTAACTCAGTGGGCCCGGGGAAGGAATGAAGGGGGCAGAGGCATCTGAATGGATGATCTCAATCTTAGTGACAAAGTCTATGAGCTCCTTGCAGTTGCTGGGGATGAGGATGAATAGTGAACGATGGCACGGGATAGAGTTAAAAGAAGATCACAGAATTATTACAGTGCAGAGAAGGCCATTTGGCCCATTGTGTCTGCACCAGTTCTCCAAACAAGCATTATGACTTAGTGCCATTCCTCTGCCTTTTCCCCATACTCTATTCAAATAATCATCTAATGCCCTCTTGGATGTGTCAATTGAACCTGCCTTCACCAACCTTCCAGCCAATGCATTCTAGACCCGAATCACCTGTGCCATTTCTTTCTCGATCCCTTTAACAAGAGGGAACAGCTTCTTCCTATCTACTCTGTCCAGTCCCCTCATGAGCACCTCCATCAGATCTCCTCTCAATCTTCTTTTCTCCAAGGAGAACAGTTCCAACCTCTCCAATTTATCCTCAGAACTGAAGTTTCTCATCCTTGGAACTATTCTTGTAAACCTTTTCTCACTCTCTCCAATGCGTTCACATCCTTACTACAGTGTGGCGCCCAGAACTGTACACAATATTCCAGCTCAGGTCTAACCATTGTCCTCTATAAATTCAGCATAACCTCCTTTCTCTTGTACTCTATGGCCCTATTAATAAAGCCCAGAATATTATATGCTTTATTAACTATTCTCTCCACCTGTCCAGCCACCTTCAATGATCTATACACATATACACCCAGGTCCCTCTGCTCCTGCATCCATAGAACCATAGAACCATAGAAAGATCCCCTGAAGAATTTTACCCCTTATTCTTTATTGTATCTCCATGTTCTTTTTATCCAAAATGCATCACTTGGTTGGTAATGTAGGAGATCCTGGTGTAATTAGTAGTTTTGCATATGGACAGCAGGACCCAAGTGGTTACGTGGTTTTGCCAGAACTGCTGATGGTGGCTAAACCAGTTGCTTACCAAGAGATCAGCAACATCTCTTGGACTTAAGGGAGTGGAGATGAATGCCATACTGGGTGAATGATAGGGTGGGAGTAAATAAAGGTTTTACTGGGGTCACGGATATCTGAGGCTGATGTGAGAATGTGATGGAGCGGGAATATCACAATGAATGGAGGAGGAAAGGTTCATCAGTTGAGAACTTGATTGTGAAGTTCTAAATCATTTGGGGGAAAGATTGATCCAGGGGAAAATGTCGGGAAGTGGTGTTGAAAGGGAAGAGGGGAATGTGAATGGAGAAGGATACAAGGGAGTGATCAGAGATGCTCTCATTAAATTCTGATCAATCTATGCATTTCTCGTATTTTATGTTAATTTCAGATTCTTATGCTTCTTTTTAGTTAACAATTTTAATAAATTGGTGCTGAGGTTGTTTCCCCTTGTAGGAGGGTGTAGGACCAGAGGGCATAATTTCAGAGTAAGGGGTCACCCATCTAAGACAGAAATGAGGAGGAATTGCTTTCCTGAGGATGGTGAATCTGTGGAATTCTTTACTGCAGAGGGCTGTAGGGGCAGGGTCATTGAGTATGTTCAAGGCTAAGGTAGACAAATTTTTAATCAGTTAGGGAATCAAGGGTTATGGGGATAAAGCAGCAAAGTGGAGTTGAGGATTATCACAGCAGATCAGTCATGGTCTCATTAAATGACGGAGCGGACATGATGGGCCAAATGGCCTACCTCTGCTCCTATGTCTTATGGTCCAGTTTGAATCTTCTGTTTATTGCTTGAGTTATTGTTGCTAAGGGAAACGGTATGGTTTTGCTACAATGTGTGATTGAAGAGAAGTGAGGTATTAGAACATTCAGTGAATGCTAAGATGAGGAATAAAAATAATTCCAGTTCATGAATAGCCAACTAGCCTGTTCTGTATTATGATCAAAGATATGAGGTTCCCCACAGATATTAACCATCCTATCTTTATAAGTACATGGATAAACTATACAGCAACATGTTACTCTGCAGTTATTGATCGGTCGCTGGATAGCTCAAGAAGATTCACAAATTGGATATTTGCATACAAATTTAATTTGTTTTTTTCATTCCTCGTGATTATGATCAATTTATGTTTAAACATTTTCCATCTAAAACTCCAGGCATTAAAATCCAGATAGAACCATAGAACCATAGAAAATTACAGCTCAGAAACAGGCCATTTGGCCCTTCTTGTCTGTGCCGAACCATTCTTTGCCTCATCCCACTGACCTGCACTTGGACCATATCCCTCCACACCCCTCTCATCCATGAACCCGTCCAAGTTTTTCTTAAATGTTAAAAGTGACCCCACATTTACAACTTTATCCGGCAGCTCATTCCACACTCCCACCACTCTCTGTGTGAAGAAGCCCCCCCTAATATTCCCTTTAAACTTTTCTCCTTTCACCCTCAACTCATGCCCTCTGGTTTCTTTTCTCCTCTAGCCTCAGTGGAAGAAGTCTGCTTGCATTCACTCTGCCTATACCGATCAAAATCTTATACACCTCTATCAAATCTCCCCTCATTCTTCTACGCTCCAGGGAATAAAGTCCCAACCTATTCAATTTCTCTCTATAACTCAGCTTCTCAAGTCCCGGCAACATCCTTGTGAACCTTCTCTGCACTCTTTCAACTTTATTTACATCCTTCCTGTAACTAGGTGACCAAAATTGTACACAATACTCTAAATTCGGCCTCACCCACGCCTTATATAACCTTATCATAACACTCCAACTTTTATACTCGATACTCCGATTTATAAAGGCCAATGTACCAAAGGCACTCTTTACGACCTTATCCACCTGTGACGTCACTTTTAGGGAATTTTGTACCTGTATTCCCAGATCCCTCTGTTCAACTGCACTCTTCAGAGTCCTACCATTTAGCCTGTACGTTCTACTTTGGTTTGTCCTTCCAAAGTGCAATATCTCACACTTGTCTGCATTAAATTCCATTTGCCATTTTTCAGCCCATTTTTCTAGTTGGTCCAAATCCCTCTGCAAGCTTTGAAAACCTTCCTCACTGTCCACAACATCTCCAATCTTTGTATCGTCAGCAAATTTGCTGATCCAATTTACCACATTATCATCCAGATCATTGATATAGATGACAAACAACAATGGACCCAACACCGATCCCTGCGGCACACCATTAGTCACAGGCCTCCACTCGGAGAAGCAATCCTCCACAACGACTCTCTGTTATTACACTATCTCACCTCACCAATCAACATAATCTTCAAGGTAAAGCGAAGGAAGAATTGTAATCTTATCTGTGGTTCTCCTGACATGAACCCTGAAATGTAGTCATATTTCAGTCAAATTCTTGTTCAACAAATTCATTTGGGGTTGGGAAAAATAGCCTAGTTGTTACGATTTTATAATCTTATCGGGATGTAACTGGAGAGATGATTTTCCCCCCATTAGTTCCCCTTCCCCTCTTCTGCTTGAAGACATTGGGTGCGATCTTACCAGCCGCTCATGCCTCATGGCCACTGCAGTGAGGACAAAGAATTTGGCACCCAGCCAAATCTTCGTTCACTGCAGCGGGACCAGAAAATCCCCCCCTCCCCCCCCCCCCCCACCCCCACCGCCTCCCCGCCCCCAACCTGGACATGAACAGCCATACAATTCCACCCATTGGCTTTGTGTGGGGAGGTAAATTTTTCCAGCCCTTCCTGCTGACAGGATCTTCTGGTCCTGCTAATGGCGATCACCCACGTTGCGTTGCCTCCTGGCAGAGGGTGTGCGGCATGCAAATCTCCATATGCAGTGACAGAACCAAAAGATCCTGCCACTGGCCAATGGCGGGTCAACTCTGCCATGGAAAAATATACCCTGGGAGATAGAAGATCTGGATATTATCCAGATGCCCCACTGCCACACTGCCTCAGTGTCCGTTATTCATCAATGAATACCAAAGCAAACATCAGCAAACTACTTGGCCAAATGGTATGAAAGCCAAGCCAACTTCTGTCTTAATACGGTGCCCACATACACTCACTTCCGACATGGGTAACTATATCGTAATCAGGAGCAAGATTTAATGGGATTTTCAGCTTCGTGTACCAACATATTTATAAGAACGTAAGAAATAGGAGCAGGAATAGGCCATCTAGCCCCTCGAGCCTGCCCCGCCATTCAATAAGATCATGGCTGATCTGAAGTGGATCAGTTCCACTTACCCACCTGATCCCTATAACCCCTAATTCCCTTACCGATCAGGAATCCATCTATCCGTGATTTAAACATATTCAACGAGGTAGCCTCCACCACTTCAGTGGGCAGAGAATTCCAGAGATTCACCACCCTCTGAGAGAGGAAGTTCCTCCTCAACTCTGTCCTAAACTGACTCCCCTTTATTTTGAGGCTGTGCCCTCTTGTTCTAGTTTCCTTTCTAAGTGGAAAGAATCTCTCCATCTCTACCCTATCCAGCCCCTTCATTATCTTATAGGTTTCTATAAGATCCCCCCTCAGCCTTCTAAATTCCAATGAGTACAAACCCAATCTGCTCAGTCTCTCCTCATAATCAACACCCCTCATCTCTGGTATCAACCTGGTGAACCTTCTCTGCACTCCCTCCAAGGCCAATATATCTTTACGCAAATAAGGGGATCAATACTGCACACAGTATTCCAGCTGCAGCCTCACCAATGCCCTGTACAGATGCATCAAGACATCTCTGCTTTTATATTCTATCCCCCTTGCGATATAGGCCAACATCCCATTTGCCTTCTTGATCACCTGTTGCACCTGCAGATTGGGTTTTTGCGTCTCATGCACAAGGACCCCCAGGTCCCTTTGCACAGTAGTATGTTGTAATTTCTTTCCATTTGGATAATAATCCAATTTGCTATTATTTCCTCCAAAGTGAATAACCTCACATTTGTTAACGTTATACTCCATCTGCCAGATCCTCGCCCACTCACTCAGCCTGTCCAAATCTCTCTGCAGACCTTCTACGCCCTCCACACAATTCACTATTCCACTTATCTTTGTGTCGTCTGCAAACTTTGTTACCCTACACTCAGTCCCCTCCTCCAGATCGTCTATATAAATGGTAAATAGTTGAGGCCCCAGTACCGATCCCTGCGGCACGCCACTAGTTACCATCTGCCAACCAGAAAAGCACCCATTTATTCCGACTCTCTGCTTCCTGTCAGATAGCCAATCCCCAATCCACGCTAACACCCCCAACTCCGTGTGACCCAATCTTCTTCAGCAACCTTTTGTGAGACACCTTATCAAACGCCTTTTGGAAATCCAAAAACACCGCATCCACCGGTTCCCCTCCGTCAACCGCAGTAGTCACATCTTCATAAAAATCCAACAAGCTCGTCAAGCACGACTTTCCCCTCATGAATCCATGCTGCATCTGCTTAATCGAACCATTCTTATCCAGATGGCCTGCTATTTCTTCTTTAATAATGGATTCCAGCATTTTCCCAACTACAGACGTTAAGCTAACCAGCCTGTAGTTACCCGCCTTTTGTCTATTTCCTTTTTTAAACAGCGGCGTAACATTAGCCGTTTTCCAATCCACCGGCATTACCCCAGAATCCAACGAAGTTTGATAAATAACCACTAACTCATCCGCTATTACCTCTGACATTTCTTTCAGTACCCTGGGATGCATTCCATCCAGGCCCGGGGACTTGTCCACCTTCAGTCCCGTTAGTCTACCAAGCACTGCCTCCCTGGTATCATTAATTGTATTGAGTACCTCTCCTCCTACCAACCCTCTATCGGTAATATTCGGTAAACTATTTGTGTCTTCCACCGTGAAGACCGACACAAAAAACTTATTTAAAGTTTCAGCCATTTCCTCATTTCCCACTATTAAATCCCCCCTCTCGTCCTCCAAGAGTCCAACATTCGCTCTTGCCACTCTATTCCTTTTTATATATTTGTAAAAGCTTTTACTATCATTTTTTATATTTAGAGCTAGCCTAGCTTCATAAGCTATCTTTCCTTTCTTTATCGCTTTCTTAGTTGTTCTTTGTTGTTTCTTAAAGTTTTCCCAATCTTCCGATTCTCCACTATTTTTGGCCACTCTGTACGCATCGGTCTTTAATTTAATACTCTCCTTAATTTCCTTCGTTATCCCCGGCTGTTTATCCCTTTTCTTACAGTCCTTCTTTATCACATATTGTTGTATATTGAGTATATACTGTTGAATATATTGTTATAAGTCGCAGCATTCATTATGTGAGACTGTCTAATTTAATACAGGCCAAGGATTGGACTGGGGACTTTACTGGCCCACACAACTCACTGTCTTGGCCAGATGAGTCATTGAGTAGTGGTCATATATTATTTTTCTCGAAGAATATATATTTGGTTGAAATAAATCAAATATGGGAAGCATGTGAAACAAATTCTAATACATCAATGCTAGCTATTGATACACCAGTAGACCAAAAGTAGGACATTGTTTTGTATATTCTGCATTCCCTAGCTTCCTTCACATTGTTGATTGTTGCATATGGCTTGCTTCATTTGTGCAAAGACTTCATTTTAAGATATTTCTACCTGTGCAATTACATTTAAATGCTGGACTGTAGGAGTTAACTGACTTGACTACATTTAAAAGATAACACTTGGCTACGTTTTAAAACTCAGAAGGCGTGCTGGGTTAACTAGAAATTGAAACTGATAAGTACAATGCAAGCAAAACAGGCTTTTGATAAGCCAAACAAAGTTTATCATAAACAACATCTGCAAGGCTGGGTTTCTCCAAGTTAGAGACAGCATGTGCCAAACATTTTCGAGAACAAGATAATGAATCACATATATTGTAATTTCAGTTCTATGTTTTCAGTTCACTTCAGCTATGTTTTTGAGTTCTGTGTTCAAGATCAGTACAGGGGGCTGGTAGAAAAAGCCACTCTCTCTCTCTCTCTCCAGCTTTTCTCTTTCTTTTCACTTTTGTAATGATTTAATTTTAAGTTATGTTCAATAAAATAAATTAATTTAATCTCTATACCAGTGCCATCTTCGTCTATTCCAAGGAATGAATGGACTCTACAGTGATCATATCTGGAAATGCCTAGGCTCTGGAATTCCCTTCCTAAATCTCCTTGGGTGGGATTTTCCACACATGGCGGGATTGCAAGCGACAGACATGGGTCACTATTGGCCATCGGCAAGATCTACTAGTCCCGCATTTGGACTGCTCCAATGAAATAATGGCCTACAACTTCTGAATAGCAGCAGAAAGCCATGGGCTGCCAAAAATAGTTGAATCTTTTGTGTATTTTCCTAAATTGAAAAATCGCGATCCAACTCCCGATGGGGGCAGCAGCCTTCAGCCTTCAGTGGTATAATCTCCGCAGGCTTCAGCGCAGTGCAGGAGGACTGTACCTACACCCCCTTATGGTGGAGCCAGACTGGGAACGCCCATTGAGATGTAGCTTTGAAACAGCAGTTTTAAAATGGAGATCAAAAGGATTCCCTGCTTGTATAAAGTTATGTTGAATTTTTATTTGCTGTTTATTTCAAGCACTTAATTCTATTGCTATTGGTTCATTTAAAGTGGACTTTTTAATTTTATTCTATGATTGGCAATGAGTATTATTCAATATGTACAAATGAACATAGGTTTTACTATTTGTTTTAAATCTGTGAAACTGCTATTTAAATCTGCATTATATGACGTTATGTGTGGCATGTTTACAAGCATTCATATGTTTTAAGTTCAAACATGGAAACTGAAAATGTGATTGGGAAGAAGAGAAGTCAGAACTTCTTCGACCAGGATTTGGATCTAAACCACCATGAGTTTATCATTCGCATTGTTCTGCCTTGTTTACTTCATTTATAATAATCTCATATTTAACCGTTGTGTCTTGATGTGTCAATAAAGCATTGGTCGAATTTCATCTTTAAATTGTGTTTTGCTGTTTCAATAAAGCATTTGTAGAATTTTGTCAAGTTTAATGGGAAACATTTATTAACAAAAATGTTATAAATATGAAACTTCGAAACTATGTTAACATTTAACTGAACATTTTACTTTAGCAGCTACACAATGACATTTCCTTTAATTCCCTCATCTTCTCACATTTCTTGCAATGAAATATGTTTTTTTCTCTTTAACACAAGAATCAAAATATTTTTTACTTCAGCACAACAGTTCTCTTGTTTTTGTAAACAAGGAACAAAGCAAAATTTATTTATTAGTCACAAGTAAAGTTTACTTTAACACTGCAATGAAGTTATTGTGAAATGCCCCTGGTCGCCACAGTCCAGAGCAATGCACCTAACCAGCACATCTTTCGGAATGTGGGAGGAAACCAGAGCACCCGGAGGAAACCCACGGAGACATGGGGAGAAAGTGCAAACTCCACACAGACAAAATGACCCAGGTCTCCAGCGCTGTGAAGCAGTGGTGCTAATCACTGTGCTACCGTGCCACCCCAGGTAAGGAAGGGAGGGATGTGATGAGGGGTAAGGAGGGGAGGGGAAGGGAGGAGAGGAGGAAATGGAAGGGGAGGGGGTGGGGAGGGGAGGCTTTGGATATGCTAATTGTGCATTTTACATGTAGCCTGACAATTTTCTCATGGTCTCTGCCCCTACTTCAAAGCCTGAAGAGAACTTCAGTGATTTTAAGAAGCCAAGCTAAAAGTGTGACGCATCAGCAGTGATGGAACATGACTCCAGATTTTCAATCTGCATTGGATTCTGCAATACCTTTCAAAGAGTTAGTTCACATCAGCTTACAAAGAGCCTTGCATATGTCATCTTAAGGAATACACTTTCGTAAAGTCAAGTTGTATACTTCCCACTGTAAATGTAGAACCCATTTCACTCTACATATTAAGAGGCCTCTAAGGATCAACATTGCATCAGGGAAACTCTTAAAATTGGGATAAACAACACTGCTTAGAAAACATAGCAAAATCCAAATGGACTTTAGCTGAAACTTGTTACAGACACTGCAAATTACGTGAGGACACTTTGTCATCTATGAAAGTACTTTTTAATGGAATTAATGGAATATCATGACAAAGTTGTAAAAAAATAAATATTTCTTTCACTTTCTGTGCATTAAACATATTTACAAAAAACTAACCCACCCAAAGAATGTCTGCTGCCTCTATTCTGTAACTGCAATGCACCGTATCTGTAATTGCAACACTATATTATGCACCCTCTCCTTTTCTTCTCTCCATGTACTCTATGAATGGTATGCTTTGTTGTATAGTGCGCAAGAAACAATACTTTTCACTGTATACCAATACATATGACAATAATAAATCAAATCAAACCAAAGCAAATCAAATCTACTACTCCTGCTTCTATTTTCTATGTTTCAAACCAAAATAGCAGGTTCTGAACCTTGGGTGCAAGATGGATGTCCATGAACCATATGTCACATTTGCTGCTTAGGCACCTGTTTTACACCTGAATTCAGTGCCAGAGGATCTGGAGGTTATTCAATTTAAGGTAGCTGCTACAATTAGAAGACACACATCATGCCCACTTTCCCAGGAGTTCTTCATTACAATCCGCACAGCTGCATTGACCCAACCACGAATCTATTCAGCCTCTGTTATCCAGATCTGAAATTCTGTGAAGCAAATCCCCTCCTCTGCAAATTGTCTGACCTCAGCATTTGAAAACTGTGACCCATTGTCACTGACTGCTATTAGGTTTTTCATGTCTGGAGATAATAGCTTTCATGCAATTTATCACTGTTGTGCTGCAGCATTGTGCATTGTGTCTACCTCTGTGTAATTTGAGTAGTAATCGGTCACTATCAAATAGTTCTTGCCATGTGAATAGATCAATATCAACATTCCCGTAAAGTCAATTTGGTTTTAATGATGCTACCGTTGCCATTTGTCTCCTATTCTGATGCAATATTACGCAGGACACTTAAATTGTAAAACTTCCTTCTACAGAATGGGGAATAGTCATCATTGGGCCATAAGATTAGCATAAACATAGAAACATAGAACCTAGAAGCAGGAGTAGCACATTCAGCCCTTCGAGTCTGCTCAGCTATTCATTTTGATCATGGCTGATCATCAAATTCAATATCCTCATCCCCTCATTCCCCCCATATCCCTTGATCCCTTTAGCCCCTAGAGCTATATCTAGTTTCTTCTTGATATCAGACAATGTTTTGGCCTCAGCTACTTTCTGTGCTACTGAATTCCACACATTCACCACTCTCTGGGTGAAGAAATTTCTCCTCACCTCAGTTCTAAAAGATTTACCCCTTATCCTCAAACTACGTCCCCTGGTTCTGGACTCCCCCACCATCGGGAATCTATAGAAACATAGAAACAAGGATAAGAAAGGGGAAATACAAGAACCACAAGGAAGAAGTGTCCAAGGGCCACCACAACTTGGGAACACAGGTATTATGCATTGCTTACATGCATAAAAAGAGAATGACTAATAAAATGAAGTAGATTGACAGGATTAATGAAACAGACTTCAACGATCATACAGAAGAAGTGATCGTGTAACTAAGAACCATAGGAAGAATAATGGAAGAATGCAGCCATGGAGAAGTAAGAAAAGTTCTGATGGTGAGGCAAAGATGTCCTGTTGCTTTAAGTTGTTTAAGAAAGCAGAGTAAACGTCAATATAAGGAAACTCTCAAATAAAGCTGTAAAAAAAATGGAATGAGCATGCTCCAGGATCTCTAAATTGGTGACCTTGTCCCACTACGTAATGCCGAGGATACGCCTGAGACAGCGACGGTGAATACTATTCAGCCTTTCCTCCTCCCTAGCATATGTTGTCTAGGCTTCACTTCTGTGAAGGAATGCGTTGAAGACACAGGTTGGAAACACTTGCAATTTGATGCTTTCAGTTAGTTCCATGTTTCTTACTCAGCTTGGACACAACAGCGATGTGTGTGTGTTGATTTCAGCATCAAACATTGGTGATTATTGAGTCTAGATATATGCAACCTTCAAAGGCCTTCAATGCCACCTTGCTAATGCTGATGGATGGCAGTGTGGCAATGTCCTGGACCATGACACTTGTCTTCTTGATGCTGGTGGTCAAATGCAACTCTTCACAGGCACAAGAAAGTCTGTCATTTGCTGTTGAAGGTAGTTTCCTGATGGAAAGCTGGTGTGGGTATCATCAGCATAGAGCAGCTCCCTGATGAAGACTTGATGCAGTTTTGTCCTGGATCTCAGTTGAGCAAGATTCAACAGATTTCCATTAGCTATGGTATGGAAGTAGACACCCTCTGTAGATGACCTGAAGGCATATGACAGCGCCAAAAAGAAGAATATGTCAAAGAGATGAAGGCAAAATGCTATAGATGCTGGAATCTGAAACAAAACAGAAAGTGCTGGAAAATCTCAGCAGGTCTGACAGCATCTGTGGAGACAGAATAGAGCTAACGTTTCGCGTTGGATGACCCTTTGTCAGAGCCCGTAGTTTAAGGAGTGTTGGTATCAGAACTATTGCTGGTGTCTTTGACCCCGCTGTTGATCTGAAAGTGTTCCGATGTTAACCGTTGAATATTTTACCCATCATGATGTCATGGATGTTTGTATAAGGTATTATTCCTGCAAACATCACCAGCAAATATTTTGCAGATTCCTACCCAGTTACATACATCTTGTGGTGTGAGTCCTTCAGTGTGAATGGGGAATACTTTTCCTATCCCAATCTAGGGGGCTGAGACTAACGGCCATTCTTTCCACAGAAAGGTGATGTTTTTATAAGATCTTTATAAGATAAGACCAGACATTCTCTCTTCCATCTTCTTCCATCGGGAAAAAGATACAAAAGTCTGAGGTCATGTATCAACTGAATCAAAAGCAGCTTCTTCCCTGCTGCTGTCAGACTTTTGAATGGACTTACCTTGCATTAAGTTGATCTTTCTCTACACCCTAGCTGTAACTGTAATATTACATTCTGCACTCCCTCCTTTCCTTCCTTGGTTTGCTTTGTCTGTATAGCGTGCAAGAAACAATACTTTTCACTGTATACTAATACACGTGACAATAAATCAAATCAAATCAACCTCAATAAAACAGTTTTTTATAAGATCTTTATAAGATAAGACCGAACATAGTCTCTTCCACCTTCTCCCAGAAAGAAACAAATGTCTGAGGTCACGCACCAACCGACTCAAGACCAGCTTCTTCCCAGCTGTCATCAGACTTTTGAATTGGTCTACCTCGCACTAAGTTGATCTTTCTCTTCACCCTAGCTATGACTTTGATGCGCGACAATCAAGCACGAGGTACAAGGCTTCAGCGATTGAAGGCTTTTATTGACAAACAATGGAACTATCTAACACGAGTACACCAATCCAGACTGGAGGGGTCCCGCCTGAGCAGAGGGTCTTATACCTCTCCCCAGGAGGCGGGGCCCGACCGGGATGTGCCATAACAACATCCACCACAGGTATATTAATCCCACAGTGTAAACACCCTAACCCAACAACATTATAACAACCCCACAGTGGCAACACCCTAACCCAACAGTAACATTGGAATAATCCCACAGTGGTAACCAACGATGGTTCACCACAGACTTTAACACTGCATTCTGCACTCTCTCTCCTTCCTTGGTTTGCTTTGTCTGTATAGCGTGCAAAATGAAACAATGCTTTTCACTGTATACTAATACATGTGACAATAATAAATCAAATCAAAGATCTTAGCACAGTACAATGAGGCCATCCTCAACATTCTGGTAGTCACTGTTTTGATTTTTGAATCCTGCGGGACAGTTGTGCATTGTGGGGCTTTATTTACTGGGTAAATTGATTGAAAAGCACAGTCACTTTTTCCCACACTATGCTTGTCATACACACATGGATGACTGGAGATTCAATCTGTTCAAATCTAATTCCATTATTATTGAATTGCGCAGCAAGTGCCTCCGTCACGTTAGTTATTCAAATTATATTTGTGATAAATATGGAATGGTATTTGAATTGTCAAGTAATGACCAAATGCGTTATCATGACAGATGCTAAAGAATGCACAAATTCAGTGACGCAAACGGAGTAAATGATTTTGCAAACTTAACAACTTTGTTTGAAAGCAGTTCAAGAAGAAGCAATAGCAAAGGGGGCGAAAAATAAACCTCAAAGAATATAACCATTTTAATTTAGTCCTATCCTCCTTTCATTTAGTCGGCGAGTGTGAAAAGTGGTGATATGAGAGAAAAAAGGGCAGCTTGCTCATTCTCAAGTGCCATTGTCTAATTTTGATGCATTGTTCAATTGTAATGGGAAAATAATAAAGCCGAGAGTAGCGGTGCCCGAAATGTTAATGTGCCCTTTCATGTTTGGAAGAGAATGGAATCAGTCCATTTTATTTGTATAATCAGGTAGCACACTTCCAATGCAGCGGCATTTTCCCCCTTTATCTCTCGGTGGTTTCAGAAGATAGGATGGTTCTGAACATCATGATACAGTCGAGGCTAATAGCAGGTGTTTCAACACAATTGAAAACCCTTGGGACCGGCGCGTACAGAATAGTCGACTTTCTCTAGGTGGCATATCAAATACTAGTGCTTCAAGTCTTATTCCCTAAGCTGCAGGCATGATTTTTAAAATTGCGAGCATATAACAGATTAACCTTTTTTAGAAATTAGTATTCCTCTCTCATTCATGCCTTTACCTTTCCTTCGATACGTTTTCCTACTGCTGTTATCTGCAAGCAATGTATTTTTGGGGAGCTGATCAAAGAGGTCGCTGAATAAAATTCAGAACACAGCTGCTAAAAGCAGTCAAAAAGGTACCCGTATCTTGTGCCAATGACAATTTTTTTATATATTCATTCGTGGGACATGGATGTCACTGTGTGGCCAGCATTTATTGCCCTTGCCTCGTTGCCCTTGTCCTCTTTTTAGGTCAAACCAAGTAAACCTCGTTGCCCTTGTTCAGAGGGCAGTTGAGAGTCAACCAGATTGCTGTGGCTCTGGAGTCACATGTAGGTCAGACTAGGTAAACGCAAATCAGCCACCCATCCATTGACACTGTCTACACTTCCCGCTGCCTCAGCAAAGCAGCCAGCATAATTAAAGACCCCACGCAGCCCGGACATTCTCTCTTCCACCTTCTTCCATCGGGAAAAAGATACAAAAGTCTGAGGTCACGTACCAACCGACTCAAGAACAGCTTCTTCCCTGCTACCATCAGGCTTTTGAATGAATATACCTTGCACTGAGTTGATCTTTCTCTACGCCCTAGCTATGACTGTAACACTACATTCTGCACTCTCTCATTTGCCTCTCTATGAATGGTATGCTTTGTCTGTATAGCGCGCAAGAAACAATATTTTTCACTGTATGTTAATACATGTGACAATAATAAATCAAATCAAATCAAAAGGTAAGGATGGCAGATTTCCTTCCCTAAAAAGACATTAGTGAACCAGATGGGTTTTCCGACAATCAATGATGAGTTCATGGTCATCAGTACATTCTTAATTCCAGATTTTTTTAAAATTCAGTTCATATTCCACCATCTGCCGTGGCGGGATTTGAACCCAGGTTCTCAGAACATTAGCTGAGTTTCTGGATTAATAGTCTAGTGATATTGCCCCTCCCATAAGTAAAATAAATGCACCTAACATTTCTGCTTGTAAAATTGTCCCATGCCGAATGTATGTTATTTTCCTTTTCCTTCAGAAATGGCTCCTTCAGAAACTATTGAAGGAACACAAAGCTCCTCAAGATTTTTCATTATGTATTCTGTCGCACCATTTAAAGTACAGGCCTGCTTAACAAAAAAGCCTGTTACTTTCAGCATGTTTGTCCCTCTACTGAAAATGACATGCAAAATTATTGGGTGTTATGTCCTCAATAAAAAGGCCTGCATTTACTGAGGTAGCCTTTCTCCCCGATGCATAGGGCAGAGTGTTCCATTCAAGAGGAAAAGCTGGCAATTCTTGAATGAAAATGCATGTGCTGTTTCCATCCATGTGACATTTCCAAAGAGAAAGGATTTGCATTTATATAGTGCCTTTCATAACCTTAGGATACTCTCCTGTACTTCAAAGCCAATTAAGTACTTTTTGAAGCGGAAGCACTGTTGTCATTTTGGAAATCGGGCAGTATAATTTGCTCACAGCAATGTCCCATGAACAGCAATGAGACGATAACCAGATAAACTGTTTTATTGAGGTTGAGTTGATTTGATTTATTGTCACATGTATTAGTATACAGTGAAATTTATTGTTTCTTGCACGCTTTACAGACAAAGCATACCTTTCACATAGAAGAAAAGGAGAGAGTGCAGAATGTAGTGTTACAGTCATAGCTAGGGTGTAGAGAAAGATCAACTCAGTGCAAGGTCGGTACATTCAAAAGCCTGATGGCAGCAGGGAAGAAGCTGTTCTTGAGTCGGTTGGTACGTGACCTCAGACATTTGTACCTTTTTCTGACGGAAGAAGATGGAAGGGAATATGTCCGGGGTACGTGGAGTCCTTAATTATGCTGGCTGCTTTTCCGAGTCAATGGATGGGGGGCTGGTTTGCGTGATGGGCTGGGCTACATTCACGATCCTTTGTAGTTTTTGCGGTCTTGGATAGAGCAGGAGCCATACCAAGCTGTAATGCAACCAGAAAAGATGCTTTCTATGGTGCATCTGTAAAAGTTGGTGAGCATCGTAGCTGACATGCCAAATTGTTGAGCATGTGAGAAAGAAATACAGTGAATTTATCAAGCGTGCTAAAGGAAAAGAGATCAAATTGGACGGAAGAGGTTTGGGATGGTGTTGCTGACAAAATGTGCTGTGCAGTGGCTATAAAGTTGTGACAGCAGAAACCTAAAGAGAGATTATGATACTGATTGTAAATGCTCATTGTCCTCCACATTTAAAGGATATCTACCCCGAAAAATGCATATTAATATCCCTTGGGGGATGAGGCGGAGGTGAGGGGAGGGGGGTGGAGGGGGTGGTGGGGAGAGGGTCGTGCCCCGGTTCTGCCCTGGCACTGCTCTGGCACTGCCCCCTGGCACTGCACACTGACACAGCCCTGACACAGCTCCTGACACTATCCCTGGTGTGATGGAGGGGATTCTATGGTGGAGGGAGTTGGGAAATTCCATAGTGGAGGGGTCCCTTTATTCTATTCTTGTCTTTTTTACATCTTTACATTGTAAGACATATTGTTCTGATGTTCATGATTTTTTAAATCGAAGACATGAGTGGATCCGACTCGGATGCTTGTGGAATTTGAGCTTTCATAGTGATTCAATGATGAATGGGCTTGTACATGTAAATTACATGGAGCATGCTGGTTTCATAGATGTATTTGCATAATCTGATCACACCTTACTGAACATCTGTCTGAAGAGTTTGTATCAGGTCTCTCGCCCAGTACTTATCTGTGACCACGCTGCGTGCTCCTCATGGCTGAGTTCCTCAGATGTAGGCAGTTAAACTTCTGCCTCTTTTGTGCTCAGAAACTGAATTGCCAGGCCTTTAAAATGGGAAAAAAAACTATGGAGGCCTTTGCAAACGAGCGCAATTCTTCATACTGGTGTGATAGAATAGTGGAGGGCTCTCTAACAACCTAAATTTTCATTTTGAACCTGCCAACAGCCAACTCCAAGTGGGAATTTAACCCATGTAACATTGTTCTGCTGCACCGATGGCCTTTTTGATAATGTGAGCAGCTATGGTATTCTGCTTCAAGGAGCCAGTGCCTTCTCCTTCATTTTGACAGAATGCAAAGTGCATATAACTGCTGCAGGATGGATGAATCAAGGCAGTTTTCTAGCTCATTGACCTGCAGAAGCTTGTGTCTGTAGTCATACACGGAATAAACATTTGAGGTGCAAAATTCCTCATCGTACAGAACCGGAAGAAATAGCAGGGGTGCTTAATGAATATTTTACCTCGGTATTCACGGTGGAAAAAGACCTGGGTGGTTGTACTACAGGATTGAGGCGGACTGAAAAGATTGAGTATGTGGACATTAAGAAAGAGGATGTGTTGGAAATTTTGAATCGCATCAAAATAGATAAGTCGCCGGAACCGGATGGGATGTACCCCAGGTTACTGTGGGAGGTGAGGGAAGAGATTGCAGAGCCTCTGGCGATGATCTTTGCGTCGTCAATGGAGACAGGAGAGGTTCCAGAGGTTTGGAGGATTGCGGATGTGGTTCCATTATTCAAGAAAGGGAATAGGGATAGCCCAGGAAATTACGGACCGGTGAGTCTAACCTCAGTGGTTGGTAAGTTGATGGAGAAGATCCTGAGGGACAGGATTTATGAACATTTAGAGAAGTTTAGTATGCTCAAAAGTAGTCAGCACGGCTTTGTCAAAGGCAAATCGTGCCTTACGAGCCTGGTGGAGTTCTTTGAAAATGTGACTAAACACATTGACGAAGGAAAAGCGGTAGATGTGGTTTATATGGATTTTAGCAAGGCGTTCTAGAAAAAGTGAGAGGGCATGAGATCCAAGGGGCTGCTGCCCTGTGGATCCAGAACTGGCTTTCCCAAAGGAGGCAAAGAGTGTGTATAGATGGGTCTTTTTCTAAATGGAGGCCGGTCACCAGTGGTGTGCCCCAGGGATCTGTTCTGGGACCCTTGCTGTTTGTCATTTTCATAAATGACCTGGATGAGGAAGTGGAGGGATGGGTTGGTAAGTTTGCCGATGACACGAAGGTTGGTGGTGTTGTGGATAGGTTGGAGGGATGTCAGAAGCTGCAGCGTGACATGGATAAGATGCAAGACTGGGGCGGAGAAGTGGCAGATGGACTTCAACCTGGATAAACGTGTAGTGGTGCATTTTGGCAGGTCAAATGGGATGAAGGAGTATAATATCAAGGGTAAGGCTCTTAGCAGTGTAGAGGATCAGAAGGACCTTGGGTTCCGGGTCCATAGGCCTCTAAAATCGGCTCGCAGGTAGAGGAGGTGGTTAAGAAGGCGTATGGTGTGCTGGCCTTCATCAATCGAGGGATTGAGTTTAGGAGTCGGGTGATATTGATGCAGCTTTATAAGACCCTCGTCAGACCCCACTTAGAGTACTGTGCTCAGTTCTGGTCGCCTCATTACATGAGGGATGTGGAAATGATTGAAAAGGTGCAGAGAAGATTTACAAAGGTGTTGCCTGGCTTGGTTGGCATGCCTTATGAGGATAGGTTGAGGGAGCTCGGTCTTTTCTCCTTGGAGAGACGAAGGATGAGAGGTGAGCTGATAGAGGTGTACAAGATGTTGAGAGAACACCTGACATCTCCTCTGTACCTACTCCCCAGCACCTTAAACCTGTATCCTCTCGTAGCAGCCATTTCAGCCCTGGGAAAAAGCTTCCGAGAATCCACCCAATCTATAGATCGGGTGGATTCTCGGAAGCTTTTTCCCAGGGCTGAAATGGCTGCTACGAGAGGATACAGGTTTAAGGTGCTGGGGAGTAGGTACAGAGGAGATGTCAGGGGTTCGTTTTTCACTCAGAGGGTGGTGGGTGAGTGGAATCGGCTGCCATCAGTGGTGGTGGAGGCAAACTCGATAGGGACTTTTAAGAGACTTCTGGATGAGTACATGGGACTTAATAGGATTGAGGGTTATAGGTAAGCCTATATATAAGCCTAGGTAGGTAGGGACATGACCGACGCAGCTTGTGGGCCGAAGGGCCTGTTTGTGCTGTATTTTTTCTATGTTTCTATGTTTCTATATAACAACGTGGTTTGATAGACAGGGCTCTTATGTTACATGAATGAATCCGTCACTTCAAGACCTCATGAAAAACAATAAAAATCTATTCTCCCTTTACCATGTCATATGCAATAAACTGGGGATAGCTGGCAAACCACACTGCTGCCAAATAGACAGCAAATTGACTGTTCTTATGATAAAGGGTCTTGCCATATCAATAAGTAGCTGCAGGGAATTTGAAACGTTCCTGAAAATACTATTAAAACTTCTTGTGGACTGAGGTTATCATGACTTTTTGTAGCTGTTATGTTTCTTGCTGTGCGCCATCGATTCTGTCTATTGCCTAGCTTGTAAATAACTACGAAAATTAGTTTAAACAAGTTTCCCATTCACTGAGCAGACACAGAGAATGCGGTGAGTGTTCCACGTTATTTTCCACTGCTCTACACTGCAGTTCAGAAGTCAACATTAGCACGCCATTCCAGTCACGTCATCCATAAAGGTGCTGGTTTCAGCTCATTACACAATCAACTTGCAATGGAAACCTCCTTTATATAATAAGAGCAAGTCACTGGGAGAGAAATTAAACTGCCACACTTCCGTCTGCAACTCTAAGTACGGAGAAGTGTTAATTGTCTAAATTAGGTTTAAGAGGAAACAGATGGAAGCACTCATAGGATTTATGCTTGCGTGTGTGAAGAAATACATGCCCCTTTTTAGTTACTTGTAGGGCCTGTTCCTCAACCTTTGTTTACACTTCAGCCCTACAATCCTGATCTTCGGCCACCTCATGCAGAGAGGGGGGAGGGGGGGGGGGAATTGGGGGGGGGGGGGGGGTGGTAGGGGAGGGGGGAGGGTTGGGTGAGGGGGGCAGGGGTGGAGGAGGGAGGAGGACCTCTCCGTAAGCCTGTTCCTAGAACTGACTAAGTTGACCATTAATAGGTTCAGGCAAGGGGCAATTGAGGGGGTTGTCCGGTCCTGCAGTCTGTCCCTCTACCGCGGTTACATGCACAGCCACGTGGCCTTGGAGAGGGAACACACAGTGTCCACTAACACACTTCAGGCCTTCCCTGACCAGTGGTCACTGCGGGGGCATCACGCCCAGCAATGATATTTTGCTTCAGTTAGTTAAGTTTCTTTTGATGTTTTGTTTTAGCTGCAGTGCCCCACCACAGGCTGTCACCCCTGTCACTTTTGATGAATTATTGGTTTTATTAAGAGAGTGTAAAAAGGCACGCATTGACACTGGTGATGGGTTGCGGAATTAAAAGTTACACAGTCGTAATGTGTCACTGTGTGAATCAGTCTAAACCCGAGTAAAGACTGAATGCTGGCCATTTCTTTCACCAACTGGCTGTCAGAAGTTTGACAATCGATGGAGACTAAAGGGCCTGTCCACAATTGCAAGCTGAAACCAATGGCTTCGGTCTTCACACTGTTTGCCTGGTGAAAATTTCAGCTCACTCAGGGGTGCACGTTGGGACAAAGAGCCTGAAAACACAGAACCAGTGGAGGGATGGTGAGGTGGAGCAGCTGCTGGCGGTGTGAATGTGGAACCTGATGTTACATTATCAGATGATGTTACTGAGCAATGGGTATGGCCCATGGATGCTCTGGAGCCTGTGAGGAATGGGAAGAGAATACATTATATTCTCTGGCTACAGCTGGATAGACAAGGAGTGGTTACAGGAGAGAGGGCAGTCCAATTCTTCTTGTCAAAGGAGGGTACATTTAGTGTGATTTGGACAATTATATCAAAGATTGCAGGCAGATGTAGAAGGATAAGGAGGGAAAATGCACTGCAGTCACGGTGGATTATCATTTTTGACTTTGATTTGGGATGTCCAGAAAAAGATTGCCTGTGAGCAAACTGGAAGTGGGCTGCTAAGGAGTCTGAGAAGGGTTTTTATTTTGACTTTAAAAGTCAGTTACCTGGGAGGTTCCCCCTCATTGTTCCACTGGAGCAAGCTGAGAGGGAGTGATTGGAGGCAGCAGTGCTGGTGAGAGATTAATTGAATTGTTTATTTATTTAATTAGTCAGCCAGTGTGTGGTTTTTTTTGGCCTTTACTTTTGCAGTAGTATTTTAAGTTTAAAGTGAAAACTGGAAGTGGGCTGCTAAGGAGTCTGGGAAGGGTTTTTAAAGCGCGTGAAGTATAAAAGGTAGGCTGCAGTATACAGCGGGCAGCGTCGGGAGCGGGCAGTGTAGTGAGTGGGAAGCAGAGTGTGAGCTATAAGGCTTTGGCTCACAGGGCTTCGGGGGACAGGGCGAGCAGGGGTGAGTTTAATTCATTTTTGCTGTTTCTACCTGGTACTGGCAAGGTATCTAGAGGGGATGGGTGTGCAGGCAGTGCTATGTTCCTCTTGCACTATGTTTGAGGTGAGGGACGACGACAGTGTCCCTGCTGATTACACCTGTGGGAAGTGCACCCATCTGCAGCTCCTCCAAAACCGTGTTAGGGAACTGGAGCTGGAGTTGGATGAACTTAGGATCATTAGGGACGCAGAGGTGGCCATAGACAGA
Source organism: Mustelus asterias (assembly GCF_964213995.1). Classification (NCBI taxonomy): domain Eukaryota; kingdom Metazoa; phylum Chordata; class Chondrichthyes; order Carcharhiniformes; family Triakidae; genus Mustelus; species Mustelus asterias. Next base: position 25,688,736 of record NC_135807.1, read on the forward strand.
AGCTTTAGGAATACAGTTACTCCGAGGAATGGAAACAGATGGGTGACGGTGAGAGGGGCTGGGAGGAAGCAGTCCGTGCAGGGATCCCCGGTGGTCGTTCCCCTTAGCAACAAGTATTCCGCTTTGGATACGGTTGAGGGGGATGACATACCAGTGGTGAGCCGCAGTGAGAGGATCTCCAGCACTGTGTCCGTCTCTGTGGCTCGGGAGGGTAAGGGGCAGAGCGGGAGGGCAATAGTTATTGGGGACTTGTTAGTTAGAGGGATAGATAGGAGGTTCTGTGGCAGCAAAAAACACTCACGGATGGTATGTTGCCTACCGGATGCCAAGGTCCGTGACGTCTCAGACCGTGTTTTCCGGATTCTGAAGGGGATGGGGAAACTGTCAAAAGTCATGGTACACATTGGTACCAATGACATAGGTAAGAGAAGGGGCGGGGATTTAAAGCAGGAATTTCTGGAGCTGGGCTGGAAGCTGAGAGCCAAGACAAAACATGTGGTCATCTCTAGACAAAACATGTGGTCATCTCTGGTACGTTGCCGGTGCCACGTGATAGCGAGTTGAGGAACAGGGAGAAAGTGCAGTTAAACATGTGGTTGCAGGGATGGTGTAGGAGGGAGGATTTCAGATACGTGGATAACTGGAACACATTCTGGGGAAGGTGGGACCTGTACAAACAGGACGGGGTGCACCTGAACCAGAGGGGCACCAATATCCTGGGAGGGAAATTTGTTACGGCTCTTCAGGGGGGTTTAAACTAATTTGTCAGGGGAGTGGGAAAAGGAGTTGTAGTCCAGAAGTCAGTGAGGGTGGTGAGGTATTGGGGAAGGTATCAGGGTCAAGGGTGGGTACCGGTAGACAGGAAGGTGGGTTGAAGTGTGTCTACTTCAATGCAAGGAGCATCTGGAACAAGGTAGATGAACTTGGGGCGTGGATTGGTACTTAGGACTACGATGTTGTGGCCATTACGGAGACGTGGGTAGAACAAGGACAGGAATGGTTGTTGGACGTTCCAGGGTATAGATGTTTCACTAAGTGTAGGGAAGCTGGTAAAAGAGGTGGAGGAGTGGCATTGTTAATCAAGGATAGTTTAACGGCTGCGGAAAGGCACTTCGAGGGGGATCTGCACACTGAGGTAATATGGGCTGAAGTTAGAAATAGGAAAGGAGCGGTCAAGTTGTTAGGAGTTTACTATAGGCCCCCAAATAGTAATAGAGATGTGGAGGAAGAAATTGCTAAGCAGATTATGGATATGTGTGGGGGTCACAGGGTAGTTGTCATGGGGGACTTTAACTTTCCAAATATTGATTGGAACCTTTGTAGGTCAAATAGTTCGGATGGGGCAGTTTTTGTGCAGTGTGTGCAGGAGGGTTTCCTGACACAATATGTGGATAGGCCGACAAGAGGTGAGGCCACATTGGATTTGGTACTGGGAAATGAACCGGGCCAAGTGTTAGATTTGGTTGTGGGAGAGCACTTTGGAGATAGTGACCACAATTTGGTGTCTTTTGTTATTGCAATGGAGAGGGATAGGGCCATACGGCAGGGCGAGGTTTACAATTGGGGGAGAGGTAATTATGATGCGATTAGGCAAGAATTAGGGGGCATAAGTTGGGAACAGAAACTGTCAGAGAAAGGAACTAATGAAAAGTGGAACTTTTTCAAGGAACAAATACTGGGTGTCCTTGATAGGTATGTCCCTGTCAGGCAGGGAGGAAATGGCCGAGTGAGGGAACCATGGTTCACGAAAGAGGTGGAATGTCTTGTGAAAAGGAAGAGGGAAGCTTATGTAGGGATGAGGAAACAAGGTTCAGATGGCTCGATTGAGGGTTACAAGTTAGCAAGGAATGAGCTGAAAAAGGGGCTTAGGAGAGCTGGGAGGGGACACGAGAAGTCCTTGGCGGGTCGGATCAAGGAAAACCCCAAGGCTTTTTACTCTTATGTGAGGAATAAAAGAATGACCAGGGTGAGGTTAGGGCCGGTCAAGGACAGTAGTGGGAACTTGTGTATGGAGTCAGTAGAGATAGGCGAGGTGATGAATGAATACTTTTCTTCAGGATTCATCAAGGAGAGGGGCCATGTTTTTGAGGAAGAGAAGGTGTTACAGGCTAATAGGTTGGAGGAAATAGATGTTCGGAGGGAGGATGTCCTGGCAGTTTTGAATAAACTGAAGGTCGATAAGTCCCCTGGGCCTGATGAAATGTATCCTAGGATTCTTTGGGAGGCAGGGATGAGATTGCAGAGCCTTTGGCTTTGATCTTTGGGTCCTCGCTGTCCACGGGGATGGTGCCAGAGGACTGGAGAATGGCGAATGTTGTTCCTCTGTTTAAGAAAGGGAATAGAAATGACCCTGGTAATTATAGACCGGTTAGTCTTACTTCGGTGGTTGGTAAATTGATGGAAAAGGTCCTGAGAGATGGGATTTACGACCATTTAGAAAGATGCGGATTAATCCGGGATAGTCAGCATGGATTAGTGAAGGGCAAGTCGTGCCTCACAAATTTGATAGAATTTTTTGAGGAGGTAACTAAGTATGTTGATGAAGGTAGGGCAGTTGATGTCATATACATGGATTTTAGTAAGGCGTTTGATAAGGTCCCCCATGGTCGGCTTATGATGAAAGTGAGGAGGTGTGGGATAGAGGGAAAGCTGGCCGATTGAATAGGTAACTGGCTGTCTGATCGAAGACAGAGGGTGGTGGTGGATGGAAAATTTTTGGATTGGAGGCAGGTTGCTAGCGGAGTGCCGCAGGGATCAGTGCTTGGTCCTCTGCTCTTTGTGATTTTTATTAATGACTTAGAGGAGGGGGCTGAAGGGTGGATCAGTAAATTTGCTGATGACACCAAGATTGGTGGAGTAGTGGATGAGGTGGAGGGCTGTTGTAGGCTGCAAAGAGACATAGATAGGATGCAAAGCTGGGCTGAAAAATGGCAAATGGAGTTGAACCCTGATAAATGTGAGGTGATTCATTTTGGTAGGACTAATTTAAATGTGGATTACAGGGTCAAAGGTAGGGTTCTGAAGACTGTGGAGGAACAGAGAGATCTTGGGGTCCATATCCACAGATCTCTAAAGGTTGCCACTCAAGTGGATAGAGCTGTGAAGAAGGCCTATAGTGTGTTAGCTTTTATTAACAGGGGGTTGGAGTTTAAGAGCCGTGGGGTTATGCTGCGACTGTACAGGACCTTGGTGAGACCACATTTGGAATATTGTGTACAGTTCTGGTCACCTCACTATAAGAAGGATGTGGAAGCGCTGGAAAGAGTGCAGAGGAGATTTATCAGGATGCTGCCTGGTTTGGAGGGTAGGTCTTATGAGGAAAGGTTGAGGGAGCTAGGGCTGTTCTCTCTGGAGCGGAGGAGGCTGAGGGGAGACTTAATAGAGGTTTATAAAATGATGAAGGGGATAGATAGAGTGAACGTTCAAAGACTATTTCCTCGGGTGGATGGAGCTATTACAAGGGGGCATAACTATAGGGTTCGTGGTGGGAGATACAGGAAGGATATCAGAGGTAGGTTCTTTACGCAGAGAGTGGTTGGGGTGTGGAATGGACTGCCTGCAGTGATAGTGGAGTCAGACACTTTAGGAACATTTAAGCGGTTATTGGATAGGCGCATGGAGCGGACCAGGATGATAGGGAGTGGGATAGCTTGATCTTGGTTTCAGATAAAGCTCGTGGGCCGAAGGGCCTGTTCTGTGCTGTACTGTTCTATGTTCTATGTTCTATCCTTTGATTGGTAACGTGTATATTGGGGCTATAGCTGGTAGGCTCTTGGGTCGCTTGCATGCGTTAGAAAAAAAGTATTTGTATTGTACCAAAACAAAGAAGTGTGTTCAGTCTCCCCTGAGGGCTGCAGGCTTTGTTAGCCTGCATCATTAAGGAAGACTGGCCCGATGTCATAACATAATGAAATAAAGAGGTTGATTAAACATCTGGAGTTGAATCGATTTGTTGTCGAACCAAGCTTAATAGAGTGTAATTTGAGATTCTCAGTTATGGCTCCTGCTCTGACCGAGAACGCAAGAAACTACAAAGGGTTGTAAATGAAGTCCAATCTATCACGCAAACCAGTCTACCATCCACTGACTCTTCCTATACTTCCTGCTGCCTCGGAAAAGCAACCATCATAATCAAGGACCCCACTCACCGTGGACATACTCTCTTCCATCTTCTTCCGTCGGGAAAAAGATACAGAAGTCTGAGATCGTGCACCAGTCGACTCAAGAACAGCTGCTGTCATCAGACTTTAGAATGGATCTACCTTATATTAAGTTTATCTTGCTCAACACCCTAGCTATGACTATAACACTACATTCTGCACCCTCTCCTTTCCTTCTGCCCTATGTACTCAGTGAATGGTATGCTTTGGCTGTATAGCACGCAAGAAACAATACTTTTTATTGTACATCAATACTTGTGACAATGATAAATTATATCAAATCAAATTAAAGCAATTAGTGAGCGAACTGGATGTTATCAGGTGAAAGGAACTGATTCTGTATCAGCCCTTTACTGCGATGGCATTACCTCCTCCAATGGATCACAACCTATGCGTGATGATCATTCTTGTAAGAACTTCATCTCATCTGTTCTTACTTTATGGCAAGCAACGCACATTGGTCAGCGGCAATCACATGTCTTATTTCCATGGCAACCGCGACTCATTTGTCCCTGATTATTCAATATTTTAACTGCTTTATATTCCATAGTAGATGCCACTTCTTGTGCCATTTAATTGAACATTTGATTGGTACATGGGAACACTGTGACTGAAAAATTACATCTATCTTTGTGTGCCGTCCAACAGTGTCTGATGATCATGTGGTTGTTTCTGTGGTGTCACTGTTCATTAGACTCAGGTAACCACTGCTCATTGACTATTGTTCTGGTCATACATATTTAGCACCCTTCTCCAGTGAAGTAAGCTGCTGTTTTCTCATTTATCTCCGCGAAGGACACCAATAATCTATTTATATCCAATGGATCTCTGCACAAACACAATGAAAAACATTTCTCAGGCATTTATCAATTATTACCTTGAACACAAAACCTTTGGGAACTGTCAGTATATAAATAAATGCCAATTCTTATTATGTCCAGCATTCTTGAGGGAATGGTAATGATATTTATTAGTAAACCATCAAACCTGTTTTTGAGTAATTGTTACTGTCAATGTAAATGCATCTGTAATGAGATTTCAACCTTGGAAAACTATGCATTGACCACTCTTAAAGCTTTTGAGATACCACTGGAATAACTTTACAATTCTGCTTTTTTGGCACAGAGCTTTACACAGTAGGACCACATAGACTGGAGGATATGAAGGTCTTAGTGAAGGTCCAGAAGAGACACACTGAAATAAGACTAAGGGTGGAGTCTTGATCCATGCTCCACAGAGAGCTTGCTGGCATTTTATCAGGCAGTGGGTGGCAGGCAGGGACCCCACTGCCATCTTCCGACCGCCACCCTGATATAGACTACGGTGGGAGGGCTGTGAGCAGCCCTCTTTGCTTTCCACCAATTTTGGCCAACAAAACTGCAGGGATAGGCATATCAATTTGGGGAGGCAGTGGCAAACTATGGGTGGCACGGGGGCACAGTAGTTAGAACTGCTGCCTCACAGCGCCTGGGTTCAATTCTGGCCTTGGGTCACTGTCTGTTTGGAGTTTGCACATGCTCCCCATGTCTGTGTGGGTTTCTTCCGGGTGCTCCGGTTTCCTCCCACAGTGCAAAGTTGTGCAGGATGATCTCCTACAGGGCTGCTTGGAGTCAGTGGACTGGTCAGTATTTAAAAACTCTGCGACCAGCCTGAATGAGCACGCCACGACAGTCACTGACTTCATTAGTAAGCGTGTAGAAGGCTGTGTGCCAAAGAAGCAAATCCGTGTGTTCCCCAACCAGAAACTATGGATGAACAGGGATATCCACTGTTTGCTGAAGTCCAGGTCTGGGGCGTTCAAGTCAGGCGACACTGACCTGTACAAGAAATGATGTGGAGATGCCGGCGTTGGACTGGGGTGAACACAGTAAGAGTTTTAACAACACCAGGTTGAAGTCCAACAGGTTTATTTGGTAGCAAATACCATTAGCTTTTGGAGCGCTGCTCCTTCGTCAGATGGAGTGGAAATCTGCTCTCAAACAGGGCACAGAAACACAAAATCAAGTTACAGAATACTGATTAGAATGCAAATTCCTACAGCCAACCAGATCTTAAAGATACAGACAATGTGAGTGGAGGGAGCATTAAGCACAGGTTAAAGAGATGTGTATTGTCTCCAGACAGGACAGCCAGCAAGTCTAGGGGGCAAGCTGTGGGGGCTACTGATAATGTGACATAAATCCAACATCCCGGTTTAGGCCGTCCTCATGTGTGCGGAACTTGGCTATCAGTTTCTGCTCAGCGACTCTGCGCTGTCGTGTGTCGTGAAGGCCGTTCTCCAAGGCTGTTGACTTGAAGTCCACAGAACAGACCTGTTAGGAGCAGGTCCAATCTTTGTGACTCCGTTTGGATAGCTGCTGATGTACCCTATTGGAGAGGTTATGTACCACTTTGGATTTGCCCCAGGACACCTTTTAGGGGATTGTTAGGTGCCCTTCAGTGAAGTGTTAGATGCCTTTTAGGAGAGGTAAGTTGTTCTTTGTTGGATCTCAAATTCAGCATAAATGTATGTAAAAAGTGCATAAATACATTGGAATTGTAAAACGCATTGGAACTGTCTAAAACAACAGTCAAAAGTATCAAGGTGAACTGTCAAAGGGAGCTGTCAAGCTGTTAAAAATGTTAAAACCCCTGCTCTTTAACACTTTGGAAAAGTGTCTGTTAACGTAAGCTTTAGGGCTACCATTACTGGATTAGTGCTGCATGATTGAGTTCAGAACTATCCACAATCACAATCGGGTGCCTGACATTTCACAGTTTGATTGACAGCTCCAAGTGGTTATGGACTCTGTGAAGTGGAGCTGTGAACTCCAATCCTCGTCTGCGTGTAAGATTATGCAATTAAGTGTGAAAAATATTTGTTATAATTATGTGCGTTTTCTTGCAACTTTATTTTATTTAATATTTGCATGGGACCTGAGGTCTGCCCATGGTGAATGCTGTGTGAGTTGCTGTAGTATGTGTAAGAGAGAAGAGTGGCGGGTTGGAGAGAACATGGCTGGCGTGAGCTGACACTAAGTTGGCATCGGGACTATGAAGGCCCATGAGAGGGGTGGGGAATATGTTGGCATGGAGTTTATGAGGGACTATAGGAGTGGGAAGAGGAGCCTAAATTGGCATTAAGGATATTGGGGCTTTGAGGTGGACAGAGGGGCATAGGTTGGCATGGAGGGTTTGAGGAGACATAGGAAGTGTGTTGGATTGGGGGGGGGGGGTGTGAGGAGTGAGGGCAACAGCTTTGTTTTATGTTTTCCTTCTTTACAAATGTTGATACAGTGCCAGTGCACCAATATAACACACTCCCATGTCTGGTACATAAAGGGTTAATGTGTGACTGAGCTGCCCACACAGTGATGTAAGAAAGCACATGGCACAGAGACAGGGTATCTGATATTCTGGGTCACTTTCTCCTGGGTTGAGTTTGCAGAACCAGGAAATGTGTTGACTCTGTCCTTCCCCTGGGAGTGAAAATCCAGGCCACAGTGTTTGATTCCACAAGGTAAAGTGCTGGAAGTTTCTGCTATTGATATTTTAAAGATCTGAATGATTGACAGATTTTTAGTAGCAAAAATGTTTTTTTTTAAGCAAAGTGCACATGCTATGGTCACCATATGGTTTCTTGATTCTATGCAGTTTATAGTTGGTTAATGGGCATGGAAGTGGCATAGTTTGGCATTGGGGAAAGAGGGTTATTTGGGGGACAGTCCTTTGCATGGGTGGAGGAAAGGCCTTTGGGGTTGTTTGGGGTCATTCCTGGCTTTGGGGTCCCCTGGGGGAAGGGTGGGGGGCATGCCTTGGCATGTGGAACTTGAGGGTGGGTGCATGTCATACGTTCACATGAAGGGCATGAAAGGCCATAGGGGTTGTTTGGTGGAGTATAACTCGGCCTGGGTGCATGAGGAAGACCTTTTAAAACTACCTTTCCCTCATGCAGACTCTGATTCTGTGATGCCATGAACCATGACTCTTTGAAATGTTTGCCTGACTGCATGAGACAAGTAGAGGACTGGAACCTGCCTTTACGGCAATGGAGCCAACCAGGTCAGGAATGCTTGCAATCCAAACTAGCCCGGACCCTTAAAAGACACTCCCGTAAATCAGAAACCCTAGGAATCCCGGAATCAGGTCCCGGTCACCATCTTTAAAGGACTCCCAAGTCATCCAACTTGGCAATAATCCAAAAGTCCTCTGTCCCTACACAAATAAAAACAAATGCTGGAAATTCTCAGGAACTCTGGTTTCATCTATGAAGAGAGAAGCAGCATTACCTTTTAAAATTGATAACTTTTCATCATAAGCTGCTAAGTATTTCCAGCATTTTTTTCTCCAGGAATCCAGCATCCAATGCATTTTGCTTTTGTACATCTTAACCTCAGCGGTTAAGGGTCAAGACACACATCTTAGTTCCTCAAATAACATAAGAAAATCAAGCAGATGTCTGGGTCACTTTCACATAACCCAGTCCCACTCAAGGAGGAAAGATATATCAGTGCAATTAATGATTTATGAAGAAGGCAGAGACATCCCACACGGCTTTTCTTTTTAAAATGCGTAGGTGTGCTCCTGTTCACCTTTAAATAATTCATTAACCACCGAATCAATTAGCAACACAATCCTTTATTACTGTAACATTTGTCACAAATGTGACTGCTGAAAACATTAACCATTCTGGCCAGTCAGAATGGAAAAGGATGCACCAAATTTAAATTGTTGCGTGTCGAGAGATTTGATACAATTCCAACACTTCATTATGTTCAAACGTCCACACTACCTGTCAACCTGAGCATAATAACATAGCAAAACTGGCTTCCCCTCACGTCCGCCTTTCCACCACACACACTACACCCACTCACCCCTCACCACTACCCATCTTAAAGCTCAGCAAATCACATAGCTGTTTAAGGTGACAGAGAAAACATAATGAGATAATGCTCATTTATCTCCATTAACTTCTGTTTATAAAGCCAGATTATGCTGCCTGTTTTTTGTTCTGCTCAGTAAGGTGTGGGCTGGCTGAGCTGGAGACAGAATGGAATATCTCGTATTGTCCTCCTGAGCACTGCGGAGGCTGGGTGACATTGTCATGAATACCTGGGATTTCGTATGTTGCATGATTTATCTTGCAGCTCTCCACTTTTCTCATTCTGCGCGGGTTATTGAGCTTTTTTTTTTGTATTGCAATGGAAGCGAATAATCTGGTCCCTTGCTGCAAAAGGAATTAACACAATTGCACTTACTTGCAATAGGTATTTTTTTCCCAATTGATGTGTTTGTTGATCGAAAGATTTACAGACTAGATCCGCCACATGAATGATCTCGACAATAGAAAAACTTAAATAAGAGGATGAGACAAATCGAGAAGTATCACTTGACCGAAGCAATAAGGGTTGTCAAGCATTTTCTTAAAATTATTACAGTATATAATCATGATAGAATCCTTGCAGAAGGAGGCCATTTGGGTCCATTCAGTCCGCACCAACAACAATCCCTCCAAGGCCCTATCCCCATAACCCCAAATAGTTATCCTGCTAGTCCCCCTGGCACTAAGGGTCAATTTAGCATGGCCAATCAAACTAACCCGCACATCTTTGGACAGTGGGCAAGTCCGCTATTGCAGAAAATATGGACGCATGGGATTGAGGGTGATTTAGCGGTTTGGGTCAGAAATTGGCGAGCTGTAAGAAGACAGAGGGTGGTGGTTGATGGGAAATGTTCATCCTGGAGTTCAGTTACTAGTGGTGTACCGCAAGGATCTGTTTTGGGGCCACTGCTGTTTGTCATTTTTACGAGGGCGTAGAAGGATGGGTTAGTAAATTTGCAGATGACACTAAAGTCGGTGGAGTTGTGGACAGTGCGGAAGGATGTTGCAGGTTACAGAGAGACATCGATAAGCTGCAGAGCTGGGCTGAGAGGTGGCAAATGGAGTTTATTGCGGAAAAGTGTGAGGTGATTCACTTTGGAAGGAGTAACAGGGATACAGGGTACTGGGCTAATGGTAGTGTGGATGAGCAGAGAGATCTCGGTGTCCATGTGCATAGATCCCTGAAATTTGGCACCCAGGTTGATAGGGTTGTTGAGAAGGCGTATGATGTGTTAGCTTTTATTGGTAGAGGGATTGAGTTTCGGAGCCATGAGGTCATATTGCAGCTGTACAAAACTCTGGTGCGGCCGCACTTGGAGTATTGTGTACAGTTCTGGTCGCCATATTATAGGAAGGATGTGGAAGCATTGGAAAGGGTGCAGAGGAGATTTACCAGGATGTTGCCTGGTATGGTGGGAAGGTCTTATGAGGAAAGGCTGAGGGACTTGAGGCTGTTTTCGTTAGAGAGAAGAAGGTTAAGAGGTGACTTAATAGAGGCATACAAGATGATCAGAGGATTAGATAGCTGGATAGTGAGAGCCTTTTTCCTCAGATGGTGATGGCTAGCACGAGGGGACATAGCTTTAAATTGAGGGGTGATAGATATAGGACAGATGTCAGAGGTAGGTTCTTTACTCAGAGAGTAGTAAGGGCGTGGAATGCCCTGCCTGCAGCAGTAGTGGACTCGTCAACATTAAGGGCATTTAAATGGTCATTGGATAAACATATGGATGATATTGGAATAGTGTAGGTTAGATGGGCTTTAGATTGGTTTCACAGGTCGGCGCAACATCGAGGGCCGAAGGACCTGTACTGTGGTGTAAAGTTCTATGTTCTATGTTCTATATTCTGTCCACGTCTCTGCGCCATATTTAAAATACTAAAACCTGCTCAGACGTATGTTGACACGGAGTGGAGACAGGTTATACAATCCAGCCAGTCTGTGTCAGCAATTACCATGCTCCACAAAACCCTTCTCTCATCCCTCTTCATCGAATCATCGCAGCGCATGCATCTTCATTTCTCTCTCATGTGCTCATCCAGCTTCCTCTTAAATGCATCTCTGCGGTGTTAATTTTCCCCAAGTGGCAGTCTCCAATCTGTAGCTGCAAAATTCAGGTGCGCAACGCTACAACCCTTCCCTTGATTCCTGCATTAATCTCAAGTGTCCACATTAGTGGCAATGTCAGCAGTTGCGATCCATTGTTTACAGTGTGTAGTGCTGTTTGCAGACATTAGCAGCTCGGTTTGGAAGAACATTAATTATATTTGAGTTTGCAGGTCTCTAAATGTGCTAAACAGCTGCCATATAAGGGACCATTGATTCCTACCTCCCTGAGGTCTTACATTTTGACACTAAGCTGCTGCACACAGCAGACAAAATCAGCAGTTTTTTTTTCCTCCCTAAATTTACTGTGAGTATTGCAATCAGCATGCAGGATATAAATTAATACAGATGGTGCAACACTTACTAAATGACAGTGTTTGTTTTGTTATGTAATAAATAAATGACTTCAATGTGCTCCTTCAGAGGCTCTGCTGTTCTTACAAGAGAGGCTTAAGTTCCTAATAGAGGCTAGAAAATGCTGGGAAAATGCAACCAATCTGACAGCATCCGTGGAGAGAGAATTGGAGTCAGCGTTTCGAGTCCAAAATGACTTTTCTTCGGAACCGAAAAATAATCATATCGGACTCAAAACATTGGGCAGAGTTTTCCCATCCCGTCCGCCAAAGGAATTGTAGCAGGCGGGACACGGATCATGCAAAGGTCTGTTGACCTCAGGTGGGATTTTCCGATCTTTGGGCAAGTGTGGCCGGAAAACCCCGGCCATTAGTCTAACCGGGATTTTCCGACCCCGCTGTGATGTGGCCCACCTTGGGGGACGTGATGGACTAGCCAAAAGTCCATTGGCTTCCGGTGGGACTGGACAATCACAGAGGTGGGTGAAATCCCACTCTCCATCTCTCTCTCTCTCTCCATAGATGCTGCCAGACCTGCTCAGATTTTCCAGCACTTTCTGATTTTATTTCAGATCTCCAGCATCCGCAGTATTTTGCCTTAGTACAAATCCCTTCTTGTTTGTAAATATCCAGTAACAGGAGAAAATCAAGCATCAGAATGTGAGGTTCTTCACTCAGTTGTGCCCTTATGTGGGTGAAAGGTGTGGTAGCATGAGGGCCTCATGATCACAGAATCCCTACAGTACAACAGGAGGCCATTCAGCCCATCGAGCCTGCACCGACTTTCTGCCAGAGCATCTTAACCAGGCCCTATTTGCGTAACCCCATGTATCTTACTCACCTAATCCCCTAATTTACACATCAAGGGACAATTTAGCATGGCCAATCAACCTAACCCACACATCTTTGGACTGTGGGAGGAAACCGGAGGACCCGTAGGAAACCCATGCAGACACGGGGGGAACGTGCAAACCCCATGTAATCACCCCAGGCTGGAAGTGAAGCTGGGTTCCTGGCACTGTAAGACAGCAGTGCTGACTACTGTGCCACTGTGCCTGGGGTCAGACCATATGGAGTCCCAAGGCGGAAAGCTGAGCCAATTGGGTGCAAAGGCCACATCGACTTGCCCTTGATTTATGACAGAAGGAGATAGAACAATAGAATCATGGAATCATAGAATCTCTACAGTGCAGAAGGAGGACATTCAGCCCATCAAGCCTGCACCGACAACAATCCCACCTAGGCCCTATCGTTGTAACCCCACCTATTTATCCTCCCTTTACTCCTGACACTAAGGGGCAATTTCGCATGGCCAATAAACCTAACCCGCGTATCTTTGGACTGTGGGAGGAAACCGGATTGGAGGAAACCCACGCAGACATGGGGAGAATGTTCAAATGCCACGCAGTCACCCGAGGCCAGAATTGAACCCGTATCCCTGGCGCTGTGAGGCACATGCTCGTGATTACATCTTTCATGCATACTTTAAAGTACTGCATGTGCAATTGACTTAGTTTCATTATGGTCACTGGTGTAAATATGGCAGACATTCTGCACAAAGCAAAAACCCTTCGACAGCAATGAGATGAATGATCACTAAACCTGGTGATGGTTGAGGAAAGAAAGACTGACAATTATAATGCACTTTGCATGGCCTCAGGATCCCCTGACATGCACGACAGGCAATGAAGTATCTTTGATGTGCAGTCAACCTTGTAATGTAGGCACACAGCAGGCCTTTAGAAGAGCATTATTTTTAAGCAATGCTGATGGATGAATAAATATTAGCCAGAACACTGGGGATACCTCCTCTGCTCTTCTTGGAATTTTGGCAGGAGAGGCTGGACTTTCGTCCCAATGACAAGATCCTGATGTCAGGATCAAATCCAGATCCTGACCCCACGCCAAGTTGAAGATATTCACCCGGAATTATTTTAAAATAATGGATCAATTATTGACCATAGAGCCATATTCATAGAGGTTTACAGCATGGAAACAGGCCCTTTGGTCCAACTTGTCCATGCCACCTATTTTTTTAAACCCCTAAGCTAGTCCCAATTGCCCGCATTTGGCCCATATCCCTCTATACCCATCGTACCCATGTAACTGTCTAAATGCTTTTTAAAGGACAAAATTGTACCCGTCTCTACTACTACCTCTGGCAGCTTGTTCCAGACACTCACCACCCTCTGTGTGTAACAATTGCCCCTCTGGACACTTTTGTATCTCTCCCCTCTCACCTTAAACTTATGCCCTCTAGTTTTAGACTCCCCTATCTTTGGGAAAAGATATTAAGTATCTAGCTGATCTATGCCCCTCATTATTTTATAGACCTCTATAAGGTCACCCCTCAGCCTTCTACGCTCCAGAGAAAAAAGTCCCAGTCTATCCAGCCTCTCCTTATAACTCAAAACATCAAGTCCCGGTAGCATCCTAGTAAATCTTTTCTGCACTCTTTCTAGTTTAATAATATCCTTTCTATAGTAGGGTGACCAGAACTGTACACAATATTTCAAGTGTGGCCTTACCAATGTCTTGTACAACTTCAACAAGACATCCCAACTCCTGTATTCAATGTTGTGACCAATGAAACCAAGCATGCTGAATGCCTTCTTCACCACTCTGTCCACCTGTGACTCCACTTTCAAGGAACTATGAACCTGTACCCCGAGAGCTCTTTGCTCTGTAACTCTCCCCAATGCCCCACCATTAACTGAGTAAGTCCTGCTCTGGTTCAATCTACCAAAATGCATCACCTCGCATTAATCTAAATTAAACTCCATCTGCCATTCGGCTGTCCACTGGCCCAATTGATCAAGATCCCGTTGCAATCCGAGATAACCTTCTTCACTGTGATGTGATAGTGAAGCCAGCAATCCTGGTGTCATCTGCAAACTTACTAACCATGCCTAGTAAATTTTCATCCAAATCATTAATATAAATGACAAATAACAGTGGACCCAGCACTGATCCCTGAGGCACACCACTGGTCACAGGCCTCCAGTTTGAAAAACAACCCTCTGGTTTCTGGTTTCTCTCTGGTTTCTGGTTTCTGTCATCAAGCCAATTTTGTATCCATTTCGCTACCTCACCCTGGATCCCGTGAGATTTAAACTTATGCAACAACCAACCATGCGGTACCTTGACCAGAGGATGCGCTTGCCATCTAATTAAAAATGGTGGGGAGACCTTTGAGGCTGCAGTGCCAATAGGAAGCCCTCCATCATCGAAGGAGCTGCTACTGCAGGTATGGGAGAGAAAGAATGTTTCAAGTGCCCTCTCAACTCTTTTTGATTACATTCAAAAGTGAGACCCTCCCCAGAGTGGCCTGTAGCTGCAACTGATTTGATTTGATTTATTATTGTCACATGTATTAACATACAGTGAAAAGTATTGTTTCTTGCGTGCTATGCAGACAAAGCATACCGTTCATAGAGTAGGAAACGAGAGAATGCAGAATGTAGTGTTACAGTCATAGCTAGGGTGTAGAGAAAGATCAACTTAATGCAAGTTAAGTCCATTCAAAAGTCTGACGGCAGCAGGGAAGAAGCTGTTCTTGTGTCGGTTGGTACGTGACCTCAGACATTTGTACCTTTTTCCCGATGGAAGAAGGTGGAAGAGAGAATGTCCAGGGTGCGTGGAGTCCTTATTTATGCTGGCTGCTTTGCCGAAGCAGCGAGAAGTTTAGACAGAGTCAATGGATGGGATGCTGGTTTGCGTGATGGATTGGGCTACATTCACAATCTTTTGTAGTTCCTTGCAGTCGTGGGCAGAGCAGGAACCATACCAAGCTGTGATACAACCAGAAAGAATGCTTTCTATGGTGAGTCTGTAAAAGTTGTTGAGACTCGTAGCTGACATGCCAAATTTCCTCAGTCTTCTGAGAAAGTAGAGGCATTGGTGGGCTTTCTTAACTATAGTATCGGCATGAGGAGACTAGGACAGGTTGTTGGTGATCTGGACACCTAAAAACTTAAGCTCTCAACCCTTTCCACTTCATCCCCGTTGATGTAGACAGGGGCATGTTCTTCTTTACGCTTCCTGAAGTCGATGACAATCTCCTTCATTTGTTAACATTGAGGGAGAGATTATTGTTGCTGCACCAGATTCTCTATCTCATTCCTGTACTCTGGCTTGCCATTGTTTGAGATCAGACCCACTACGGTGAAAATCGAATTGGAGGGGAATTTGGCCACACAGTCATAGGTGTATAAGGAGTATAGTAGGGGGCTGAGAACACAGCCTTGTGAGGCACCGGTGTTGAGGATGATCGTGGAGAAGGTGTTGTTGCCTATTCTTACTGATTGTGATCTGTGAGTTAGGAAGTTTAGGACCCAGTCATAGAGGGAAGTGCCGAGGCCCAGGCCACGGAGTTTGGAGATGAGTTTCATGGAAATAATGGTGTTGAAGGCTGAGCTGTAGCCAATAAATAGGAGTCTGACATAGGTGTCTTTGTCTAGGCGTTCCAGGATTGAGTGCAGGGCCAGGGAGATGGCATCTGCTGTGCACCTGTTGCGGTGGTAGGCAAACTGTAATGGATCCAGGTAGTCCGAGAGGCTGGAAATGGTTTGTGCCATTCAAACTTTTCAAAGCATTTCATAATGATGAATGTCAGAGCCACCGGCCGATAGTCATTAAGGCACGCTGCTTGGTTTTCCTTAGGTACCAGGATGATGGTCATCTTCTTGAAGCAGGTAGGGACCTCGGATTGTTGTAAAGAGAGGTTGAAGATGTCTGGGAATACTCCCACCAGCTGATCCGCACAGGATCTAAGTGCTTGTCCGAGTACCCCATCCGGGCCAGTCACTTTCTTTGGGTTGACCTTTGAGAAAGCTGCCCTGACATCTGCAATGGTGACCCCAGATACAGGTTCATCCAGGGCTTCCAGGGTGGAGGGCATGCTCTCGCCGACCTCTTGCTCAAAACCAGCGTAGAATGCATTAAGCTCATCAGGGAGGGGTGTGTTGGAGCCGCCGATTTTACATGCCTTCATCCTGTAGCCTGTTAGGTCTTGCAGACCTTGCCATAGTCGACGGGAGTTGATGCGGCTAGCCTGGGACTCTGGCCTGGTCCGATACTGTCTTTTGGCATCTTTGATGGATCTCCTTAGATCGTATCTGGATTTCTTCTACAGGTCAGTGTCGCCTGACTTGAACGCCTCAGACCGAGACTCCAGCAAGCAGTGGATATCCCTGTTCATCCATGGTTTCCAGTTGTGGAACACACCGATTTGCTTCTTTGGCACACAGTCTTCTACACACTTACTAATCAAGTCAGTTAATATAGTGGTGTACTCGTTCAGGCTGGTCGCAGAGTTTTTAAATACTGACCAGTCCACTGACTCCAAGCAGCCCTGTAGATCATCCGATTCCTCAGATCAACATTGCACGACTCTCTTTGATGGATTCGCCCACATCAGTTTTTGCTTGTCAGCCTTGTGCCCTGATTTGCCAAAGTGTGGGCGGGCGCTAGAGCGGTAGGCATGTTTGATATTTGTGTCGCTGTGGTCTAGGATGTTTGGACCTCTGGGGGAACAGGAGACGTGTTGGTGGTAACGTGATAATATGCTCTTGAGCTTGGCCTGATTGAAGTCCCCGGCCTCGATGAACAAGGCCTTGTGAGATTTCATCTCAAGGCTATTCGTAGTGGTGTATATTTCGTCCAGCGCGATCTTCATGTCCGCATGGGGTGGGATGTAAACTGCTATCAGGATGACGTAACAACATAAGAATAATAACTCGGAGCAGGAGTCCGCCATCTGGCCCCTTGAGCCTACTCTGCCATTCAATAAGATCAAGGCTGATCTTTTTATGGACTCAGCTCCACTTACCCGCCTGCTCACCATAACCCTTAATTCCTTTACTGTTCAAAAATTTATCTATCCTTGCCTTAAAAACATTCAATGAGGTAGCCTCAACTGCTTCATTGGGCAGGGAATTCCACAGATTCACAACCCTTTGTGTGAAGAAGTTCCCCCTCAATTCAGTTCTAAATCTGTTCCCCCTTATTTTGAGTCCATGCCCCTGAGTTCTGGTTTCACCTGCCAGTGGAAGCGACTTCTCTGCTTCTACCTTATCTATTCCCTTCATAATCTTATATGTTTCTATAAGATCTCCCCTCATTCTTCTGAATTCCACTGAGTATAGCCCCAGTCTACACAGTCTCTCCTCATAAGCCAACCCTCTCAACTCAGGAATCAACCTAGTGCCAGTATATCCTTTCTCAAGTAAGGAGACCAAAACTGTACACAGTACTCCAGGTGTGGCCTCACCAGAACCTTATGCAGCTGCAACACAACCTTGCTGTTTTTAAACTCCATCCCTCTAGCAATGAAGGACAAAAGTCCATTTGCCTTCTTAATTACCTGCTGCACCTGCAAACCAACTCCTTGTGATTCTTGCACAAGGACACCCAGGTCCCTCTGCACAGCGGCATGCCAGAAGTTTTTACCATTTAAATGATAGTCCATTTTGCTGTTATTCCTACCAAAATGGATGACCTAACATTTACCAACATCATATTCCATCTGCCAGACCCTCACCCACTCACTTAGACTATCTATATCCCTTTGCAGACTTTCAGCGTCCTCTGCACACTTTGCTCTGTCACTCATCTTAGTGTCATCTGCGAATTTTGACACACTACACTTGGTCCCCAACTCCAAATCATCTATGTAACTCGTAAACAATTGCGGTCCCAACACGGATCCCTGAGGCACACCACTAGTCACTGATTGCCAACCAGAAGAACACCCATGCTTTCTGTTAGTTAACCAACGGAGGTGAATTCCTGTGGTAGGTAGTAGGGGCGGCATTTTAGCATCAGGTATTCTATGTTTGGGGAGCAGAAAGTTGCTAGTGTTGCTACATCTAGGCACCACGATGTTTTGATTAGAAAGCAGACCTCACCTCCCCTAGCCTTGCCTGAGGCCGCTGTGTGGTCCATTCGATGGATTGAGAGGCCCTCTGGTTGTAGGGCACTGTCTGGTGAAGCAGGAGTGAGCCATGTCTCCGTGAAACCGAGTACACAGCAGTCCCTCAGTTCTCTTTGGAATCTAAGTTCATCCACTTTGCTTTCCAGAGATTGGACATTTGCAAGCAGTAAGCTGGGGATGGGAGCCTTGGGACCATGTTGTTTTACTCTCGTCTGCAGGCCTGCATGTTTTCCACGCTTCCTGGAGTGTCTGCTTCTTTTCGAGCCCGGGAGACAGTGAGAGTGGTTTGCGGCGTGTGGTGAACCATAGGTGGTTACCACTATGGGTACTTGTACATATGTTACTCTTGTTACTGTTGGGGTTAGGGTTGGGGTGTTCCACCTGTTAGCATTGTTCTGTGTTACACTCCGTTTGGCTCCGCCTTCTTACAGGAGTATAAAGGTCACTGCTACTTCCTAGTAGCCCTTAGTCTGGGATAGTATTGTTAAGCAGCATGCTCTATTCTTGTTGTGAATAAAAGCCTTTATTCCAGGGTACGTCCTAGCCTCCCGTGTGAATCAATCGCGCATCACGGTGTTAAGGGTATGGTTGTGTCCAATGAGGTTCTTTGCTCTGGTCGGTGTGCGGATGGAGGATTTGTTGCCTTGCTTGCAGTTCCTGCTTCGGTCGATGGGTCTGCACGGTCGGTCGTTCTGGGTCACTGTCAGGCTGCGTTTTGGTTTCGCCGGTCAGTGGATATCCAGACCATGCTCCGGCGTGGACAGGTTGAAGGCCGGTAAATGGATGATTTCCCTGGAGTTGCCGTCACGGATGAGTCCGTGTATCGGGGTCCACTGGGTCACTGCCAGTTCGGGGTCTTCCTTCAAAGGTCGGAGGATCTCTAGACCTCCAAGTAAATTTAAAAGAGCAGCGTTAGCGATTGTTCGGCGGTGGGAGTTTATTTTTAGGAGTGTGAGGCGACTGGAAAAGGGGGGAGTGGAGGGAGTGCTTGGCGCCTGCAGGAAGTCGCAGCTCTTGGGATCAGAGGGGTTGGGGACTTGGGGTGGAGAGGGCTCCAGCCTCAGTGATGCAGGAGTGATGGTCATTGGGGACCAGCAGAGTGAAGGTCCTGGCTCTCCTGGCGTTTTGACCATGTAGATGTATTCTGGAGTTGCGGGGTTGGTGTGGGGGCTGAGGGTTGTCTCAAACTTGAATACTGGTCTCCCAGTCTGCCACAAGGAGGCTCTGTCTAGGCATTTTCCAGGCCCTGGATACCACTTGACCTCTGATCCTTGGCTTCAATTGGCCCTTTAATTGGATTAACAAGTGACCTGCTGCGTGTGGCTGGTGGTTGTCAATGTGTCCAACCTTCCTCCTTAAAGAGACTCCCAGAGGTGGAAAGATGCTAGCAGACTGGCATGCCTGATGGTGCTGTTAAAATTCTGGTTCAACCAACTTAATTCCTAACTCTGGTGGACCTTAATATTCCAGTGTACAAATCTTTTACATCCATCTGAGGGAACAGATAGGGGCTGTGTTTCATCCAAAAGATGGCATGCCCAACTCTGCAGCACTCCCTGCGTACTGCATTGGTATGACAAATCTCTGGAATAAGATTTGAACTCACAACTTTCTGTCTCAAAGGCAAGAATGTTACCAATCAAGCATAGCTGACATATTGGACTAAACCACAACATCCCGAGGTTTAGTGACTCGTCCCATTGGCTTTTTCATCTCCAGTTGATCAGAACATTGAATACAGGAGCTGGGACGTCTTGTTGAAGTTGTACAAGACATTGGTAAGGCCACACTTGGAATACCGTGTGCAATTCTGGTTACCCTATTGTAGAAAGGATACTATTAAACTAGAAAGAGTGCAGAAGAGGTTCACCAGGATGCTACCGGGAATTAATCATTTGAGTTATAAGGAGAGGCTAGATAGACTGGGACTTTTTTCTCTGGAGCGTAGAAGGCTGAGGGGTGATCTTATAGAGGTCTATAAAATAATGAGCTAGATAGTAATGTCTTTTCCCAAAGGTAGAGGAGTCTAAAACTAGAGGGCATAGGTTTAAGGTGAGAGGGGAGAGATACAAAAGTGTCCAGAGGAGCAATTGTTTCACACAGAGGGTGGTGAGTGTCTGGAACAAGCTGCCAGAAGTAGTAGTAGAGGCAGGTACAATTTTGTCTTTTAAAAAGCGCTTAGACCGTTACATGGGTAAGATTGGTATAGAGGGATATGGGCCAAATGCGGGCAATTGGGACTAGCTTAGGGGGTTAAAAAAAGAGGGAGGCATGGACAAGTTGGGCCGAAGGGCCTGTTTCCATGCTGTAAAACTCTCTGACTCTATGACCTGAATTAGCAGAGAAACAACTGGAACTTCCGGATGGCAGGGTGGCACTGTGGTTAGCACTACTGGCTCATAGTGCCAGGCACCTGGATTCGATTCCTGCCTCAGGTGATTGTCTTTGTGGGGTTTGCATGTTCTCCCCATCTCTGCATGTGTTTTCTCCGGGTGCTCTGTTTTCCTCCCACACTCCAAAAATGTGCAAGCTAGATGGACTGGCCATGCTAAATTGCCCCTTAGTGTCACAAGATGTGTAGGTTAAATGGATTAGCCATGGTAAATGTGCAGGGTTGTGGGGTTAGAGCGGGGGAAAGGGCATGGGTAACACACTCTGTCGGAAAGTTGATGTAGATTTGATGGGTCGAATGGCCTTCTTCTGCGCTATAGGGATTATACAATTCGATTCAATGATTCTGTTTTCAGTCAGCACCAAACCCATTCACTACTGCGCTTGAATTTCAACTTCAATTATGTGCATAAGTAGGATGTTAACCCGCAACCTTCTAATTCAGGTGCACTCCTAACTTCCGGATGCTAACAGAAATCAGAAATAGTAGCCTCACCCACTTTCAATAACCATTAATGGGAAGCATTAACAAAGAGCTACCTTTCATTGTCATGCCATTATTGTCAGGATTTTATTTCCTTGCTCACGGTCTCAGGTTCAAAACAACAGCTTTGAAGGGGAAGTTATCAGTTACTCCTGTCATTACTATTGACAGATGCGTTTACAGTGGGTGAGGATTGATGGGAAGTAAATGGACCGGATCCATTTTGAGAGCAATTTCAGAGAACCAGTGAGTTATCTGTCCAGATGGGCTCACTGGATTTAGGACACTGTCATTTTAGAGGCATCTTTAAGATGGGTGAAATTTAATTTGGGCAGAAGCAAAAATGGGAGATAATTTATTGGCTGCACACTTACATTCCTCATAATGTTCTCGACTGTTAACTGCAATATTAGGGAAAACCAAGAGATGTGCAAATTAAATTGTTATTGGCTAGCTTGCACTCCCATCAAAGACTAATATCATCCCCATGATGTCTAATGTTTGAATTACTCTTGCTTTTCCCAAAACCTTGTTCACGTGTGTGGTATTTTTAAAGGATAGGCTTGCAAACCACAAAGATACAAACAAACATCAGTAGTAGGGAAATTATTGGAGAGGATTCTTCGAGACAGGATTTGTAAATAACTGGACGTATTAGCAAGAGGCAACATGGTTTTGTGAAGGGGAGGTCACGTCTCACTAACTTGATCGAATTTTTCGAAGAAGTGACGAAGGTGATGATGGTAGGGCAGTGATGTTGTCTACATGGACTCCAGTAAGGTCTTTGACAAGGTCCCTCATGGCAGACTGGTGCAGAAGGTAAAGTCGCATGGGATCAGAGGTGAGCTGGCAAGGTGGATACAAAACTGGCTCGGTCATAGAAGACAGAGCGTAGCAGTGCAAGGGTGTGTTTCTGAATGGAGGGCTGTGACAAGTGGCATTCCTCAGGGATCAGTGCTAGGACCTTTGCTGTTTGTCAGATATATAAATGATTTGGAGGAAAATGTAACTGGTTTGATTAGTAAATTTGCGGACGACACAAAGGTTGGTGGATTTGCGGAAAGCGATGAGGACCATCAGAGGAAACAGCAGGATATAGATCAGTTGGAGACTTGGGTGGAGAGATGGCAGATGGAGTTTATTCTGGACAAATGTGAGGTAATGCATTTTGGAAGGTCTAATACAGATAGGAAATATGCAGTAAATGGCAGAATCTTTAAGGGTATTGATAGGCAGAGGGATCTGGGTGTACAAGTACACAGGTCACTGAAAGTGGCAATGCATGTGGAGAAGGTAGTCAAGAAAGCATACGGCATATTTGCCTTCATCGGCCGAGGCAATGAGTTTAAAAATTGGCAAGTCATTTTGCAGCTTCATAGAACCTTAGTTAGGCCGTACTTGAAATATAGTGGTCAATTCTGGTCGCCACACGACCAGAAGGGTGTGGAGGCTTTGGAGAGGGTACAGAAAAAATTTACCAGGATGTTGCCTGGTATGGAGGGCAGTAGCTATGAGGAGAGGTTGGAGAAACTTGGTTTGTTCTCCCTGGAACGACGGAGGTTGAGGAGCGACCTGATAAAAGTCTACAAGATTATGAGGGGCATGGACAAAGAACAAAGAACAAAGAACAGTACAGCACAGGAAACAGGCCCTTCGACCCTCCAAGCCTGTGCCGCTCCTTGGTCCAACTAGACCAATCATTTGTATCCCTCCATTCCCAGGCTGCTCATGTGACTATCCAGGTAAGTCTTAAACGATGTCAGCGTGCCCGCCTCCACCACCCTACTTGACAGCGCATTCCAGGCCCCCACCACCCTCTGTGTAAAAAACATCCCTCTGATGTCTGAGTTATACTTCGCCCCTCTCAGCTTGAGCCCGTGACCCCTCGTGATCGTCACCTCCGACCTGGGAAAAAGCTTCCCACTGTTCACCCTATCTATACCCTTCATAATCTTGTATACCTCTATTAGATCTCCCCTCATTCTCCGTCTTTCCAAGGAGAACAACCCCAGTCTACCCAATCTCTCCTCATAGCTAAGACCCTCCATACCAGGCAACATCCTGGTAAACCTTCTCTGCACTCTCTCCAATGCCTCCACGTCCTTCTGGTAGTGCGGCGACCAGAACTGGACGCAGTACTCCAAATGCGGCCTAACCAGCGTTCTATACAGCTGCATCATCAGACTCCAGCTTTTATACTCTATACCCCGTCCTATAAAGGCAAGCATACCATATGCCTTCTTCACCACCTTCTCCACCTGTGTTGCCACCTTCAAGGATTTGTGGACTTGCACACCTAGGTCCCTCTGTGTTTCTATACTCCTGATGACTCTGCCATTTATTGTATAACTCCTCCCGACATTATTTCTTCCAAAATGCATCACTTCGCATTTATCCGGATTAAATTCCATCTGCCACCTCTCCGCCCAATTTTCCAGCCTATCTATATCCTGCTGTATTGCCCGACAATGCTCTTCGCTATCCGCAATTCCAGCCATCTTCGTGTCATCCGCAAACTTGCTGATTACACCAGTTACAACTTCTTCCAAATCATTTATATATATCACAAATAGCAGAGGTCCCAGTACAGAGCCCTGCGGAACACCACTGGTCACAGACCTCCAGCCAGAAAAAGACCCTTCGACCACTACCCTCTGTTTCCTATGGCCAAGCCAGTTCTCCACCCATCTAGCCACTTCTCCTTGTATCCCATGAGCCTTAACCTTCTTAACCAACCTGCCATGTGGGACTTTGTCAAATGCCTTACTGAAATCCATGTAGACGACATCCACGAGTCGTCACGACAGAGTGGATAGTCAGAAGTTTTTTCCCAGGGTGGAAGAGTCAATTACTAGGGGGCACAGGTTTAAGGTGCGAGGGGCAAGGTTTAAAGGAGATGTACGAGGCAAGTTTTTTACACAGAGGGTAGTGGGTGCCTGGAACTCGCTGCCAGGGGAGGTAGTGGAAGCAGATACGATAGTGACTTCTAAGGGGCGTCTGGACAAATACATGAATAGGATGGGAATAGAACAAGAACAAAGAACAATACAGCACAGGAACAGGCCCTTCGGCCCTCCAAGCCCACGCCGCTCCCCGGTCCAGGATTGAATCCTGAATCCAGGATCCCCGCCCAATTTTCCAGCCTATCTACATACCAATATCCTATCCACCGAGCTGTCCCTCACAGCTACGATGCTTTGTTCATCACAACCTATTAGCTCACCCCCACCCCCCCATTCCAGACCAGAGGGATATGGTCTCTGGAAGGGTAGGGGGTTTTCGTTCAGTCGGGTAGTCTGGTCGGTGCAGGTTTGGAGGGCCGAAGGGCCTGTTCCTGTGCTGTAATTTTCTTTGCTCTTTGTCCTTTGTTTTTAAAGTGACCTTGTTCCAACGAAAACAAACATGAATACACAAAATCTTGGAACTTCTTCCTCATTTGTGTCAGATTTTTCTCCGGAAGAAACGTCTACATTGATTTGGCGGACACTAAACCAGATCGATAGTTGGGTCGACGTTCACTTCAACAAGGGACTGAAGAATGAGCCAAGGTTCCCGACACCAATAGCCAACCTGACAGATTTTCAGAATATCCGTGTGTGTGAACATTGAGCATTGTATCTGGCTATGACATCCTGTGGTCCACCAGTGCCACAGATACTATGGATTTTTGTTAGGCAATACTTCCCATCACCTCTGTGATTCTCCAAGCTACTTGTCCAGGAGGGGGCTAATCTTAAATGTTGGGCAAGATGGGAGTACTTGGGAATTCTTCTCCAGCCTGCATCTCCATTGCTGGAAAGGAGGGAAAATGTGATTTCAACAGTGGAAAAAGATGACTGCAGCTGACATAGCTAGAAGCACAGCATGCACATCAAAAGGGAAAACGTTAAGCAACACTTGAGGGTAGGAAGCAATTGCAGAAGAAGGAAGTGTGCAATGACCAAGGCCTCAGGTTTCTCAGAGCTGCAAGATGATCACTTCGGCAGAGATAAGGCCAAGAAGACAAAGGGAGTGATCTTACTGGCTGTTCATGCCACACACCCACTGCAACGAGGTCGGAGAATTTGGTGGCCAGCCAAATCTCTGTTCAGTGCGGCGGGATGGGAAAATTCCGCCGGCGTGAACGGTGGTAAGATTCCAAGCAAAGGCTTTGAGCACTGAGGTGCTGGGATTTTCCAAACAAGTTCCCGACAGGTGTATTTGGTGACGCAACTAGGGAATATCACTGGAAGGCCCTAGTCGCGTTTCCCATTGGCATAAATGCAGGATGCGACAGTCCCTTCCCCCCTCGTGTTTTTCACATTCCATCATCAGCAACTTTGTTTTCATACATTTTCAAACCATTATTGGGCTCACTGGCTGAAATAAAACCCCACGTCAAATTTAAACCCCATGACATATGATGTCAGAATGGCGTGATGTACAACTTGTTTCAAAAGGCATGCAGCTGACGAGCAGAACTCTGAGGGGAACTTGGAGGTCAGAGCACTGAAATGTCTTCAATGGCGGGTGGGACAGGAGGGGGTGCTGGGGGAAAAGGAAGCTCTGAACAGTAGTTTTTTCCTGCCTGGCTTGTGTTATTGGGACATGGGAATTTAGTTACATTTTCAAAGAACTCCACCAGGCTCGTAAGGCACGATTTGCCTTTGACAAAGCCATGCTGACTACTTTTGAGCATACTAAGCTTCTCTAAATGTTCATAAATCCTGTCCCTCAGGATCTTCTCCATCAACTTACCAACCACAGAGGTTAGACTCACCGCTCGGTAATTTCCTGGGCTATCCCTATTCCCTTTCTTGAATATAGGAACCACATCCGCAATCCTCCAATCCTCCGGAACCTCTCCCGTCTCCATCGACAACGCAAAGATCATCGCCAGAGGCTCTGCAATATCTTCCCTCGCCTCCCACAGTAACCTGGGGTCCATCCCATCCGGTCCCGGCGACTTATCTATCTTGGTACTATTCAAAATTTCCAACACATCCTCTTTCTTAATGTCCACATACTCAATCTTTTCAGTCCGCCTCAATCCTGTAGTACAACCACCCAAGTCTTTTTCCACCGTGAATACCGAGGTAAAATATTCATTAAGCACCCCTGCTATTTCTTCCGGTTCTGTACGATGAGGAATTTTGCACCTCAAATGTTTATTCCGTGTATGACTACAGACACAAGCTTCTGCAGGTCAATGAGCTAGAAAGCTGCCTTGATTCATCCATCCTGCAGCAGTTATATGCACTTTGCATTCTGTCAAAATGAAGGAGAAGGCACTGGCTCCTTGAAGCCGAGAGGCATCCATAGGGGCAGAATGCCATAGCTGCTCACATTATCAAAAAGGCCATCGGTGCAGCAGAACTATGTTACATGGGTTAAATTCCCACTTGGAGTTGGCTGTTGGCAGGTTGAAATGGAAATTTAGGTTGTTAGAGGGCCCTCCACTATTCTATCACACCAGTATGAAGAATTGTACTCGTTTACAAGTACCCATAGTGGTAACCATCTATGGTTCACCACATTCACCCCTCCTTTAAAAACAAAGGCCGGTGGGGTAAGGAGACAATACGAACTGTCCATATGTTCACACGTTCAGCCGTATCGGAGGTCTGCACCGTCTCTGCGACCTCCGCAGTACTGGCTGCAGTGTCGGTTCTGGTGACCGTGGTGACGACCCTCTCTCCAAGGTGGTGTCCAGTGACTCCTCCAGTTCCTCACACATCTGTGGACCTCGAGGTGGCGACAATCTCCTGGACTCAGGCAAGCTGTACACGGGAGTAAGAGGATTAAGTTGAGGTCCCGATGCTGCCCGCGCCGAGTCAGGAGGGGAGAGAATGGGCAAAGGAATCCTAACCAGGGGTGCGGGAGTGACGGGGGTTTCCAGGTCCCCTGCAGGCGCCAGATCTCTGATAGAGACCGTGTCTTCTCGCCTGTCAGGATATGCCACATAGGAATAGAACATAGAACATAGAACAGTACAGCACAGAACAGGCCCTTCAGCCCACGATGTTGTGCTGAGCTTTATCTGAAGCCAAGATCAAGCTATCCCACTCCCTATCATCCTGGTGTGCTCCATGTGCCTTTCCAATAACCGCTTAAATGTTCCTAAAGTGTCTGACTCCACTATCACTGCAGGCAGTCCATTCCACACCCCAACCACTCTCTGCGTAAAGAACCTACCTCTGATATCCTTCCCATATCTCCCACGATGAACCCTATAGTTATGCCCCCTTGCAATAGCTCCATCCACCCGAGGAAATAGTCTTTGAACGTTCACTCTATCTATCCCCTTCATCATTTTATAAACCTCTATTAAGTCTCCCCTCAGCCTCCTCCGCTCCAGAGAGAACAGCCCGAGCTCCCTCAACCTTTCCTCATAAGACCTACCCTCCAAACCAGGCAGCATCCTGGTAAATCTCCTCTGCACTCTTTCCAGCACTTCCACATCCTTCTTATAGTGAGGTGACCAGAACTGCACACAATATTCCAAATGTGGTCTCACCAAGGTCCTGTACAGTTGCAGCATAACCCCACAGCTCTTGAACTCCAACCCCCTGTTAATAAAAGCTAACACACTATAGGCCTTCTTCACAGCTCTATCCACTTGAGTGGCAACCTTTAGAGGTCTGTGGATATGGACCCCAAGATCTCTCTGTTCCTCCACAGTCTTCAGAACCCTACCTTTGACCCTGTAATCCACATTTAAATTAGTCCTACCAAAATGAATCACCTCACATTTATCAGGGTTAAACTCCATTTGCCATTTTTCAGCCCAGCTTTGCATCCTATCTATGTCTCTTTGCAGCCTACAACAGCCCTCCACCTCATCCACTACTCCACCAATCTTGGTGTCATCAGCAAATTTACTGATCCACCCTTCAGCCCCCTCCTCTAAGTCATTAATAAAAATCACAAAGAGCAGAGGACCAAGCACTGATCCCTGTGGCACTCCGCTAGCAACCTGCCTCCAGTCCGAAAATTTTCCATCCACCACCACCCTCTGTCTTCGATCAGATAGCTAGTTACCTATCCAATCGGCCAACTTTCCCTCTATCCCACACCTCCTCACTTTCATCATAAGCCGACCATGGGGGACCTTATCAAACGCCTTACTAAAATCCATGTATATGACATCAACTGCCCTCCATTCATCAACACACTTAGTTACCTCCTCAAAAAATTCAATCAAATTTGTGAGGCACGACTTGCCCTTCCCGAATCCGTGCTGACTATCCTGGATTAATCCGCATCTTTCTAAATGGTCGTAAATCCCATCCCTAAGGACCTTTTCCATAAATTTACCACCCACCAAAGTAAGACTAACCGGTCTATAAGTACCAGGGTCATTTCTATTCCCTTTCTTAAACAGAGGAACAACATTCGCCACTCTCCAGTCCTCTGGCACCATCCCCCTGGACAGTGAGGACCCAAAGATCAAAGCCAAAGGCTCTGCAATCTCATCCCTTGCCTCCCAAAGAATCCTAGGATATATTTCATCATTCATTATCCACAGAGGAAATCACGCATCCTGGTCACCTGCTGTGCCTTGCACAACCTGGCACTGCAACGGAGGGGAGGAGCTGCCTGAGGGGGAGATGGAGAAGCGACAGGTCTCCTCCGATGAGGCGAATGCTGGAGCGGATGCGACTGAGAAGGTCCTTGAGGGTGAGAATGTCGGCCACGGGGCCATGGCAATGTCCAGCTGAGGCAGATGAGCTCGGGACCTGCTCACTACCGCTAGATTCATGGAGGGTAATGAGGACATCCAGTGAGGCTGTCCCGTTATCTTCACATGGCATCGGTGAGCGTTGCACTCACATCTGAGTGATGGCAGCGCATACTCTCTGTGATCAGCCTCCTGACATGGGGAGGAAGTGGTTTCCCAAACTCCCTCCATTCCAGGAATGATGATGACTTGCAGTGCGAACAGTCTATAGATCCTCACAGCGTTTCTGTGGATGTCTGACTCCTATCTGGCTGATGGCAGCTTGCTTGCTCTCAATGACTAGGATCATATCATGGCAATACAGCAGGGAAAGTTTTTCTTCTCCTGGTCCTATGGCATTCTCTATGAACTGAACTCTTGAGGGCCACTGTGTCACAGAAGACAAAAACAGATGAGGCGCCAGCTGCACCTCAAAGGTGTAGAAAGCACTCAGAGAGAATTGTTGGTCTGTGTAACGTCAACCCAATACATTCTGGCAGATATTATAATTCCCACTGAGATGCAGGCACGACTATGTGTTCAGTCACTGAGAAGAAATGCCATCAATGTACAGGGAAGCTTTAACAAAGACAGGAAGGTAACCCTGGACTAAGAACCCACCATTATCTTGTGCAGAAATCAAGTTTTCCCTTCAGACTGACAGGAACAGATTTAATCATAACACGGAGCCAGAGAACGTTAGGGACAAGTGATTATCATCCATGCCCACATTGTGCAACTATAACTTCTTCACCTTCCTTACCCTGCTGGAACATCTTGGTTCATCCCCAAAGCCACAGCAGAGGTGGAGGTAGCTTGCTGACTGCTACGCCCTATTGTCTGTGATGATCTTGGCGGGCATTCTCTGGATGGCCGAGGCCTGGGAAACGCTGGCCTGCTGTGTGGCAGTGCCAGAATCTCCCAAAGTTACCTGGGTGGGTGTGCACCAACTCATCCTCCTCCCTATGTGTGCCCAAGGTCCCTGGGCTGCATCCTTGAGAGGGAGGGGCAGGTGTAGTTAGCTAAAGAAACCCAACTGCCCTCTGGCGTTGACACTGGTGGATGTCAGCAAGTGTCTCTGCCATAGAGGGCAGTTCTTGCAGTAGTGTTTGACAGAAGTGCTGGACAAAGGTCTCCACTGTGGCCGCCACTCTGCCAGTGTTGACCTCGGTGCATCAGCATGCCAGCGTGATCACCTCAGACCAAAGGTGGACGGACTTGTCCATGGAGCCTTTCAACCTAAGGAGAGCAGCAGACATTCCTTCCTGGTTTTCCCTAACTTGCGTTTGGAACTCCAGCAACTGAATCCGGAGGCACATTATCTGACTCAGCCTCGGCAGATTCCTGTCCTCCAACAATCCTTCGAGTGCCAGCACCTCTGGGTGCCCTGCCTTCTCTGCCTCCGCCTGCTGTGGATCAGACTGTGTGATGTGCTCACCAGATTGTGACCTTAAGGCGACTCCAGAACTGGGTTTAATCTATGATGTGGAGATGCCGGCTTTGGACTGGGGTGGGCACAGTAAGAAGTCTCACAACGCCAGGTTCAAGTCTAACAGGTTTATTTGGAATCACGAGCTTTTGGAGCGCTGCTCCTTCATCAGGTGAGTGGAGAGGTGGGTTCACAAATACGGCATATATAGGCAAAGATACAATTGCAAAATAATGGTTGGAATGTGAGTCTTTCCAGGTAATCAGGTTTTTGTAGGTACAGACAGTGCGAGTGGAGAGAGGGATAACCACAGGTTAAAGAGGTGGGCTCAACCTACCTGTGTGTCTGTACTGTTGGAGGATGTGGGTGAGTGCTGTTATGGTTGGTGCTGAGCTTGGGGCTGGGGTCAACAGCCTAGCCCATGGACCCCTCATTTGCTTCCCAGATGTGACAGTAAAAGAAAAGAGAAGCCATTGGTGCATGGCAGGGTCTGGAGAAACAGGAGACATCACTCACATCATGGTAGTCTGATGGATGTTGTAGTGCTGGAACCGCACTTGATTGAGCACCGATGACCTCATCATCAGCTCAGGATTGCTCCATGTCCTCACTGGATAGCCAAGTTGCTCTCTCCTCAAAGTCTGTGAGAGCCTTGAGTTCTGGCATCCCCCCACTCATCCGGAGACTCTACCTCCTGTGGCGTGCCACCGCTGAAGTGCTCCCCAACTGGAAGAGCAAGACTGTTCTTTTCCTGTTGGGGAACACTTCAGCGGTCACGGGCATTTGGCCTCTGATCTTCGGGTAAGCGTTCTCCAAGGCGGCCTTCACGACACATGACAACGCAGAGTCGCTGAGCAGAAAATGATAGCCAAGTTCTGCACACATGAGGACGGCCTCAACTGGGATCTTGGGTTCATGTCACACTATCTGTAACCCCCACAACTTGCCTGGACTTGCAAAATCTCACTAGCTGTCCTGTCTGGAGACAATACACATCTCTTTAACCTGTGCTTAATGCTCTCTCCACTCACATTGTCTGTACCTTTAAGACTTGATTCGCTGTAAAGAATCGCATTCCAATCATTATTCTGTAAATTGAGTTTGTGTCTCTGTATGTCCTGGTTGTGAGCAGATCTCCCACTCCACCTGACGAAGGAGGAGCATGCTCCGAAAGGTAGTGGCGTTTGCTACCAAATAAACGTGTTGGACTTTAACCTGGTGTTGTTAGACTTCTTACAATGTTGAGTAAGGTAGCATTGGGAGCAAATACCAACTCTACACCCACTCTTTATAGTCAGATAGGGTAGCATTGAAAGAGCTTATGAGAATCCAACCACTCTCTCCCTCTTTCTTTCTCAAGGTGTGTTGTGTTGGCTGCATGTGGAAGTGACTCAGAGGCATTGCTAAAAGCAGTGGAATAGAAAGCAGTGCTATGTAATGATAAACTGCTGATCATCTGATATGACTAATGTCACCAGAGGCTTCCTGAAAGCATCCAGGTGCATAAAAGTTAAGTGCTGTTGTCACTGCCACAGTCAAAGCCAGGACAGAGCACTTGATATAAAGTCACTGCTGGTCAGGCTTCAACAACTAGCATTTCTTTGTTCCAGTCATGGATGGAAACACAGCACCCCCTAGCTGCTCTGCAGCAACCCACTGGCTGCCCCAGTCCCCACATGTCAACTACATGCCTTCAGACTGCCTTCTGCCTTCTGCCCAAGCAGGACTCCACACTCTAGGGTGATTACGGTAGCACAGTGGTTGGCACTGCTGCTTCACAGCTCCAGGGTCCCGGGTTCGATTCCCGGCTCGGGTCACTGTCTGTGTGGAGTTTGCACATTCTCCTCGTGTCTGCGTGGTTTTCCTCCGGGTGCTCCGGTTTCCTCCCACAGTCCAAAGATGTGCAGGTTAGGTTGATTGGCCAGGTTAAAAATTGCCCCTTAGAGTCCTGAGATGCGTAGGTTGGAGGGATTAGCGGGTAAATATGTGGGGGTAGGGCCTGGGTGGGATTGTGGTCGGTGCAGACTCGATGGGCCGAATGGCCTCCTTCTGCACTGGAGGATTTCTATGTTTCTATGTTTCTATGATTACGCGGTATTGTCCTTAGGTTACAGCACAGAAAGAGGCCATTCATCCTCCGATATCTGTGCTGGCTCTCTGAAAGAGTAATTTCATAGAATCATAGAATGTACAGTGCAGAAGGAGGCCATTTGGCCCATCGAGCCTGCACCGGCCACAATCCCAACCAGGCCCTAGCCCCATGAACTTATGCATTTGTCCTAGCTAGTTGCCCTGACACTAAGGGGCAATTTAGCATGGCCAATCAACCTAACCCACATATCTTTGGACTGTGGGAGGAAACTGGAGCACCCGGAGGAAACCCACGCATAATATGTGGACTGCACATCCATATGTCCTTGAAGATGGCAAGACAGGTGGACAAGCTGGGAAAGAAAGCATATGGAATGCTTTCCTTTATTGAGTGAAGTATCGAATACAAAAGCAGGGCGGTAATGCTGAAACTGTATAAAATGATGGTTAGGCCACAGCTGGAACTTTGTGTACAGTTCTGGTCATCACATTATCGGAAGGACACAATTGCTTTGGGAAGAGGAAAGAGGAGAGATAGGATAGAAAGGAAAGACCTTTGTCCCCTGGCTGGGGAAAGACAGATTTAAGGTGATTGATAGAAGGATTAGAGAGAACATGAGAAAAACCATTTTCACCCAGAGGGTCGTGGGTGCCTGGGATTCGCTGCCTAAGTTGATGTTTGAGGCTGAAACACTCAACTCAGTTAAAAGGTACTTGTATTGTCCGATAAAGTGCCGTAACCTGCAAGGCTATAGACTAGGTGCTGGAAAGTGGGATAAAATCATTAGCAATTTTTTTTCCCTCTTTGTTTTGTCTGGCATAGACACATTGGGCTGTACGGCCTCTTTCTGCACTGCAACTTTTTGATTGTTCTAGTACACTTTATTTTATATTGCCTCTCTGCATTCTTCCTGCCAATATGAATCACTTCACGCTTCACTGCATTGAATTTTATCTGCCAATTTCTGCCCATTCCACTAATCTCAAAGTCCAAAGAAGTTGTACACCACCCTCCTCATGGCTCACAATAATTACAAGTTTTGTATTGCCCAAAGATTTTGAAATTGTGATCTGTACACCAAGGTCTAGGTCATTAAAATTCGACCAGGGGTCCGAATGATTTTGTTTATATTCATTCATGGGACATGGGCGTCGCTGTCTGGCCAGCATTTGTTATCCATCCCTAATTGTTCTTGAACTGATTGGCTTGCTGGGCGATTTCAGAGGGCAGTCGAGAGTCAACCACTCTCTGTGGCTCTGGAATCACATGTAGGCCAGACCAGGTAAGGACGGCAGATTTCCTTCCCTAAAGGACATCGGTGAACCAGATGGGTTTTTCCGATAATCAACAAAGGTTTCGTGGTCATCAGTACATTCTTAATTCAAGATTTTTTAAATTGAAATTCAAATTCTACCATCTCCTGTGGTGGGAATTGAACCCGGGTCCCCAGAACGTTAGCTGGGTTTCTGGATTAATAGTCTAGTGATAATAGGCCATCTCTCCCCCCTGGCTATTGTCTCTCCCCTATTGGGGAACTCCAGTAATAACCTTACTCCAGGCTAAAAAACATCCATTCACCACTGCTCTATGTTTTGTGCCACTCAACCAATTTTGTGTCCATGTTTCTGCTGTTCCTTTTATTCCATGAGCCCTAACTTTGCTCACAAGTTTGATGTCCAGCATTTCATAGGGAAATCCAACTCTCATCTCTGTGACTGTAGACCCTGTACAGTGAATCACGATGGGCCTGATTTTACCATTTTCATTCTAAGTGCTGAATCTGGGCGCAGTTCAGATCCGACTTGGAAATCTGCTTTCAGGCGCCCCCATACGCACTTAGCCTGAAAAAAAAATCACGGGTCCCATTTGCGCTGCGGGCGGGGCTTAGCACGCCCAAAATGATCGGAGCTCTGAACTGCGCATGCACAGTTAGAAAAAAATTTGAAAAAGCACACCCGTGTCAGATCGCTCCCAGGCCTTGGAAAGCAGAGACAGCGGCCCCGGAGCGAAACGCGGGAGCAATGGCCCCCACCGACATCACTGTCCCCCTTATCCATCCACCTCCCCCGCTGCCCAGACTGATCTCGACCCCCTGCCCCTTTCCCCTCCACCACCGATCGCCCACAGAGTGGCAGCGGACCCCCTCTGCCCCACCTCCCCCCCCACCAGAGATCCATCTGCCCCCCCCCCCCCCCACCAGTGAACAGGCGGGCCTCCCTCCATCCCCACCACCAGAGATACATCTTACCCGCCTCCCTCCTTCCCCCCATCACCGATCTGAGTCAGGGAGCCGTTGAAACTTCTGAACTTGCTCTTCAGCAGCTGGAGCGCCCGATTCAGACTTTTATTCAGCAGGTTCATTTCGCCGCGATTTCGGATCAGCGGACGCAGGAGTAAAGGGGGAAATAACTGATAAAGTTGAGCGGGCAGTTCATTAATTCAATTGAAATACATGCAAATATATTTAAATCGCCGTTGCGCCCGTTTTGGGCGCGAAGCGGATCGTGGCCATTCCCGGCTTTCGTTAAGCGGCCATCTGCGCGGACGTGGGCGCGGATCGCGTTAATGGCCTCACACCCGACTTTACTATGTTTTCGCTCGCGCCTGAAAATGGGCGCGTTGCAATGGTAAAATAGGGCCCTATGTGTTTGCCAATGAACCACCATTGTGGTTTGGAGTTTTTTCCTCTATATTAGTATCATCATCCCCATTAACCCACAGGAATAATGGTATCTCCCTTCACTCCCAAATTGGCCTGATAATCCAACTGTCAGCTTAGTATGTTCGCTGGCTGATATATCACACTCCCAGAACTAGTAAACTGCAGTGAGTTGTCTGCTTGGAACCTGCAGCTCATTAGTTGCATGTTGGACCCAAGACCGCAAGAAACTACAAAAGGTTGTGAATGTAACCCAATCCGTCATGCAAACCAGTCTCCCATCCATTCTGGGGACCCGGGTTCGAATTTTGCCACGGCAGATGTTGGAATTGGAATCCAATTTCTGGATATAGAGGGATATGGGCCAACTGCGGGCAATTGGGATTAGCTTAGGGGTTTTTTAAAAAAGGAGCGGCATGGACAAGTTGGGTTGAAGGGCCTGTTTCCATGCTGTAAACCTTCTGACTCTATGATTCATTGATTTTGTCTACACTTACCACTGCCTCAGCAAAGCTGCCAGCTTAATTAAGGATCCCACACATCCTGAACATTCTCTCTTCCACCTTCTTCCATCGGGAGAAAGATACAAAAGTCTGAGGTCACGTACCAACCGACTCAAGGTCAGCTTATTCCCTGCTGCCATCAGACTTTTGAATGGACGTCCCTCACATTAAATTGATCTTTCTCTACACCCTAGCTATGACTGTGGCACTACATTCTGCACTCCCTACTTTCCTTCTCTATGAATGGTATGCTTTGTCTGTATAGCGCACAAGAAACAATACTGCAATATTGCAATATTGCATACTAATACATGTGACAATAATCAATTAAATCAAATCAAATCAAAATCAAAAGTCTCAAATTGGGCGGCATGGTGGCACAGTGGTTAGCACTGTTCCCTCACAGCACCAAGGACCCAGGTTCAATTTTGGCCTCGGTTCACTGTCCATGTCTCCGTGTCTGCTTGGTTTTCCTTTGGGTGCTCCCGTTTCCTCCCACTGTCCAAAGATGTGTGGGTTAGGTTGATTGACCATGCTAAATTGACCCTAGTGTCAGGAGATTAGCAGGGTTAGGGGAATAGGTCCTGGGTGGGATTGTGCTCAGTACAGACTCGGTGGGCTGAATCGCCTCCTTCTGTACTGTTGGGATTCTATGACTCCATGAAATTGACAGAATGGCCACTGAACTAACATTGCCCCCAGTCTGGCAATGGTTAAAATTGTTATGTGATCTCAGAGTCAGTGCCCATTACTACACACGATGCATTGCTTTAGCAGCATGTGTTCATCTGGGTGACAGAGAAATTATTCTGCCTGCTTTTTAAGCAATATAAGACAATGCAAATCACTGGTCATAGGCTCTGAGCTATTGATGTGATATGCATTAATGAAAATTGACAAGATATCATGATTAGAAATAACTCGACACTTCTCATTTGGAAGTTGTCGAAAATTTACTTTGCAAAAGTGGGATAAAATACTTTTAAAATAAGCAAAAATTCCCTTATAGTGATTCTGAAATTCATGAAATAAATCTTACTCCTTAATCTAGCTTTCAATACTTATGTCTGCAATATGAAATGCGTAAAGAAAAAATCCATTGGGTTCAATTATAGGTTCCTTGTTCCCAAAGCTAATTAATTGCAGCCGAGTCATGGAGTTATACAGCACAGAAAGAGGCCCTTCGGCCCACCATGTCTATGTCTATCAATACCAATCTATACTTATCTCATTCATCAGCACTTGGTCCATTGCTCACTATGCCTTGGTGATTTCATAGAATCATAAAATCCCTACATTGCAGAAAAGGCCATTCAGCCCATTTACACTGCACCAACAACAATCCTACACAGGTCCTATCCCCATAGCCCCACATATTTACCCTGCTGATCCCTCTGACACAAAGAGGCAATGAGCATGGCCAATCAACTTAACCTGCACATTTTTGGACTGTGGGAGGAAACTGGAGCACCTGGAGGAAACCCATGCAGACATGAGAAGAACATGCAAGTGTGATTTAAGTACCCATGCAGATGCTTCTTATATATGGCAGGAGTACCTGCCTCTACCGCCCTCTCAGGCAGCGCATTCCATATTTCCGCCACCCTCTGGGTGATAAAACCTTTCCTCAGATCCCCCTAAATCATTTACAAAGAACAAAGAACAATACAGCACAGGAACAGGCCCTTCGGCCCTCCAAGCCCGCGCCGCTCCCCGGTCCAGGATTGAATCCTGAATCCAGGATCCCCGCCCAATTTTCCAGCCTATCTACATACCAATATCCTATCCACCGAGCTGTCCCTCACAGCTACGATGCTTTGTTCATCACAACCTATTAACTCACCCCCACCCCCCCATTCCAGACCATGTGATCTCCAGGGAGAGGCGAAAAACCAGAGTGAAAACCCCAGGGCCAATATGGGGAAAACAAATCTGGGAAATTCCTCTCCGACCCCCTGAGGCGATCGAAACGAGTCCAGGAGATCACACTGGCCCTGATCGGAAAATGCTTCCCAACCCTAGTCATTTCCACTTCCACGAACACCATATGAATTCCCTGCCCCCGAGACAGGTTCCCAACTATCCGCAGTCTCGCTCTGTACTGGCACCAGCAAGATGATCATAGAATGAAGCCTTGAAACGAGAAACAAGGAACAATTAGCCCGTGCCGTTCCCTGGTCCAAACTAGACCACTCTTTTGTATCCCTCCATTCCCACTCCGTTCATATAGTTGTCTAGATAAGTCTTAATTTACTCGTCACCTTAAACCTATGTCCTCTGTTCTCAGATTTAATGATGTGGAGTTGCCGGTTTTGGACTGGGGTAGGCACAGTAAGTAGTCTCACAAAACCAGGTTAAAGTCCAACAGGTTTATTTGGTAGCATGAGCTTTCGGAGCGTTGCCCCTTCATCAGACGAGTGAAGACTTCAGTTCACAAACTGGGCATATAAAGACACAAACTCAATTACAAGATAATGGTTGGAATGCAAGTCTTAACAGGTAATCAAGTCTTTACAGATGCAGATAATGTGAGTGGAGAGAGGGTTAAACACGGGTTAAAGAGGTGTGACAGTTAGTGAGATTTTGCAAACCCAGGCAAATCGTGGGGGTTGCAGATTGTGTGACATGAACCCAAGATCCTGGTTGAGGCCGTCCTCATGTGTGCGGAACTTGGCTATCAGTTTCTGCTCAGTGATTCTGCGTTGTGTGTCGTGAAGGCTGCCTTGGAGAACACTTACCCAAGGCTTATTAGAGGCTGATTCAGCCTCAGATCTTCAGGCAGCATAGTCGGTGCAGGCTTGGAGGGCCGAAGGGCCTGTTCCTGTGCTGTAATTTTCTTTGTTCTTTGTTCTTTTATTCCAACCATTATCTTGGAATTGAGTTTGTGTCTATATATGCCCTGCTTGTGAACTGAACTTTTCACTCACCTGGTGAAGGGGCAACGCCCTGAAAGCTCGTGCAACCAAATAAACCTGTTGGATTTTAATTTGGTGTTGTGAGACGACTTACTGAGATTTAAGATTATTACAATCTACCCTATCTCTGCCTCTCATAATTTTGGATACTCTCTATCAGAACACCCCATCAGCCTCTTCTGCTCCAGGGAAAACAAACCCAGCCTATCCAGTCTCTCCATGTCCAGTCTGCAAAGAAGAGGGTTGCTAATGGGTCAGAATGTGTCAGTAAACGTTGCAGCAATATTTGCATTCCACCTGCACAACACTTTGCGTGCCTCGCCTTCAATACAAAACCTGTCCCTGCACTTCATTTTGTCAAGGTCTTCCGAAGCTTGGCTCTGAAAATTAGTCCATGGGGGTTTGTTAATTTAGAATGAAGTATAAGCAGTCAACAGTCCTAGCAACAAAATAAAAAATATTCAGTATATTAGCTGGCATGGAAACCACTAAGGTCCTTGTTTATTTAAATGATATAGAGCCCCTTTTTATTAAAATGCAATATTCGTAATAGTCTATTGGGCAAAAAGGTGTGTAATTTTGAGGTAAATTATCCGAGGCAAATTACTGACGTACAAAATGGCATGTTAGAAAAATCTTTTGAAGGTCGATGCATGTTATCTGCAGTTTTCAAAATATGCAAATATTTTTGTTTCATGACACCTGCATATGTGGAATCGACATTTCATAGATCTCAAAACAATGGCCTCTAACTCCTGCTTAACAAACTTTCCAGGGGCATTAAGATAAAATAACTGCCTGCCTAAATTAACTTCCAAAAATAAATGCCCTGGATGCTCGAAATATCAAATAAAAACAGAAAAGCCGAGAAACGGCAGGTCTGAGAGATAAACAGAGTTAGCATTTCAACTTGATGACCTTTCCATCGGTTCTGTAACTCCATCTCTCAAAGGAGAGGTGCAATTTTTGCTGCGGCAGGCGGTAGAGTTGTCTTCAAAAATATTTCTCAGAAGGGAGAGTAACAGCAGCACGCCCAGAAGGAGGGTTCTCTGGTGCTCTGATGCCACGTTGAACGGCTTAGTCCAGGAGAGGGAGAAGAGAAAGCGGGTTCGGCAGAGGGCTGTTAGGCCCTCAGGGCACACATTGTGAAGGGAATAGAAGCGGTTAGTCACAGAGGTCAATTCAAGAAATGTGGCCCTAAAGAGCTGGTTAAACCGCCACAAAAAATTCAATAACTTCAGAAGAGTGGTCGAGTGGGAATATTTTGGGTCATTCTCGCATTGACGGGCTGTGGCTAGTGGGGTACTGCAAGGAGCAGTACTTGGGCCCCAGGTATTCACAAGCATTTGGATGTGGGGACCGGACCAAATGCAATATTTTCATATCCTGGATAACTACAAAGCTAGGTGAGAATGTGTATGATGAGGTAGATGTAAAGCAGCTTCAAGGGGATTTGGACAGACTTAGTCAGTGGGCAAGAAAATGAGGATGGAAAATAATATGGAACAATGTGAAGTAATTCACTTTGATATGAGGAATGGATGCACAGAGTATTTCTTAAATGGTAACAGGTTTTTAAGAATGTAGATGTACAAAGGGACCTGGATTGCCTCATCAATAAATCACCGAAGGTTAACATGCAGGTTTGGCATGCAACAAGGAAGGTTAATAGAATGTTAGCCTTTATCACAAGAGGATTTGAATACAGGAGTGGGAAAGTCTTGCTTCCAT
The DNA here is from genome assembly GCF_964213995.1 of Mustelus asterias. Classification (NCBI taxonomy): domain Eukaryota; kingdom Metazoa; phylum Chordata; class Chondrichthyes; order Carcharhiniformes; family Triakidae; genus Mustelus; species Mustelus asterias. The sequence goes on from NC_135807.1 coordinate 25,729,054, forward strand.
TGTTTAGAATATTGGTTAGACCACACCTCGAGTATTACATGCAGTTCTGGTCTCCTTACCTAAGGAAGGATTTTTGTCTGAGAGGGAGTGCAACAAAGGTTCAGCAGGCTTATTCCCAGGATGACAGGGCTGTCCTATGAAGAGAGATTGGGGAAACTGGACTGGCACTCTCTTGACTTTCAAAGAATGAAAGATGATCTCACTGAAACCTACAAAATACTTAAAGGGACAAACAAGATAGATGCATGTAAGAGTTGTTCTCGTTGAGTCTAGAACCAGAGGAGACAATTCAGGAAGAGATCCTAACTGGATTATGCACCATTTGCAGCACCTCTAGACTCCTGTGGCACCAACATCAGTGTAACAGAGTTCAATTTTGTCATCCAGGTGATTAAGAAGCAAAAAACATGAATGCTTTGAGGTCAATTGAAATATAACTGTATTAAACAAGGGGGTATCTCACTTCTTTGCAACGGGTGGCAAAGCGGCACAGTGGCTAGCACTGCTACATCACAGCACCAGGGATCCAGGTTCAATTCTGGCCTTGGGTGACTGTGTGGAATTTCTGCGTTCTCTCTGTGTCTGTATGGGTTTCCTCTGGGTGCTCCGGTTTCCGTCCACAGTCCAAAGATGTGCGGGTTAGGTTGATTGGCCATGCTAAATCGCCCCTTAGTGTCAGGGAGTTTAGTAGGGTGAATACATGGCATTATGGGGAAAGGGCCTGGGTGGCATTATTGTCGGTGCAGGCTCAAAGAACAAAACAAAGAGCAAAGAAAATTACAGCACAGGAACAGGCCCTTCGGCCCTCCATGCCTGCACTGACCACGTTGCCCGATTGAACTAAAACCCCCTAACCTTCTGGGAACTAGATCCCTCTATTCCCAACCTATTCATGTATTTGTCCAGACGCCCCTTAAAAGCCTCAATGGGCTGAATGGTCACTTTCTGCACTGTAGGGATTCTATGATTCTATGATCACACAGATTGTGATCGTAGAATCAATGTAAAGGAAAATTCAAGTGGTAAATCTCACCTCATGCCTCATGTTAACATGCATGCATGTGAAAGCAACGATCAACACCAGGTGAGAATAATTGTAGGAGCTGTAGCTTTAACTTCGATCTGCTGGCTCTGCATCCCAATATATATGCTGCAGAGGCAGCATGCTATATATGTACATGTGAGAATGATACCTGCAGTATAAAATACCACAGCTGTAAAGGGAACACATTTTCACTGTTGACTAGTCATTGGAGCACAAAGACTGATGCTAATTCCATGACATTTCAGATACAAGGGTGTGATCATATTGGTGAAGTGTCATGATCAGTTCGGTCTAAACTGCAAACTTTAATTGAGGGACCTTTATTCATGGTCATGCTTAAAATCGGGTTCCATTGATAGGGATGGTATTCCATCTCACAGCTTTCTTCACTTTTTCCACAGCGAACACATTTTTTGTGTATGTGTTTGTACATGACTGAAATGCACAACATTATAGCCAGGAGAGAGACAGCTAAACTACTTCCTTTCTCTCATCAACTGTCCATAAACAGAAGGTGTTCTGAATTATTTTTGAAGTGTGCTGTGGTGTATTTGCCCAAGCTCATGGTTACAGTGGTTAGCACTGCTGCCTCACAGAGACCTGGGTTCGATTTCCGGCTTGGATCTCTGTCTGTGCGGAGTCTGCATGTTCTCCCCGTCTGTGTGGGTTTCCTCCGAGTGTTCCGGCTTCCTCCCATAGTCTGAAAGACGTGCTGGTTGGTTGCACTGGCCATGATAAATTCTCCCTCAGTGAACTTAAACTTGAAAAAAAATTAGAGCAGGCTGTAATGAAAGACAGGCTGAAGCTCAAATTAGTAGCTTGTGTGTAAAGAAAACCAAGATAGCTGCTTGAAGTGTGGTTGCAAAGTGTGCATATGGGAAACCTGTTTAAATAAAATAATGGCGGGAGTTTCTGGCATTGTTGGAGCTTTTGACGAAACTTTGGAATGATGGAGCTCTTAAACTGCGCATTTTGATTATTTTGAGCAGGCAAACAAATAGTTGAAGAAATTATAGTGCTCACTTTCTTGAGTGAAGTTTTTTTAAAGTTTATTTTATTAGTCACAAGTAGGCTTACATTAACACTGCAGTGAAGTTACTGTGAAAATCCCTAGCGTGATGGAGGAAAATCTTTTAATCTCCTCCACAGTTTAATGCAACCTGATAAACCAGACACTAAAAGGTAGAAGCAAACTGCAGATATTTTACAAGCACTTTATTCACCCTAAACCTTTGACGATTTTTAGGGAGGGAGTTTCAAATCTCGAACTTTTCAAACAGAATTGGGAAAAATTAGAAATTGAACTGATTCTGAGTATGTGAAAAGTGAAAAGGCTGAGAAAAGATCAAAAAGGAAACTCTGGGGTGATGGGCAGGAGAGATTAAATGGCAAGAGGGTTCATGGCAAAATGCCAAATTGATTGGCAATGGGACAAAGTAAAGAAACAGAGGTTGCGTCTCGAGAAAGTGTGAATGGCAGGATAGCTGATGCTGGAAGCAAAATTAAACTGGCTTAGGTGTACACATATTCCTGAAATCAAGGAATGTGAGCTTCGAGCCAGGTCCCAGATTATAATAACACTAGGAGTCGGCTGTGATTTTACCGTGCTTTTATTGCACAAAATGAAAATAAACAATAACCACAAGCCTGTGGCAAACACAACAGGTCCCAACCTGGACTAAAAGGTGAATGGACCCTCTCAGGGTCTCGCTCGCTATACGAGCTCCTCCTGGTTGGCTAATTACCAATCTCCAAGGAGCTCGCGTACAACAAGCCCAACTGGGAAGCCAATTAGTGATTCCCCATGCAGATCATGGGGGTTATCACACAGATATGCTCACTGATATGTAAAGTGAATTTAGCCTGGAGACATGGACTCAGGAGGAGTGGTTAACACATCTGAAAACTAAGCTTTTAATCCTCCCAATATCCAAGAAGTCCTACATCAACATCCGAGAGGAAACTGAGATAATCAGCAAAGCTGCAAAGTTCCTAAGGGCAAGATCATGTACAGATTTTAATGTATTCAATTGACTGCCCAATGTTAAGTTGTCAGTTCTTTAATTGTAAATTAATTTCAACAGTTGATATGATTGATCTTTCCTGTAAATTGGTATTCAGGGGATCAATTAATACTCAATTTTTGAGATACATTTAAAGTCACTTTATACCCTGTTATTCCTTTATTTAGCTTAACTTGCCTATGAATTATCTGCACACTCAGGGCATAGGTTTGAGTGATTACACAACAATTGATTGTGTTCTGGTGACAACACAATGCCTGGGGATATTCAGTGTCTCAAGATTGCTTCTTTGCCTCAATATTATAGGAACAAAATGGAAGGAGGAGTCAGAAATTAAAAATGATTCCTTTGATCATTGTTAAGTCCGTAACTACTGGGGAAATAGCTTCAAAGAAGTCACGCCAAAGGCAAACCACAGGATCAGTATATATTATTTGTAGGTCTGCACAACTCACACTCCAGCCCTTAAGTGGCTGTGGGGGCGGTTTCCGCGGGCAAGTCACTTCACCCTCTGGGTCACCTGACCCACCCCCTTAAAGGGGCTACGCCCCACATCCTTCCTTCTAAATAACAATCCCCATAACAATAAACTTTTTACATTCATGGTCAAAATAGCAATGCACACCCAGGAATACAAAATAACTATTTACACATTACAGACAGTCGTAACACTCTTTTGCTATTAATTAATCGTGATCAACCGATCCAGAGGCCAATGGGAGCTGGGACGGCCTTCGATCCCTCGCCCGTGATCCTGTCTCCGATGATTCTTCCATACACACATCACCATTCACTACTACCGGTTTTCCTGGCTCATCAGCCGAAGGTGTAGCTGTATGTTCCCTGCTTCCTTCCACAGGAACCTCTGCCAGTTCTGGCTGAGCTATCTCCATCTCTCCTGCTGGCGTCTCCACTCCTTGATAGGGTGCTGCCAGTAATTGTCCCGCATGCCTGCGCCATTGCAACTCGTCTTGGATCTCCACAGTGTCAGACAGCGTTTCAGCTCTGGCTAGTATTACTACCGGGACTCACTTCCTCCCGGCGCATAGTTCCTCACTGGAATTACTTCGTCCTTTCGAAAGGTTCTCAGTTTTGCATGCTCGGCTCCCCGGCCTATCTGCCAGTCTTGACTCCTCTCCACCACTCACCTGGTCTCTTCCGGCCTTAGTAAATTGGACATTGTCCATAACTGTTGACTCTTCATCAGTGATGCTGGGGAGTATTTTGTCGTTGCATGCGGTGTGTTTCGATACATCCTTTAAAACTGGTTCACTCTTCACCTCAACAACTCTTCCCCCTTTGACGCCTCCAAGGAGTGTTTTACCGACTGCACAAATCACTCCGCTAAACCATTCGTCTCCAGATAATATGGTGCAGACTTTATCTGCTGTATGCCATGCAGTCCATGTACACTTCGAATTCCCGTGACATAAACTGTGGCCTGTCGTCACTCACCACTTCCTCCGGATACTCAAAACTAGCGAACATGTCGTCCAGTCTGTCCAGGCTCACCTCTGTGGTAGTTGTTTTCATACAGATCACTTCCGGCCACTTAAAGTATGCATCCATGGCCACTAGTAACATGTAGTTTTCCACTGGCCTAATGAAATTGATGTGGATGCATTCTCACGGTCCTTTTGGCCATACCCAATGATGTAATGGTGACACTGGTGGTACTTTCCTAATTTGGGCGCACGCTGCACACGCTCTTGCTTTTTCATCTTTGTTAGCATCAATATTTGGCCACCAGGCCTAACTCCTGGCCACCTCCTCCCTCTGTACCACCCCAGGGTGTCATTGTTGTAGCTGCTCAAGCACTTTCTTCCTCGACATGGTCGGGATATCATACCTCACAACAAGCAGCTGTCCTCTACTGACATTTCCCACTGTTGGTTCAGATAGGGCCTCAACTCTGGATCCTTCTTGTGATAAGTTGTCCCCCTCCAGACGAGGTCCATCACTCGACTCAATATGGGCTTTCATCTCCCCTTAAAAACCTCCTGGCATCTGCCCAATATTTCATCCAGGCCCGACTGAGCTTCTATTAGGTCTGTTTACTACTTCCCAACTTAGTCTCAATTTCTTCATCCAAGACCTTTCAAACAACACAGGGTTCCCTTCTCCGATGTACAAGGGAAGATATGCACACTGGCCCCTCAGTTACACCACGGTGGATAAGTACCCCTTCAAAGGCACCATCTGATCTGCTCCCAGAACAATATTCATGGGTTTCAAGGGAAGATGATTCAGTTTCTCTTTATTTATGGACTCCGGAATCAACGACACCACCCGTGTCCATCTCCACCCTCACCATCTTCCCTTCTAGTTTTGGGCACTGCTCTACATCACCATGGACCGACAGCACATTCAGTTTAACTTTCAATCTCCCTGTCAGTTCCTTTCCATCCACGGATCCTGCTAACTCCTTGTCCTCTTAAACAGTGGCTACTAACCCTTTCGTCCTGGTTGTGGGGCCTGCTTGCTTCTGTTTCGCCCCTTCCTGGGACCTAGATGCTCTACATTTGTGGACAAAGTGCCCCGTTCACCTGCAGCTCCAACAGTGAGCTCCTCTCATCCAGCCACTGCTCTTCAAGTGGCCCTTTTTACCACACTGACGACCCTCCTTTGGCCTCAATTGATTTCCTGGGGTGTCCACCATCTTGTATACTGTTACTCTCGTGCCTAAATGTGAGGCTTCCATGGCAGCCCATTCTTGAAAGCCTTTTTGAAGCCTAAATGCTCCTCTGCCAACAACCTTCACCTAATTTCTTCCTGCAGTAACCCACATACAAGACGGCCCCGCAGTGCTTCCCAAAGGAACACTCCAAATTCACAAAATTCTGCCAAGCTTTTGAGAGCCGTGACAAATTTAATAATGTTTTTGTCCTCCAGTTGGTCCCACTTGTAAAACCTGTACTGATCTGCAACCTGCAATGGTTGTGGTGCAAAGTGTCCCTTCAATAACTTGCACAACTCCATGAGTGGTTTGTTAGCTGATTTCTCTGGCTGCAGTATATTCCTTAATGTTTTACTGGCACCATGAGGTTACCTTCAATCTTGTTTGCTGTAATGAAAACACTGAATCTCTTGATGCATGCCGACCATGTCTCGACCTTCTCGTGGAACTCTCTGTCTGTCCTGAAATTTCCCGCCATTTCCCTGAGGTGGCAGCAATGTTTCCCACCTCAGCACGACCAGGCCCGGAGCCTGTTCCTTCCATGCTGATGTTGGCCGCTTTCATGTGGTTAGGCCTGAAGCCTGTTCCTCCACGCTGACTCCTGACTGCTGATTGTGGTTTCCCAAAAGCTGTCGGACTCCTCACTCGCCCTGCCGTCCTCCGCGATCAGTGGCACTGTAGTGAGTAGTTCAATCGCTGCACCAAAGTCCGAGTACCTGTTTCCTTCCGCTACTGCCTGTCCGACACATACTGCGGTCGCCACACGGTCCTGAACGCCCCTGTGATTGTGTATTTGCCGTGGGTCCTTCACTGGCCTGTGTGGAGAAAAAAACCGAAAATCCTCGCTCCTCCTCCACATTCATGCAACCAAGGCACCGGCTCTCGTCGCCAGTGTTAGGTCTGTAACTGCTGGGGAATTAGCTTCAAAGAAGTCACACCAAAGGCAAGCCACAGAAACAGTAGGTTTATTTGAAGGTCTGTACAACTCACACTCCAGCCCTCGAGTGTGTGATGGGGCGGTTTCCCCGGGGAGGTCACTTTACCCTCCAGGTCACCCAACCCGCCCTCTTAAAGGGGCTACGCCCCGCATACATAACAATCATTGGTCTCCTCTGAGGATTCTACTTTAATCATCCTTGCTTTGAAGAATGTTGAACAAGATGGAACAGAGGTCTTGCAGTGCAGTGGGAAGTAGCATCCTTTTTTCTGAGCCAAAGGCCCTGGGTTCAAGACCCATACCAGAACTTGATGGTCATAGAAGGTGCATTCGTTATGTGGAAAAACAGATATTAACTTTTCAATGCTTCCAACACGTGCCCATTGCAGATGGTAAGAGTGGGAAAGATTCCTGATCAGCTATGTGATTCGAGCCTCGACCACCACTATTAATAACTCCAACATGGAGTATATAAGTGGACTCTTTATAAGTCCAGTTTGTTCAGTTGGCCGGATGGTGTAGATTAGATTGATGCCAGCATCATGGAGGTCCGATCTCTGCTTTGTCTCGGGTGGATGCGGCAACTTGCCTTCCCATTACTGGAGCTTGTGGTGCTGTGGGTCGAACCTGCCTCAGACAGAGATCTCAAGGAGAAGAAACAAGTTGGAGAAGGTGAAGTCACAGTCCTCTCACAAGTAGAGAATAGAGGGGGGGATTTTCTGATCCCGCCCCAAAGCCGGCATTGTCCAGTCCTACCAAAGGTCAATGAACTTTCGGCTGGGCTGCCAAATCTCTCACGGTGGGTCCTACCGCAACAAAGCTGGAATATCCCAACCAGTGTGTTTTCCAGCTCATTTTACGTCTTGTCCCCCTTTGTATTCACTGAGATATATCGATATCACATAGGCACACAATATTTTACAATGCAAATTGTGCAGAATGCAGCAGGACAGAGGGATTTGAGTGCCCTGATACATGAAACACATAAAGTTCGTATGTCGGTGCAGTAAGCGATTAGAAAGGCAAATGGAATATTGGTGTATATTGCAGCAGGAATGGAGTATAGCGATGGGGAAGTTTTATCCAGCTGTACAGAGCCTTGGTGAAAGCACATCTGGAGTACTGTGTACAGTTATGATCTTCAATTGCTTTCGAAGCAGTCCAGAGAAGATGCACTGGACTCATCTCTGGGATCAAGAAATTGTCTTATGAAGAAAGATTGAACATTTTAGGCCTATACCCACTGAGGTTTAGAAGAATGAGAGGTGATCTTATTGAAACACATAAGATACTAAGGTTCTGATGTTTCCTCTTGTGAGGTAGACTAAAACTAGGAGATACAGTTTAAAAATAAGAGGTCTCCCTTTAAAGACTGATTTGATTTGATTTATTATTGTCCAAAGATGTGCGGGTTAGGTTGATTGGCCAGGTTAAAAAATTGCCCCTTAGAGTCCTGGGATGTGTAGGTTAGAGGGATTAGCGGGCAAAATATGTGGGGGTAGGGCCTGGGTGGGATTGTGGTCGGTGCAGACACGATGGGCCGAATGGCCTCCTTCTGCACTGTAGGGTTTCTATGATTTCTATGATTTCTGTTACATGCATTAGCATACAGTGAAAATTATTGTTTCTTGCGCACTATATAAAGCATATCGTTCATAGAGAAGGAAAGGAGAGAGTGCAGAATATAGTGTTACAGACATAGCTAGGGTGTAGAGAAAGATCAACTTGATACAAGGTAGGTACATTCAAAAGTCTGACAGCAGCAGGCAAGAAGCTGTTCTTGAGTCGGTTGGTACGTGACCTCAGACTTTTGTATCTTTTTCCCAATGGAAGAAGGTGGAAGAGAGTATGTCCAGGGTGTGTGGGGACCTTAATTACGCTGGCTGCTTTTCTGAGGCAGCAGGAAGTATAGACAGAATCAATGGATAGGAGGCTGGTTTGCGCGATGGACTGGGCTTCGTTCACAACCCTTTGTAATTTCTTGCGATCTTGGACAGAGGGGGAGCCATACCAAGCTGTGATACAACCAGAAATAATATTTTCTATGGTGCTTTCTATGGTGCTTTCTATGGTGCATCTGTAAAAGCTGGTGAGAATCGTTGTGGACATGCCAAATTTCCTTAGTCTTCTGAGGAAGTTAGACAGAGGTGAGGAGAAACTTGTGCTGTTGTTATGTGGAATTCTCTTCCCTGGAAGGTCACAGAATCCTACAGTGCAGAAAGAGGCCATTTGGCCCATCAAGTCTGCACCAACCACAATCCCACCCAGGCCCTATCCCCATATCCCTACATATTTACCCACTAATCCCTCTAACCTATGCATCCCGGGACACTAAGGGGCAATTTAGAATAGCCAATCAACCTAGCCCGCATATCTTTGGACTGTGGGAGGAAACCGGAGCACCCGGAGGAAACCCACGCAGACACAGGGAGAATGTGCAAACTCCACACAGACAGTGACCCAAGCCAGGAATCGAACCCAGGTCCCTGGAGCTGTGAAGCAGCAGTGCTAACCACTGTGCTACCGTGCCGCCCTATCGGTCGTGGAGGCTGGGTCTTTGAATTTATTCAAGGCAGAGTTTGACAGATTTTGTCTGGGCAAGGGAGTCAAGTGTCATGGGGACGGACAAAAAAGTGCAGTTGGAACCACAAGCAGAACAGCAATGATCTTATTGAATGGTTCAAAGGGCCAAATGTTTCCTATGTTTGGAAGCATGTCCTGAGCCAGCACATAGCACTTGTTCCATTTAAGCTGTAAATTTAATTGTTAAGTTGAACCAGCGATCCACAACATGATGACAGCTCCCAATCATGCTGCAGCCCTCTCTCCATTGTTTACAAGCACAGAAGCATGTATTTGAAAGGGAGCAGTTGGTGAGGCTGAGGAAGGAACACTGTGCAGGCGATTTTATACAATTCATTTGTGGGACATGGGCATTGCTGGCTAGGCAATCCCCAATTACCCTCGAGGCAGTGTGGTGAGCTACCTTCTTGAAGTGCTGCAGTTCCTGTGATGTAGGTACACCCACAACGCTGTTAGAGAGGGAGCTCCAGGATTTTGACCTATGAGCAGTGAAGGAAAGGCGATATATTCCCAAGTCAGGATGGTGAGTGACTTGGAGGGGAATTTCCATGGGGGCGGTGCTCCCATGCATCTGTTGCCCTTGTCCTTTTAGATGGTAGCATTTGTGGGTTTGGAAGGTGTTGCCGAAGGAGTTCTGGCATGTTGTCGCAGTGTATCTTGTCGATGGTTCACACTGTTCACAGTGTATAGGGAAGGAGAAGTGTGAAATGATGTTGGAAGAAGCAGGAACAAACTTGTTTTTGGTGCAGTTATATTCTGTTGTGACTTTTTCATCCTGTTATGTGTCTGTCTTTGCCAATGCAGGCACCCTCCTGGAGCAATTTGCTCCCATCCCTTTCTCCTGCTTTTTCATTTGCACTATCGGCAGAATTCTACCGTCCCGCCCGCCACGGGAATCCGAACGGACCGTTGACCTTGGGTGGGATTTTCCAGTCGCGGATTGAGCGAGACTGTAAATTCCCGCCCTATATCCTTCTGTTGAAGTTTTTATCTAAACCCTTTGTAATTGTCATTTTAATCAGCTTCAATAATCACTTGTAAGCATTCGACTGAACTTGCATGTAAAAAAATTTATAACCTCTCCCCTGCCTTTTCTGTTTCCTAAAGTTTATACCTTCCGATGACAGATTCACATTTACCGTCTAAAAGCATAATTCTAAATGCTTTTGGTAGATCTTTCCACAATCTAATTTGCTCCAGTTAATAATTCACTGGAACAAAATTGCTTATTGAAGCTACCTGCAGGTTTTGCAACAGGTATCATTTTAGAAAGAGGAAAGGTTAGTATTTCTATGGCGGTTTTCACAGCCACCAGTCGCCTCAAAGCACTTTGCAGCCAATGAAGTATTTTTGAAGTGTAATTACTGTTGTAATGTAGGAATTGCAGCAGCTAATTTATGTTTAAAGTTTAAAGTTTATTAGTGTTACAAGTAGGCTTACATTAACACTGCAATGAAGTCACTACATTGTAACACTACATTCTGCACTCTCTCGTTTCCTTCTCAATGAACGGTATGCTTTGTCCGTATAGAGCACAAGAAACAATACTTTTCACTGTATGTTAATACATGTGACAATAATAAATCAAATCAAGTCACTGTGAAAAACCCCTAGTTGCCACTCTCTGGCTCCTGTTTGGGTACACTGAGGGAGAATTTAGCATGGCCAATGCATCTAACCAGCATGCTTTCGGACTGTGGGAGGAAACTGAAGCATCTGGAAGAAGGCCAAGCAGACACAGAGAGAATGTGCAGACTCCTGACGCTGTGAGGCAGCAGTGCTAACCAAGGTGCCACCGCGCCACCCAGCAAACACATGTGATGTGAACTTCCATGACAATGGCTAGGTTCATGGCTAGGTTAATCTGTCTTTCCAATGTTGATTGAGGGATTCATGTTGGCCTGGATGCCAGGGATAACTCCCCCATTCTTCTACAAATTAGAGTCGCAGGGTGAGATTTTATGGCCTCGCTTGAGCGAGACCGGAAATTCCTGCCTGAGGTCAATGGACATTTCCGTTGTCCATCCCCCGCCCGCTCCGATTCCGTGGTGAACGAGGTGATAGAATTCTGAGGACAGGATCTAATAATACATCCATCAGAGAGGGCAGGCAGAGTCTTACTTTTACACCTCATCCACAAAAAAACCCAGCACCTTTGACAATACAAAATTCTCTCAGTACAGGAGTGTCAGCCTTGATCTTTGCACTCAGTGGGATTTGAACTCCTGACCCGGATGCATGAGTGCGACAACTGAGCTATGGTTTAAACATAATCAGAAAACCAAAAATACATGATTGTATTTCCCTTCCACTGAAATCAGTAATTTCAGAATGTCCTTTGTATAGGAGATGCTGCAGGAACGGTAGGACTGGGAAATGTAGGCCCCCTCATGGGACACCTTAATTACAAATACAAGAGACTATTTAATCTATTTAACCTGCACTGGGAAATGTTGAATCAGAATCCTTTTCAATCACAATCCTGTTAGTCATTTTAAAATATCATCCATGCTTGGACAGAGTACGAGAGGATGAGGAATTGAGAAGGAAGTGCTCATTATCATAGAAAGCTCAATAAATAAGAAAGACAACAGGACAATATCAAAGCAAAAACCCAAGCTATTATGAGTAATAAAGCAAGCTGGAATCAGACAGCAGAGTGGAATAACGTCCTCATGTTAGAATCATGGAATCATACAGTGCAGAAGAGGTCCTTTGGTCCATTGGGTCTGCACCTGCTGACCTAATCCCATCTACTAGCATTTGGTCCATAGCCCTGAATGTTATGATGTGCCAAGTACTCATCCAGGTACTTTTTAAAGGATGTGAGGCAATCCGCCTCTTACCTGCACCCAGACAGCACATTCCAGAACGTCACCACTCTCTGAGTAAAAAGGTTTTTCCTCACATACCCCCTGAACCTCCTGCCCCTCACCTTGAAACTGTGTCGCCTCATGACTGACGCTTTAACCAAGGGGATCTGCTGCTCTTTATCCACTCTGTCCATGTCCCTCATAATCTTGTAAACCTCGATCACGTCGTCCCTCAGTCTTCTCTGCTCCAATGAAAACAACCCAAACCTATCCAACCTGCTGCCTGGTCTTCTGAGCTGTTGAAGTAACAGTGCCTTTTACTAATGTAGAAACTACATGTATCCAATGTCCCATCATGGTTCACAGATAAATCTAAAGCAAACAAAATGCTGTGCCGGGATGTGAAAGATTTAGAGGGTTGACCACAGGCTTAGTTGAAGATGATGAGGGAAATGGTTTTAAAGTAAAGGGGCAGCACAGTGGCATAGAGTCATAGAGGTTTACAGCATGGAAACAATCCCTTCGGCCCAACTAGTCCATGCCGCCCTTTTTTTAAAAACCCCTAAGCTAATCCCAACTGCCCGCATTTGGCCCATATCCCTCTATACCCATCGTACCCATGTAACTATCTAAATGCTTTTTAAAAGACAAAATTGTACCCGCCTCTACTACTACCTCTGGCAGCTTGTTCCAGACACTCAGCACCCTCTGTGTGAAAAAATTGCCCCTCTGGATACTTTTGTATCTCACCCCTCTCACCTTAAACCTAAGCCCTCCAGTTTTAGACTCCCCTACCTTTGGGAAAAGATATTGACTATCTACCTTGTCTATGTCCCTCATTATTTTATAGACTTCGATAAGATCACCCCTCAGCCTCCTACCCTCCAGAGAAAAAAGTCCCAGTCTATCCAGCCTCTTCTGATAACTCAATCCATCAAGTCCCGGTAGCATCCCAGTAAATCTTTTCTGCACTCTTTCTAGTTTAATAGTATCCTTTCTATAATAGGGTGACCAGAATTGCACACAGTATTCCAAGTGTGGCCTTACCAATGTCTTGTACAACTTCAACAAGACGTCCAAACTCCTGTATTCAATGTTCTGACCGAAGAAACCAAGCATGCCGAATGCCTTCTTCACCACTCTGTCCCCCTGTGACTCCATTTTCAAGGAGCTATGAACATGTACCTCGAGATCCCTTTGTTCTGTAACACTCCCCAATGCCCTACCATTAACTTTACTAGTTTTTTCAAGGAGCAGCTACTGCGAGTCTGTGATAGGTATGTCCCTGTCAGGCAAGGAGGAATTGGTAGGGCTAGGGAACCGTGGTGCACCAAAAAAGTTTCTTTGTTGGTTAAAAAGAAAAAGGAGGCTTATGTTCGGATGAGACGTGAGCACTCGGGTAGTGCACTAGAAAGCTTTAGATTGGCTAAGAGGGAGTTGAAGAGCGAGCTTAGAAGGGCTAAAAGGGGACATGAGAAGACTTTGGCGGATAGGGTTAAAGAGAATCCTAAGGCGTTCTATAGGTATGTCAAGAACAGAAGGTTGGTTAGGGCAAGTTTAGGGCCAGTTATAGATGGCAGAGGGAAGTTATGTGTGGAACCGGAGGAGATTGGTGAAGCATTGAACCAATATTTCTCTTCGGTGTTCACGCAAGGGGACATGAATATAGCTGAGGAGGACACTGGGTTGCAAGGGAGTAGAATAGACAGTATTACAGTTGATAAGGAGGATGTGCAGGATATTCTGGAGGGTCTGAAAATAGATAAATCCCCTGGTCCGGATGGGATTTATCCAAGGATTCTCTGGGAGGCAAGAGAAGTGATTGCAGAGCCTCTGGCTCTGATCTTCAGGTCGTCGTTGGCCTCTGGTATAGTACCAGAAGATTGGAGGTTAGCGAATGTTGTCCCATTGTTTAAGAAGGGGAACAGAGACTTCCCCGGGAATTATAGACCGGTGAGTCTCACTTCTGTTGTCGGCAAGATGTTGGAAAAAATTATAAGGGATAGGATTTATAGTTATTTGGAGAGTAATGAATTGATAGGTGATAGTCAGCATGGTTTTGTGGCAGGTAGGTCGTGCCTTACTAACCTTATTGAGTTTTTTGAGAAAGTGACCAAGGAGGTGGATGGGGGCAAGGCAGTGGACGTGGTATATATGGATTTTAGTAAGGCGTTTGATAAGGTTCACCATGGTAGGCTTCTGCAGAAAATGCAGATGTATGGGATTGGGGGTGATCTAGGAAATTGGATCAGGAATTGGCTAGCGGATAGGAAACAGAGGGTGGTGGTTGATAGTAAATATTCATCATGGAGTGCGGTTACAAGTGGTGTACCTCAGGGATCTGTTTTGGGGCCACTGCTGTTTGTAATATTTATTAATGATCTGGATGAGGGTATAGTTGGGTGGATTAGCAAATTTGCTGATGACACCAAAGTCGGTGGTGTGGTAGACAGTGAGGAAGGGTGTCGTAGTTTGCAGGAAGACTTAGACAGGTTGCAAAGTTGGGCCGAGAGGTGGCGGATGGAGTTTAATGCGGAGAAGTGTGAGGTAATTCACTTTGGTAGGAATAACAGATGTGTTGAGTATAGGGCTAACGGGAGGACTTTGAATAGTGTGGAGGAGCAGAGGGATCTAGGTGTATGTGTGCATAGATCCCTGAAAGTTGGGAATCAAGTAGATAAGGTTGTTAAGAAGGCATATGGTGTCTTGGCGTTTATTGGTAGGGGGATTGAATTTAGGAGTCGTAGCGTTATGTTGCAACTGTACACAACTCTGGTGCGGCCGCACTTGGAGTACTGTGTGCAGTTCTGGTCCCCACATTACAGGAAGGATGTGGAGGCTTTGGAGAGGGTGCAGAGGAGGTTTACCAGGATGTTGCCTGGTATGGAGGGGAGATCCTATGAGGAGAGGCTGAGGGATTTGGGATTGTTTTCGCTGGAAAGGCGGCGGCTAAGAGGGGATCTTATTGAAACATATAAGATGATTAGAGGTTTAGATAGGGTGGATAGTGATAGCCTTTTTCCTCTGATGGAGAAATCCAGCACGAGGGGGCATGGCTTTAAATTGAGGGGGGGTAGTTATAGAACCGATGTCAGGGGTAGGTTCTTTACCCAGAGGGTGGTGAGGGATTGGAATGCCCTGCCAGCATCAGTAGTAAATGCGCCTAGTTTGGGGGCGTTTAAGAGATCCGTAGATAGGTTCATGGACGAAAAGAAATTGGTTTAGGTTGGAGGGTCACAGTTTTTTTTTTTTTTAACTGGTCGGTGCAACATCGTGGGCCGAAGGGCCTGTTCTGCGCTGTAATGTTCTATGTTCTATGTTCTATGTTCTATTAACTGAGTAAGCCCTGCCCTGGTTCAATCTACCAAAATGCACCTCCTCGCATTTGTCTAAATTAAACTCCATCTGCCATTCGTCAGCCCACTGGCCCAATTGATCAAGATCCCATTGCAATTGGAGATAACTTTCTTCACTGTCCACTATGTCAACAATCTTAGTTCATATGCAAACTTACTAACCATGCCTCCTATATTCTCATCCAAATCGTTGATATAAATGACAAGTAACCGTGGCCCCAGCACTGATCCCTGAGGCACACCGCTGGTCACAGGCCTCCAGCTTGAAAAACAACTCCCGACAACCACCCTCTGGCTTCTGTCAAGAACTGCCGGCTCCAAGTGGAGAGGATCTCCAAGAAGATTGTGCATATCGACATACCCCAGTCCAACGCCAGCACCTCCACATTCTGTCAAGAAGCCAATTTTGTATCCATTTAGATACCTCACTCTGGATCCCGTGAGATTTAACCTTATGCAACAACCTATCATGCGGTACCTTGTCAAAGGCCTTGCTAAAGTCCATGTAGACAACATCAACTGCACTGCCCTCATCTACCTTCTTAGTTACCCCTTCAAAAAACTCAATCAAATTTGTGAGACATGATTTTCCACTCACAAAGCCTTGCTGACTGTCCCTAATCAGTCCTTGCATTTCTAAATGCCTGTAGATCCTGTCTCTCAAAATACCAAAATACAGTGGTTAGCACTGCTGCCTCACAGCGCCAAGGATTCAGGTTCGATTCCTGGCTTGGGTGATTGTCTGTGTGGCATTTGCACATTCTCCCCGCGTCTGCATGGGTTTCTGCCGGGTGATCCAGTTTCCTCCCACAGTCCAAAGATGTGCGGGTTAGGTTGATTGGCCATGCTAAATTTCCACTTAATGTCGGGGGGGGCGAGTAGGGTAATTATGTGCGGTTATGAGTATAGGGCCTGAATGGGATTGTGATTGTTACAGAATCAATAGGCTGAATGGCCTCCTTCTGCACTGTAAAGATTCTATGATTCTAAAGAGATTAGGCAGAATTGAATTACAAATGACAAAAGCGTTTGCCAACTAAATTGGAACAAAAGATGATGGTGGAGGACACCCTCCTTGACATTTAATAGCATCATCATCCGGGAATCCCCCACAACAGCATCCTGGGAGTTACCAGGTAATTAAGTGAACAGCCATATGAATGCTATGTCTCCAGGAATGGCTGGAAATTCTGTGCCACAGTCAACATGGTATCTGCTTAAACCAAAGCCTTAGCTCCCTTAGCATGCCTGGAGCAGAAAAGTCAATTGTTACATCTTTTTGTGAGTGCAATTGAAAAAGGCAACTGCAATCTCTATTTTTTTTAGAAAATGCCTGATTCAATTCCTTGGCTATATGTTGTACATATGCTGATTAGTCTTTTTGATATCAAGGTGACTTTTTTTTCACAAATATTGGCAATGTTTCAAAGTTTTCTTTAATTTCAGTTTTGTTTGAACTGCAAAGTGCCAGTTAATAGTGCACTTCCCATTACATCTTGAGATCTGTCTCAGTCCACCTCTTTGAAGAGTTTGCTAACTTGAAAGTCCATTGCAGCATTAAACTCTGCAACCTATCTTAGATGCCACTCTTGTCAGAATCAGTCTGGCACCTCATAAATCAGTATTTCAGTTTTGAAATTGCAGTGAAGTGAAGCAGACTGCTTTTATATGTCGGGAACTGAAAGGGAGAAAGAGAATGTTCTTTTAATTTCAATTTCTCACATTGGGCCATCAATGTGGCTTTATTGTCACAAAGCCCCTGATGTGGAAAAGTAACTAATCAGATAAGGGATAAGAAGGGATCAATCATATTAGTCGGGATACATTGCCCAATGTTGGAAGGAAATGATGAGGAAAATTTGAGACAATGAAATGGGTAGGGAAACACTGAATAATAATCATCAGAGATTTCAATGAGCCCCACAAACCTCGCTCCCAACCTCCCACCGCACTCCTCGCACCCCCCCCCCTCCCCCACAACCCCCGGCCACCATGTTTAATAAACTGAAAAAATTAGAGAAAGGGGAAAAGGGACTGTGGATTTCATTGTGTGTTCTGTGGGTGGCATGGTGGCACGGTAGTTCGCATTGCTTGTTCATCCAGCAGAAGGTACTCTTCAGTTGCAGCAATGAAATGAAACAAAACTTACTCCAACAGATAAATCAAAGAAAAAGGTTTAATGAAGAAACTTCATTACTCCTACACTTGAGGCCACATCCTGGGCCACTCCAAGTTCTCCACAATTCCCAACAGGTTCTTATTTACACTGAATCAGCTGATCATCACGTCATTTTGTCGTTGGTTACATAGTTTACCGGGTCAGCTGACCCTTACAGCATGCTACCATTGGTCACACAAGAACAGATCCAATGTTATCATTGGTTACATTCTAACATTGTTGCCTCACACGGGTTCGATTCCTGGCTTGGGTCACTGTGCAGAGTCTGCATGTTCTCCTCATGGTTTGTGTGGGTTTCCTCCGGGTGCTCCAGTTTCCTCCCACAGGACAATTGATAAACTGATCAAATTAAGAGAGATTGAAATCCTAGTCCAGATGGATTGCATCCAAACACATGAAAAGGAGTTGGGAAGAGTTAGTCGAGGCACTATCGCACAACAGCTCATCAGGAAATGGATATTTACTAGACACTTTTAAAGTTTATTTATTAGCATCACAAATAGGCTTACATTAACACTGCAATGAAGTTACTGTGGGAAATCCCCTAGTTGCCACACTCCGGCGCCTGTTCAGGTCCCCTTAAAATTTAGCATGGCCAATGCACCTAACCAGCGCGACTTTCGGATTGTAGGAGGAAACCGGAGCACCCGGAGGAAACCCACGGAGACAACGTGCAGACTCCATACAGACAGTGACCCAAGCCAGGAAGCGAACCCGAGTCCCTGGCGCTGTGCGGCAGCAGTGCTAATCACTGTACCACTGTGCCGCCCACCAGGTTGATGGGAGGACTGCTCTACAGTCGATTTCTACATTTAAAAAAAACAGAGGTGAATATATTTCAGGAACTAAAGAGTTTACCAATGACCAAGCAATGGTGACAGGAAATATAATGGAATCTTCACTCCAAGATCTAATTGGAAAATACACAGAGTTCAAAACATAATACATATTCATAAGCACAATTACAGAAGTGAAAGTCATGCTTCACCAACTTAATTGAATGCTTTGAGGAAACGAGACTCTAGACAAGGGTATACCATATACTCTGGATCAGAGTAACTGCAGTAACAGTGACTGTGATTTAAACTTCCCTCTTGGGTTGCCTGGAATGGAACATTTGAGTTATAAAGAGAGGTTGGATAGGCTTGGGTTGTTTTCTCTGGAGCAGAGAAGACTGAGGGGTGACCTGATTGAGGTGTTCAAGATTATGAGGGGCATGGACTGGGTGGATAGGAAACAGATGTTCCCCTTAGTTGAAGGGTCAGTTACAAAGGGACACAAGTTAAAAGTGAGGGGTGGGAAGTTTAGGGGGGATTTGAGGAAAATCGTTTTTACTCAGATGGTGTTGAAAGTCTGGAATACACTGCCTGGGAGGGTGGTAGAGGCGGGATGCCTCACATCCTTTAAAAAGTACCTGGATGAGTACTTGGCACACCATAACATTCAAGGATTTGGGCCAAGTGGGATTAGGTACGCAGGTCAGGGCATTTCATGCGTCGGTGTAGACCCGATGGGCTGAAGGGCCTCTTCTGGACTGTAGTATTCTGTGATTCTTAGCTTTTCACTCCAGAGCCTTTGGAGCTTGCTGTCCCAGCTTCAGCTGCGATCCATCAAGACGCGGGGGGAATTTTCCCTTCCTGCCCGCTACGGGAATTGTCGAAGATGGGTTAGGGGGGGTTGCAGGAAGATGGGTTGGGAGGGGGGGGGGGTTGGGGGGGGGGGGGGGTGGGGGGGGGGGAATGCGCACAGATGGGGGGCACAGATTTTGAAGATTAAGTGGCGAAGCATAACCACAGTGAAATCATGCCCCCTTTCTCAGCATGAACTGAAGACATGTCGCTGATGATCTGTTTTTAGTCTGTTGACATGAGGACCTTTTAAATGTCCCTGTCAGCCCAGACGTTGCTCAGACACCACTCCCAATACTGTTCACTCCCCTACACACCACACCCTCCCAACAATGCTCACGCAGAAGCAAGAACACAAGAAACAGAAGCAGGAGTGGGTCACCAGGCCCTTCAAGCCCACCCCACCATTCAATACAATCATGGCTGATCGATATTGGCCTCAACTCCTTTTCTGTGCCATTTCCCCACAGCCCACTACACTTTGATCTATCAAATATTTATCCACCTCAACTTTAAATACTTCTAATGATCCAGCCTCCACCATCCTTTGGGATAGAGAATTCCAAAGGTCCACCATCTTCTGTGAGAAGCGATTTCTATGCACCTCAGCCCTTCATCGTGTAGCTTTGTGCCCTTGTTCGAGACTCCGACTAGTGAAAACATCCCACTATCTACCCTGTCAAGCCCCCGAGGACCAAAGAAGTGAAACAGTGCAAAACTGTAGGTGAGGTCAACTGAACCAGAGTGCCATTCCAGAGGAAGCGTGCCAGGGTGTAGGACATAGGTAGGGGGTAAGAAGGGACCCAGAAGAAAGTCCCAGGCAGAGACAAAGACAGGGATCAGAAAACAGTGCCAGAAGTTAAGTTAATAGAAAGTAGCAGAGCAGTAGGCTGTGAGTTAAAGAGAGTGCTGCGAGGAGCAAACTTGAAGTGAAGTAAGCTTCAGGGAAGCTTCAGGGAAGCCCTAGAGATCTGAGAAGGCAGGCAAAAGTTGTGACTCCTAAATGCAGGCCTTTTTTAACAGTGATGTTCTACTCAGCATAGCCATGGATCTGGAATAGTGCTTTGGAGATGAAGCTTGAGTGTTTCTCAAAGATCCAGGGAAACGAATCTCAGAAGGTGAGATTGAAACCCTGGAGGTGGGTCCTTGTTACAGCTGTCCAAGTGAGAGTGAAGCTTATGGAGAATTCCAAGGACCGATCTTCAAACACGGAGAAACCTTGGTGAACAAGATAATGTTTCAGTGAAACATGGTTGGCTCAGAATGAATCTGTTAATTGTTTACTGTGTTGTATCTGACCTCAGTTCACCTGTTAATTAATATGTACCTAATGCTTACCCTGAATGTTGGAGTACAAGATAATTATTGTAAAGTATTTATCTGTCTGAAATTGTATGTGTTAGTAAAGAAATTGCTACGGTAAATAATGTGATTTGAATCATTTTCTTGTGTTGGTAATGAAATCTTTGCAACCTTTTTTCCTGGGTGTGATATAATTCATTTCTGCTGTTTAATACATATTTCATTCTTTGTGTTGGAAGTCCATCAGCAGACTCCTGTGAAATTGTTCAGGAGCTTTCCTCCATGTTTTTCAAAGAGAAACAAGTCTAGGACCAATCAAGCCAGGTTTTACACTGGGATCTGACTCATCACTTGGGGGGCTTCGTCCTGTTCCCATTTCTTGGTAGTTGTTGCTGTACCAACTTCTCCCAGAATGACCCAGTGAAATCCCTCTGCCGCCTCTACCAGATGCTCTTCCTCCCGTTTATCACTGCTTTCCCCCTCTCAGTAGATGTTGCTGGGCCGACTTCTCCAAAATGCTCCAGTGAAGTCCCTCTGGTACCTCTATCAGATGCTCTCCCTCCCATTTATCACTGGAGGGGTTACACCTCAGTAGATGTTGCTATGTCGACTTCTTGAGAATGCACCAGTGAAGTCCCTCTACCGCCTCTACAAGATGCTCTTCCTCCCCTTTATCACTGGAGAGCTTCTTCAGCTTCCCACTTCTTAGTAAATGTTGCCGCACCAAATTCTCTCAAAATGCTCCAGTGAAGTCCCTCTGCAGTCTCTACCAGATGCTCTTCCTCCCACTTATTACTGGAGGGCTTCTTCTGCTTCTTACATCTCAATAGATGTTTTATGCCCCGTCTTCTCCCAGAATGCTTCAGTGAAGCCCCTCTGTCGCCTCTACCAGATGCTCTTCCTCCCATTTTTCACTGGAGGGGTTCTTCCGCTTCCCACTTCTCAGTAGATGTTGCTAGGCCGACTTCTCCCAGAATGCTCCAGTGAAGTCCCTCTGCCGCCTCTACCAGATGCTTTTCCTCCTGTTTATCACCAAAGAGGTTCTTCTGCTTTCCCCCTCTCAGTAGATGTTGCTGCACCAAATTCTCCAAAATGCTCCAGTGAAGTCCTTCTGTTGCCTCTACTGGATGCTCTTCCTCCCATTTATCACTGGAGGGGTTCTTTCGCTTCTTACATCTCAGTAGATGTTGCTGTGTTGACTTCTCCCAGAATGCTCCAGTGAAGTCCCTCTGTCACCTCTACCAGATGTTCCTCCTCCGTTTATCACTGGAGGAGTTCTTCCACTTCCCGCTTCTCAGCAAATGTTGGTGTGTCGACTTCTCCCAGAATGCTCCAGTCAAGAGGTCCTTCTGCCGCCTTTACCAGGTGCTCTTCACAGAATCTGGATGATCTGGAGGAGGGGACTGAATCTAGGGTATTCAAGTTTGCTGATGACACGAAGGTGAGTGGGAAAGCGAATTGTGTGGAGGACGCGGAAAGTCTGCAGAGAGATTTGGATAGGCTGAGCGAGTGGGCGAGGATCTGGCAGATGGAATATAACGTTAGCAAATGTGAGGTTATCCACTTTGGAAGAAATAATAGTAAATTGGAGTATTATTTAAATGGAGAAAAATTACATCATGCGACTGTGCAGAGGGACATGGGGGTCCTTGTGCACGAATCGCAAAAACTCAGTCTGCAGGTGCAGCAGGTGATGAAGAAGGCGAATGGAATGTTGGCCTTTATCGCGAGGGGGATAGAATATAAAAGCAGGGAGGTCTTGCTGCAACTGTACAAGGCACTGGTGAGGCCGCAACTGGAGCACTGTGTGCAGTTTTGGTTCCCTTATTTGCGAAAGGATATATTGGCCTTGGAGGGAGTGCAGAGAAGGTTCACCAGGTTGATACCGGAGATGAGGGGTGTAGCTTCTGAGGAGAGATTAAACAGATTGGGTCTGTACTCGTTGGAGTTTAGAAGGATGAGGGGTGATCTTATAGAGACATATAAGATAATGAAGGGGCTGGATAGGGTAGAGGTGGAGAGATTCTTTCCACTTAGAAGGGAAACCAGAACTAGAGGGCACAGCCTCAAAATAAGGGGGGGCCGGTTCAGAACAGAGTTGAGGGGGAACTTCTTCTCTCAGAGGGTAGTGAATCTCTGGAATTCTCTGCCCATTGAAGTGGTGGAGGCTTCCTCGTTGAATATGTTTAAATCCCGGGTAGATAGTTTTCTGATCGATAAGGGAATTAGGGGATATGGGGAGCAGGCGGGTAAGTGGAACTGATTCGCTTCAGATCAGCCATGATCTTGTTGAATGGCGGGGCAGGCTCGAAGGGCCAGATGGCCTACTCCTGCTCCTATTTCTTATGTTCTTATGTTAATCACAGAATACTACAGTGCAGAAGAGATCCTTTGGCCTGTTGAGTCTGCATTGATGCATGAAAGGCCACCTAATTGCCCACCTAATCCCACCTGCCACCACTTGGTCCATAACCTTGAATGCTATGGCCTGCCAAGTACTCACCAGGTACTTTTTAATGGATGTGAGGCATCCCGTCTCCACCACCCTCCCAGGCAGTGCATTCCAGACCGTCACCACATTTTGGATAAAAAGGTTTTCCTCAAATCCCCCCTAAACCTCCCACCCCTCACTTGTGTCCCCTCGTAACTAACCCTTCAACTAAGGGAAACAGCTGTTCCCTATCCACCTTGTCCATGCCCCTCATAATCTTGAACACCTCATTCACGTCTTCTCTACTCCAGAGAAAACAACCCAAGCCTATCCAACCTCTCTTCATAACTTAAATGTTCCATCCCAGGCAGCATCCTGGTGAATCTCTTCTTCACCCCCACCAGTGCGTTCACTTCCTTCCTATAATGTGGCGACCAGAACTGCACACAGTACTCCAGCTGTAGCCTCAGCAAAGTTCTATATAACTCCATCATGACTTCTCTGCTTTTGTAATCTATACCCCGATTGATAAAGGCGAGTGTGCCATATTGCCTTTTTCACCACCCTATTAACCTGCCTTTCCGCCTTCAGAAATCTATGGACAAACACGCCAATGTCCTTCGTCCTTTGGAACTTCCTAGTTTCAGAACTTTCATAGTATACTTTTTTCGACAAATTACTCCTTCCAAGGTGCATCACCTCACACTTTTCAGGGTTAAATTCTACCTGCCACTCATCTGCCCATTTGACCATCTATACTCAACCTCACTGTTAACCACCTGGACAAGCTTTGTGTCATCGGCAAACTTACTGATCCTACCCACCACATAGTCATCTATGTCATTTATATAAATGATGACCAATAGGGGGCCAGCACAGATCCCTGTGGTGTGCCACTGATCACTGGCCTCCAGTCACTAAAGCAGCCGTCTGCCACCACCATCTGTCTCTTACCGCTAAACCAATTATGAATCCACCTTATCAGATCACCCTGTATCCCATGCGCATTTTCCTTCTTAATAAGTCTCCCATGTGGGACCTTGTCAAAGGCTTTGCTGAAATCCACGAAAACTGCATCAACTGCACTACCCTCATCCACACACTTGGTTACGTGCTCAAAAAATTCAATCAAATCTTTTAGGCATGACCTCCCTCTGAAAAAAACCATGCTGTCTATCCCTGATCAAACCTTGCCTCTGCAAATGGAGATAAAAAGAACAAAGCACAAAGAAAATTACAGCACAGAAACAGGCCCTTCGGCCCTTCAACCCTGCACCGACCATACTGCCCGACTGGACTAAAGCCCCCAACACTTCCGGGGACCATATCCCTCTATTCCCATCCTATTCATGTATTTATCCAGACACCCCTTAAAAGTCACTATCGTATCTGCTTCCACTACCTCCCCTGGCAGCGAGTTCCAGGCACCCACCACCCTCTGTGTAAAAAACTTACCTCATACATCTCCTTTAAACCTTGCCCCTCGCACCTTAAACTGATGCCCCTGGATAGATTCTTTCTTTAAGAATCTTTTCCAGTAGTTTCCCAACCACAGACGTGAGACGCACTGATCTGTAGTTCCCTGGCTTGTCTCTGCAACATTTCTTCAATAGTGGGACCACATTAGCTGTTCTCCAGTCCTCTGGCACCTTGTTAGTGGCCAGGGAGGAAGTAAAAATTTGGGTCAGAGCCCCTGCAATTTCCTCCCTTGCCTCCCATAACAGCCTGGGACACAATTCATCCGGACCTGGAGATTTGCCCACTTTTAAGCCCGCCAATACCTCCAATACCTTCTCACTCCCTGTGATAATTTTCTCTGGAGTCTCACAGTCTCTGTCCCTGAGTTCCATGACTATCTCCTCATTCTCATAGGTGAAGACAAATGTGAAATATTTGTTTAAAACCCTACCAATGTCCTCTGCCTGAACAAATAGATTTCCTCCTTGGTCCTTAATGGGCCCTACTCTTCCCCTGGTTATCCTCTTTCCATTGATATATTGGAGGGGTTTATCACTGAAGGGGTTCTTCCGCTTCCCACTTCTTAGTAGATGTTGCTGCGCTGGCTTCTCCCAGAATGCTCTAGTGAAGTCATTCTGGTGCCTCTATCAGATGCCCTTCCTCCTGTTTATCACTGGAGGGCTTGTTCCGCTTCCTACTTCTCGGTAGTTGTTGCTGTGCAAACTTCTCCTAGAATGCTCCAGTGAAGTTCCTCTGCCGCCTCTTCCAGATGCTCTTCCTCCTGTTTATCACTGGATGGGTTCTTCTGCTTCCCACTTCTCAGTAGATGTTGCTGCACCAACGTCTCCCAGAATGCTCCAGTGAAGTCCCTCTGCCACCTCAACCAGAAAAAAGAAAAAGCCTCTGTCCTTACTTGCCTTTACTGTCCTTACTCGATCCATATCCCTCTGTTCCCTTCCTTGTTCATGTACCCATCCAGGTGCCACTTAAATGTTGCTCATGTGCCTGCTTCCACCACCTCCTCTGACAGCATGATCCAGGCACCCACCACTCTCTGCTTTAAAAGCTTCTCCTGCACATCTCCCTTTAACATTCCCTCTCTTACCATGAACTTGTGCCCCCTTCTATTGACACTTCCACCCTTAGAAAAAGCCTCTGACAATCCACCCTGTCTGTGCCTCTCATAATTTTGTAGACCTCTATCAGGTCTCTCCTTAACCTCCGTCTTTCTAGTGAAAACAATCCTAGTTCATTCAACCTCTCCTCATAGTCAACACCCTCACGACCAGGCAACATCCTGGTGAACCTTTTTTGCACTCTCTCCAAGGCTTCCACGCCATTCTGTAACTCTTACTTCCCATAATTAGTATGTTCCGTGTCGCAAAAGGTGTGTCTTTTTTTTCCTTGGAGTACGCATTCCAATTAAATAATTCAGCAACAAGCTTTTATGAGTTTAAAATATTTAAAATATTCTTACATGCTTGCCCAGAATTAACACGTCACATACTCAGCTTCATCCAAGCACATACACACTCATTGACGTGCACACACACACGTACACACACACACACATAAATACTTGACACAGGTAAAAGTAATTTTTTACAGGTTACAGTTAATTCAGTTTCAATTTATAATTTCCAGTCTCGAGCCGGCCTATGGTTTCTTAAATAGATTTGATCATTTAAAGTTGAAGCGAGGGTCTTGAAAAGTGAAAAATTTACAGTAGGTTGTGAAGATTATTTTGTGGTCAAATACCTAGGAGGTTGATTCCCAGGGCCAGGATTTTACAATCTCGCTAACATGTATGAATTGCATGGATAGCATTCATCCTGGTGTGTGTATTATAGAGGCAGACTCCCACCCATCGTTATTCAATTCACAACTGTTCCAGAATAGGCCCTGTTGAATGAGCAAACATCACCTGACCTCTTGGTAACTCTCACTGCCCATTCTAAATAAATAAAAGGGAGTTCCAGAAGTGTCCACACAAAATCAGTCCTTGTCCATAGATACTACATATCTTTACTGGGCACGCAACTAGAGGTTTCATGGATATTCAGCCAGCATCTTAGCAGTGGATAGAGGGAATTAGTCCAGTTGAGCGATTTCTTCTTCTGCTCCAATACGTTTTTGATCTACCTGAATATTGGACAAAGTTTCTTAGCCTTACTGCTGGTAGGATGTTCCCGTTGTGCCAATGATGATCTCCTATAGTGCATTCCCTGGTGGCAGAGGGTGCGGGACATGCAAAAGCTCTTAGACATTGGTGGGACCAAACTATTCCATCGTCTGCCAATGGCGAGCTGGCTTCTCCATCCAAAGGTATGCCATGGTGGGGTAGGTGGGGGGTGGAATTCTGCGGGGAGATGGGGGAAGGGGAATGCCGTGGGGGGAGGGGGAGAGGGGGAATGCCGTGGGGGGAGGGGTAATCCAGTGTTGCCTACTCTTTTACTCTATATCTTCTGATTTTCTTTCTTTTAAACCCCCAGATAAAACAATTCAGTGGGAACCAGTCATGAATATAATTGCACAGTCCTGCAGTACGATCCTGGTGCCTATTTGTTTATAAAGCAACAGAGATATAAAGACGTATGTTTTGGCTGATGTGTTCAGTGCAGCCTTGCTGTGCTGCTGTGTACAGAGTAGTGCCCGTGGGATATTTTTTCAGTATTGCTGTTATTCTAATGCCATTGTTAATCCATTTTTTCATGTGTCTCAGTTATTTCAGAGAGTTTAGGATGAGAAAGGTTCTCCAGGAGAATGAATAAATTCAGAATAATAGACTGTCAGGAGACAATGGAAGTTGATCATGCCAGCAAACACAAGAGGATGCGGGAGAGATATTTGTCAGAGAATACAATTGGCAGCTATGGGAGGTGGTACCATTTGATTTATTATTGTCACATGTACTGGTAGACAGTGAAAAGTATTGTTTCTTGTGTGCTATACAGACAGAGCATACCGTACATAGGGAAGGAAAGGAGAGAGTGCAGAATGTAATGTTACCGTCATAGCTAGGGTGTAGAGAAAGATCAACTGAATGCAAGGTAAGTCCATTCAAAAGTCTGATGGCAGCAGGGAAGAAGCTGTTCTTGAGCTGTTCTTGAGGAATAAGCTGTTCTTGATAACATCAGGTTAGCTCACTAATTGTTTTGCTTTGATTTGATTTGAATTGATTTGATTTATTGTTATCACATGCATTGGCATACAGTAAAACAGTGTTTCTTGCACGCAATGCAGACAAATCATACCATTCATTGAGTACATAGGGCAGAAGGAAAGTAGAGGGCGCAGAATCTAGTGTTACAGTCATAGCTAGGGCGTAGAGAAAAGTCAACTTAGTGCGAGATAGGTCCATTCAAATGTCTGATGGCAGCAGGGAAAAAGCTGTTTTTAAGTCAGTTAGTATGCAACCTCAGACTTTTGTAGCTTTTTCCTGAAGAAAGAAGGTGGGAAAGAGAATGTCCAGGGTGCGTGGGGCCCTTAATTATGCTGGCTGCTTTTCCAAGGTAGTGGGAAGAGTAGACAGAGTCAATGAGTGGGAGGCTGGTTTGGGTGATGGACTGGGCTTCGTTCACAACCCGTAAAGGTTGGCGTTGGTTGTCTCCTCTAGCTTGTAACCAAAAAACACAGAGAACACTTGAAACACAGAGAACTTTCACAACCATAAGAGTTCCAAGTGCTTTACAAGCAATGAAGTTCTTTTGAAGTACAGCTGCTGCTGCGATGTAGAAAATGTGATAGCCGATTAGTAATTAAAAATGTATAGTACCACAAACAAATGCGCGGTAATGCATTTTGGTAGATTGAACCAGGGCAGGACTTACTCAGTTAATGGTCGGGCGCTGGGGTGAGTTACAGAACAAAGAGATCTAGGGGAACATGTTCATAGCTCCTTGAAAATGGAGTCACAGGTGGACAGAGTGGTGAAGAAGGCATTCGGCATTCTGGTTTCATCGGTCAGAACATTCTGAATACAGGAGTTGGGATGTCTTGTTAAAGTTGTACAAGACATTGGTAAGGCCACACTTGGAATACTGTGTGCAATTCTGGTCACCCTATTATAGAAAGGATATTATTAAACTAGAAAGAGTGCAGAAAAGCTTTACTAGGATGCTACCGGGACTTGATGGATTGAGTTATAAGGAGAGGCTGAATAGACTTGGACTTTTTTCTCTAGAGCATAGGAGGCTGAGGAGTGACCTTATAGAGGTCTATAAAATAATGAGGCGCATAGACAAGGTAGATAGTCAATATATTTTCCCAAAGTTAGGGGAGTCTAAAACTAGAGGGCATAGGTTTAAGGTGAGAGGGGAACATAGAACATAGAACATAGAACATTACAGCGCAGAACAGGCCCTTCGGCCCACGATGTTGCACCGACCAGTTAAAAAAAAAAACTGTGACCCTCCAACCTAAACCAATTTCTTTTCGTCCATGAACCTATCTACGGATCTCTTAAACGCCCCCAAACTAGGCGCATTTACTACTGATGCTGGCAGGGCATTCCAATCCCTCACCACCCTCTGGGTAAAGAACCTACCCCTGACATCGGTTCTATAACTACCCCCCCTCAATTTAAAGCCATGCCCCCTCGTGCTGGATTTCTCCATCAGAGGAAAAAGGCTATCACTATCCACCCTATCTAAACCTCTAATCATCTTATATGTTTCAATAAGATCCCCTCTTAGCCGCCGCCTTTCCAGCGAAAACAATCCCAAATCCCTCAGCCTCTCCTCATAGGATCTCCCCTCCATACCAGGCAACATCCTGGTAAACCTCCTCTGCACCCTCTCCAAAGCCTCCACATCCTTCCTGTAATGTGGGGACCAGAACTGCACACAGTACTCCAAGTGCGGCCGCACCAGAGTTGTGTACAGTTGCAACATAACGCTACGACTCCTAAATTCAATCCCCCTACCAATAAACGCCAAGACACCATATGCCTTCTTAACAACCTTATCCACTTGATTCCCAACTTTCAGGGATCTATGCACACATACACCTAGATCCCTCTGCTCCTCCACACTATTCAAAGTCCTCCCGTTAGCCCTATACTCAACACATCTGTTATTCCTACCAAAGTGAATTACCTCACACTTCTCCGCATTAAACTCCATCCGCCACCTCTCGGCCCAACTTTGCAACCTGTCTAAGTCTTCCTGCAGACTACGACACCCTTCCTCACTGTCTACCACACCACCGACTTTGGTGTCATCAGCAAATTTGCTAATCCACCCAACTATACCCTCATCCAGATCATTAATAAATATTACAAACAGCAGTGGCCCCAAAACAGATCCCTGAGGTACACCACTTGTAACCGCACTCCATGATGAATATTTACTATCAACCACCACCCTCTGTTTCCTATCCGCTAGCCAATTCCTGATCCAATTTCCTAGATCACCCCCAATCCCATACATCTGCATTTTCTGCAGAAGCCTACCATGGTGAACCTTATCAAACGCCTTACTAAAATCCATATATACCACGTCCACTGCCTTGTCCCCATCCACCTCCTTGGTCACTTTCTCAAAAAACTCAATAAGGTTAGTAAGGCACGACCTACCTGCCACAAAACCATGCTGACTATCACCTATCAATTCATTACTCTCCAAATAACTATAAATCCTATCCCTTATAATTTTTTCCAACATCTTGCCGACAACAGAAGTGAGACTCACCGGTCTATAATTCCCGGGGAAGTCTCTGTTCCCCTTCTTAAACAATGGGACAACATTCGCTAACCTCCAATCTTCTGGTACTATACCAGAGGCCAACGACGACCTGAAGATCAGAGCCAGAGGCGCTGCAATCACTTCTCTTGCCTCCCAGAGAATCCTTGGATAAATCCCATCCGGACCAGGGGATTTATCTATTTTCAGACCCTCCAGAATATCCTGCACATCCTCCTTATCAACTGTAATACTGTCTATTCTACTCCCTTGCAACCCAGTGTCCTCCTCAGCTATATTCATGTCCCCTTGCGTGAACACCGAAGAGAAATATTGGTTCAATGCTTCACCAATCTCCTCCGGTTCCACACATAACTTCCCTCTGCCATCTATAACTGGCCCTAAACTTGCCCTAACCAACCTTCTGTTCTTGACATACCTATAGAACGCCTTAGGATTCTCTTTAACCCTATCCGCCAAAGTCTTCTCATGTCCCCTTTTAGCCCTTCTAAGCTCGCTCTTCAACTCCCTCTTAGCCAATCTAAAGCTTTCTAGTGCACTACCCGAGTGCTCACGTCTCATCCGAACATAAGCCTCCTTTTTCTTTTTAACCAACAAAGAAACTTTTTTGGTGCACCACGGTTCCCTAGCCCTACCAATTCCTCCTTGCCTGACAGGGACAGACCTATCACAGACTCGCAGTAGCTGCTCCTTGAAAAAACTCCACATGTCGGACGTTCCCAGTCCCTGTAATCTCCTAGTCCAACCTATGTTTCCTAATTCTCTCCTAATAGCCTCATAATTACCCTTCCCCCAGCTAAAACCACTGGCCCGAGGTTCATGCCTATCCCTTTCCATCACTAAGGTGAACGTAACCGAATTGTGGTCACTATCACCAAAATGCACACCAACGTCCAAGTCTAGCACCTGGTCTGGCTCATTTCCCAGCACCAGATCCAATATAGCCTCACCTCTAGTTGGCCTGTCTACATACTGAGTCAAAAAACCTTCCTGCACGCTTTGAACAAAAACTGACCCCTCTAACGAGCTAGAGCTATAACAATTCCAGTCAATATTAGTCAAGTTAAAATCCCCCATAACAATTGCCCTATTACTTTCACTCCTAAGCAGGATTGACTCCGCAATCCTTTCCTCAACCTCTCTAGAACTTTTAGGAGGTCTATAAAAGACTCCCAACAGGGTGACCTCTCCTCTCCTATTTCTAATCTCCGCCCATACTACCTCAACAGATAAGTCCTCATCAAACCTCCTCTCTGACACTGTGATACAATCTCTGACCAATAATGCTACCCCTCCCCCTCTTCTACCTCCTTCCCTACTTCGACTAAAACATTTGAACCCCGGGACCTGCAGAGATACAAAAATGTCCAGAGGTGCAATTTTTTCACACAGAGGGTGATGAGTGTCTGGAACAAGCTGCCAGAGGTAGTAGTAGAGGCGGGTACAATTTTGTCTTTTAAAGAGCATTTAGATAGTTACATGGGTAAGATGGGTATAGAGGGATATGGGCCAAATGTGGGCAATTGGGATTAGTGTAGGGGTTTTTAAAACAAAAGGGCGGCACGGACAAGTTGGGCCAAAGGGCCTGTTTCCATGCTGTAAACCTCTATGACTCTGTAAACATCGATGTGGTAATGGCCACCTAACTTATTTCAGTGATGCTGACTGAGGGATAGATATTCACCGGAGGGTACCTCATTGCTCTTCTTCAAATAGCGCCATGTGATCATTTACATCTACCACAGAGAAACTTTGGCTTTACATTTCATCCTCCTTCTTGTATTGCACTGAAGGCGAGCTGAGGTTTTGTGTTCAGGTCTCTCGAGTGGGACTTAAAACCCACAATCTTCTGACTTCAGAGCAAGTGTGCTCTAAGCTGCGGCACAGCTTTCACACTTTGCATGCTCCTATTTTACTTGCTCTTTGATGTAAGACATTGCTTACCTTTCTCAAGGTGCGCGTCAAGATGCAGTGGAAAATTCACAATCTAAAGTTGTTGAACTCCTTAAAGGAGTGTTTAGACAGTAAGAAGGGAAGAGGTAAAGATGTTGTACCATCTGCGACTGCATGGGAAGGTGCTGTGGAAAGGGGTGAAGAGTTGGGAGCGATGGAGGAGTGCACCAATGTGTTGTGGAGGGAGTGTTTCTTGCAGAATGCTGACAAAGAACTGAGGGGAAGATGTGTTTTGTGGTAGCATCATATCCCTAGAAGTATTGATGTATTTTTGAAGAAATGTAGTCACTAAACTGTAGCCAAATTGCATACAGCATGCTCCCAGAAGCAGCAACGTGGTTATGCTCAGAAAATCTGTTTTAATGATGTTGGTTTTGAGATAAATATCAGCCCAGTCATCTGGCAGAACTCCACTACTCTATTCTTCAAATTAGAAATGGGAACGTTCACTTCCACCTGAGGGCAAAAGGGGCCTTGGCTTAATGTGTCATGTGAAAACAGCACCTCCAACACTGTAGCACTCCCTCAGTTCAGCACTCTAGGTAAAATTAACAGATAACAGATAACTGTTAACAGATAACAGTTAACAGATAACAGATAGCTTTTGCAGCCATTGCTTTGTTGGAAGTTAGAGTAAACAGAGTTTTCAACATTTTCATTTATTCATTCATGAAATGTGGATATCCCTGGCATTTATTGCATGTCCCTTATTGCCCTTGAGAAGGTAGCAGTGAGCTGTCTTCTTAAATACCACTGAGTGCCTTATTTCCGAGGGCAGTTAAGAATCAACATATGCTGTGAATCTGAAGATCAGGTCAGATAGGTCCTTCGGTGATTATGGAATTGGAGCCAACTGGTAAAGGATCGAATAATCAGATGGAAGACAACAGTTGAAATTTACCCACTGAATTTCTCTGGCTATTCAGACCCCTGCCAGCGAGAACAGAAAATCTGGTTCTCAGCCAAAGCCCCATTTACTGCAGCGGGACCGGAGAATCCCAGCTGCGGGACCGGAGAATCCCAGCTGTGGGGCCGGAGAATCCCAGCTGTGGGTGAGGTTGGAGAATTCTGGCCCACCTCTTTGAGTATTATAAGCAGGTCAGGCACTCTGCATCACCACTTTCTGCCAGTTACAGGAACTTACAATCAAACCATAATAGACCAATCTTTGAAGTAATTCTGAGATGGATTTCAGTGAAGTGGAGCATTCCAAAGCAATAAAAATAGAAAGAATATGAACAGCAACTTTCATCAATCAATCCTGTATAAATCAGGATTTTGTTGCCTGAGGCAATGCTGTGGGCTAGTTGAGCTCTCTGCACTTGGCAGGATCATGTGGTATTAGTTTACTAGGTTTTATTGTCAAACAGCAGTACAGAAATCCTGCAATTGAGTTT
Source organism: Mustelus asterias (assembly GCF_964213995.1). Classification (NCBI taxonomy): domain Eukaryota; kingdom Metazoa; phylum Chordata; class Chondrichthyes; order Carcharhiniformes; family Triakidae; genus Mustelus; species Mustelus asterias. The sequence goes on from NC_135807.1 coordinate 25,762,539, forward strand.
AATGAGTTCAGACATTCACACAGTTGTCTCCTCTGCAGCATTTTTTCTCTCTTTGCTTGTTCTCCTCCCTGCCATAACCCTGTCTTATTTAACACCTGAATCAAAATCGCCGTGAGGAAGTGGCAGATTGATTTTGCCCAAGCAAGATTTTTGTTGATTTATTCTGCAGAATTGCCTCAGATAGATCTGGCCAGAGGTTGAACCAGGCCATTATTCTTGGCGCCCAGGGTGACAATTTAAAATAGATGCCAGGTTCCTTCCACATGCTAATGACTGGTCTAACAACCATTTTACTGCTGTGTCAAGACATGTGCCTGATATATGTTCCTGCAGAAGACTAACTTGCCTGTGCAGAGGCAGTTATCACCAGCAGCTTGCTGCCCCAGATACTTAAATGAGGCTTGAGGACTAAATCCGAGCTGCAGCTTTCCTTTGTGCTGCATAGATTGCTCCTATGGCTGCATTTATGCCTTCATACCCAGAATCAGGCCCAATTATTGATCATAGAATCATAGAATCATAGAATCCTATTGTGCAGAAGGAGGCCATTTGGCCCATTGTATCTGCACTGACCACACTCCCACCAAGGCCTATCCCCATAACCCCATGCATTTGCCCTAGTTGGTCCTCCCTACACTAAGGGTCAATTTAGCATGGCCAATCCACCTAACCTGCACATTTTTGGACTGTGGGAGGAAACCGGAGCACCCAGAGGAAACCCATGCAGACACGGGGAGAATGTGCAAACTCCACACAGACAGTGACCCAAGCCGGGAATAGAACCCGGGTCCCTGGCGCTGTGAGACAGCAGTGCTAAACACTGTGCTACCCCATAATCTACGCACTTGTAAAGCGTGACAATCAAATAATTTGTGCATGTAACAGGGGTTAAATTAAGTCATGCCCATTAGTTGATTGAAAGAATTATCAGGGCAACAAAGCTCCAGAAACTCTTTTCAATGGCATTCAAGGATGATCAATACCTTAGTATAAATCAAACATATGACTTTTGACAATCTTAAAAGGCTCGAGACCATCTTGCTTAATAGAACATAGAACATAGAAAGCCACAGCACAAACAGGCCCTTCGGCCCACAAGTTGCGCCGATCATATCCCTACCTCTAGGCCTATCTATAGCCCTCAATCCCATTAAGTCCCATGTACTCATCCAGAAGTCTCTTAAAAGACCCCAACGAGTTTGCCTCCACCACCACCGACGTCAGCCGATTCCACTCACCCACCACCCTCTGAGTGAAAAACTTACCCCTGACATCTCCTCTGTACCTACCCCCCAGCACCTTAAACCTGTGTCCTCTCGTAGCAACCATTTCAGCCCTTGGAAATAGCCTCTGAGAGTCTACCCTATCCAGACCTCTCAACATCTTGTAAACCTCTATCAGGTCACCTCTCATCCTTCGTCTCTCCAGGGAGAAGAGACCAAGCTCCCTCAACCTATCCTCATAAGGCATGCCCCCCAATCCAGGCAACATCCTTGTAAATCTCCTCTGCACCCTTTCAATGGCTTCAACATCTTTCCTGTAATGAGGTGACCAGAACTGCGCGCAGTACTCCAAGTGGGGTCTAACCAGGGTCCTATAAAGCTGCAGCATTATCTCCCGACTCCTAAACTCAATCCCTCGATTAATGAAGGCTAGTACGCCGTACGCCTTCTTGACCGCATCCTCCACCTGCGAGGCCGATTTAAGAGTCCTATGGACCCGGACCCCAAGGTCCTTCTGATCCTCTACACTGCAAAGAATGGTACCCTTCATATTATACTGCTGCTTCATCCCATTGGATCTGCCAAAATGGATCACTACACACTTATCCGGGTTGAAGTCCATCTGCCACTTCTCCGCCCAGTCTTGCATTCTATCTATGTCTCGCTGCAACTTCTGACATCCCTCCAAACTATCCACAACACCACCTACCTTGGTGTCGTCAGCAAACTTACCAACCCATCCCTCCACTTCCTCATCCAGGTCATTTATGAAAATGACAAACAGCAAGGGTCCCAGAACAGATCCATCTTGTTATTTAGCTCCTTATCCATTTGTCCATTTGTGTCCTCTTTTCCTTGGAGTAATTTTGACCTTTGAAGGTGCTGTATAATGCATAATGTTTGATCAGCCCACCTCTCTCAATATTCCTTCCCAAATGGCAGCCCTTTGGCCCCTTTTCTTGTCGTGGTACTTTATACATGAACCTGGGCAGTGAATATCAGTCGGCTATTCAACTGTGGAGAACATCACAATGAAACTCAATCCACTTCCGCATTCCAACAGTCCTCACTGAAACATAAATGGGGTGTGAGTGAGTTTCTCTGTCGAAAAAAAAGCGTTGCTGAAGCACCCAGTAAGAGACACAGCATAAGGCTAAGTTAAAGAAAGGCAGATAACATGGAACACAAATAATTACAAAATGAAAAAGGAATCAAGAAACAGAGAGAGAGATATTGTTGCTTTTCTGTTGTTGTCACATCTCAGAACTTCAGCAATATCTGATATAAAAGTATGTATTGTATGTTATGTGGTACAACAGTGCTGTCATTTTGAAAGATGCATTCTCACTCACTTTAAGTAATGCCATGGGAAATTTGTTAGTTCTTTTAGAGAGTAGCAAGATGGACCAGAATCGCTAATGTTGCTTCTGTGCTATCTTTTTATTTGTTTATCTTTTTGTACCCACAAGCACAAGGCAACAAACTCAGCAAGAGACTAAAATGCCACTGCGCGCATAAAAATGTCATATGCTATGAAGCTATTGAAAACAGCGCATGACCCACAACAGACTGAACCAACATCCATATGGTGTGCACGTCTATTTGTCCTTGTAGCTCACGAGCACCGACCGCGGACAATGCGTTCAATTGATTTCCAAAAATAAATGTTGAACTACGAACCCAGAGCACTAACATTTCGGAACAGCAGGTAGGCGAGACCTTTGGCAAAGCACAAGGATAAAGCACGGTCCCTCATGCCCTGTCAAGTATGTGACTTAACTTTCTTGGCAAACGCATGAGGCTGGATGTTAGAATGTAACCAATGATAACATTGGATCTGTTGTAGTGACCAATGCTAACATGCTGTAAGGGTCAGCTGACCCAGTAAACTATATAGCCAATGACAAAATGATGTGGTGGTCAGCTGACCAGCTGACTCATTATAGATAAGAAGCTGCTGGGGTTTGTGGGAGCCCGGAATGGCCCAGGGTGAGGCCTCAAGTGTTGGAGTAATGATGTTTCTTTATTGAACCTTTTTCTTTGATTTATAAGTTGGAGTAAGTCTTGTTTCATTTTATTATCTGTAACTGAAGAGTACTTTCTGCTGGATCAACATTGGACAAGTGTGACCTGGAAAGGCAACAAAATAAAGTTACAGCGATAAACAAAGCAAAAATGCAATAAATCTCTGCACAAATTTGATATGTTTTAGCTCACGTAAAGAACAATGCAGGCAGAACGTCATCGGATTTCATGAAGCTATACATGCCAGCGACATCCATACTTTATTATTTGTGCAAACATGTCCCAGGACTAATAGATTTCTAAATTATATTGTAATAGAGTTTGCTGCTGCGACAATAGCTCACCATTGTAGAGGGCAAGCAAAGCCCTTTGAGAAATCTCAGAATGTCCATTATTAATCAGTTCTGGACTGGTGTTAAATTTCAGGTGCAGGTGCAGCAGGCAGTAAAGAAGGCAAATTGTATCATACAGTCATAGAATCCTTACAGTGCAAAAGGAGACCATTTGGCCCATCGAGCCTGCAGTGACAACAATCCCACTCAGGCACTATTCCCGTAACCCCATGCATTTACCCTACAAATCCCCCTGACACTAAGGGGCAATTCAGCATGGCCAATCAACCTAACCCGCACATCTTTGGATTGTAGGGGGAAACCTGAGTACCCGGAGGAAACACACGCAGGGAGAGGGAGAATGTGCAAACATCACACAGACAGTCACCCAAGGTCAGAATTGAACCCAGGTCCCTGGCGCTGTGAGGCAGCAGTACTAACCACTGTGCCACCATTCTCCCCCCGTTCTGTATCTTGGCCTTCATAGCAAGAGGATTTGAGTACAGGAGCAGGGATGTCTTGATGCAATTATGCAGGTCCTTGCTGACACCACACCTGTAATATTGTGTGCAGTTTTGGTCTCCTTATCTGATGTTCTCACTCCAGAGAGAGTGCAGAGAAGGCTTATCAGACTGATTCTTGGGATGGCGGGGCTGACATATGACGAGAGATTGAGTCAGTTCGGATTGTATTCGCTGGAGTTCAGAAAAATGAGGAGGGGTCTCATAGAAACCTATAAAACTCTAATAGGACTAGGCAGGGTCGATGCAAGAAAATGTTCTCAACGTTGGGCTGGTGTCCAGAACAAGGGGTCATATTCTGAGGATGCAGGGTGGACTGTTCAGGACAGAAATTAGGATTAATTATTTAAATTTCCATTTGCATTTCATTAGCGGGCCTGGGACAGAACTCTAGCACCCTGGCACTGCCCAAGGGCAAATTGGCAACGCCATGCCCACTGAGCATTAGGCAGTACCTAGGGGGTGGGGCCAGAGGGGGTGGGGTCTATTGGGGGCAGGACCAATGAGGGCCCTCTCCCCTATAGACACTGCCCCCTCTGGTGGGGGGTCCAGCTGCCACTCTGCCAAAGGATCGCTGAGAAAGGGAGGGAAGGGGGTAATCGGGCTGGCTATCCGGGTTGGGGGGGGGGGCAGTTCAGGGTTGCTGGAGGAGGGTCAGAGATGCGGGGGGGAGAGGGGTGGTTGGGACTGCCGGTGGGGTCGGGGCTGTGGGCGGGTGGGGTTGGGGCTGTGGTGGGAGGTCAGGACTGCTGGGGAGGGGGTGGTCAGGGAGAGCGAGGTCGTCTGGGGGTGGGGGGGGGTGGTGCAGGGGAGGTGTGGGGGAGACATTGGGGTTTGCCTGGAGAAGGCCAGCGATCAGGGTGGATGGGGGTGAGAGAGATCAGAGTGGCAGCGATGCAGGGACATGGGGTGAGCTAGCTAATTTCTGATTCAGATGGAAGAGGAGAAAGTTTGGTCCCAAACCAGTGTCCTCTGTTTGAACAGAGGGAAATATGATAGGATGAGGGATGAATTGGCTAAGGTAGACTGGGAGAGCAGGCTGGCAGGTAGAATAGCTGAGGAACAGTGGAGGATTTTTAAGGAGATCCTTTTCAGTTCTCAGCAAAAATATATTCCAGCAAAAAACAAGGATTGTAAGAAAAGGGAGAACCAGCCGTGGATAACGAAGGAAATAAAGGAGAGTATTAAAATAAAAACAGCTGCGTACAGAGTGGCCAAAAATAGTGGAGAAACAAGTGATTGGAAAAATTTAAGAAACAACAAAGAGAGACTCAGAAAGCGATAAAGAAAGGAAGGATAGACTATGAAGCTAGGCTAGCAATTAATATAAAAAATGATAGTAAAAGTTTTTATAAATATATAAAAAGGAATAGAGTGGCTAGAGTGAATGTTGGACCCTTGGAGGACGAGAGGGGGGAGTTAATAGTGGGAAATGAGGATATGGCTGAGTCTTTAAATAAGTTTTTTGTGTCGGTCTTCACGGTGGAGGACACAAATAGTTTGCCAAATATTAACGATAGAGGGTTGGCAGCAGGAGAAATACTTAATACAATTAATGTTACCAGAGAGGCAGTGCTGGGTAGACTAATGGGACTGAAGGTGGACAAGTCCCCGGGTCCGGATGGAATGCATCCCAGGGTATTGAAAGAAATGTCAGAGGTAATAGTGGATGCGTTAGTGATTATTTATCAAAACTCGTTGCATTCTGGGGTAGTGCCGGTTGATTGGAAAACGGCTAATGTTACGCCGCTGTTTAAAAAAGGAAGGAGACAAAAGGCGGGTAACTATAGGCCGGTCAGCTTAACGTCTGTAGTAGGGAAAATGCTGGAATCCATTATTAAAGAGGAGATAGCAGGGCATCTGGATAGAAATGGTTCGATCAATCAGACGCAGCATGGATTCATGAGGGGAAAGTCGTGCTTGACGAACATGTTGGATTTTTATGAAGATGTGACTAGGGCGGTTGATGGAGGAGAACCGGTGGATGCGGTGTTTTTGGATTTCCAAAAGGCGTTTGATAAGGTGCCCCATAAAAGGCTGCTGAAGAAGATTAGGGCACACGGAGTTGGGGGTAGTGTGTTAAAGTGGATTGGGGACTGGCTATCCGACAGGAAGCAAAGAGTCGGAATAAATGGGTGTTTTTCCGGTTGGAGGAAGGTAACTAGTGGCGTGCCGCAGGGATCGGTACTCGGGCCGCAACTGTTTACCATTTATATAGATGATCTGGAGGAGGGGACGGAGTGTAGGGTAACGAAGTTTGCAGACGACACAAAGATAAGTGGAAAAGTGAATTGTGTGGAGGACGGAGAAGATCTGCAGAGAGATTTGGACAGGCTGAGTGAGTGGGCGAGGATATGGCAAATGGAGTATAACGTTGATAAATGCGAGGTTATACACTTTGGAGGAAATAATAACAAACGGGATTACTATCTCAATGGAAACAAATTAAAACATGCTACCGTGCAAAGGGACCTGGGGGTCCTTGTGCATGAGACGCAAAAGCTCAGTCTGCAGGTACAACAGGTGATCAAGAAGGCAAATGGAATGTTGGCCTATATCGCGAGGGGGATAGAATATAAAAGCAGGGATGTCTTGATGCACCTGTACAGGGCATTGGTGAGGCCGCAGCTGGAATACTGTGTGCAGTATTGGTCCCCTTATATGAGGAAGGATATATTGGCATTGGAGGGAGTGCAGAGAAGGTTCACCAGATTGATACCGGAGATGAGGGGTTTGGATTATGAGGAGAGGCTGAGGAGATTGGGTTTGTACTCGTTGGAGTTTAGAAGGATGAGGGGGGATCTTATGGAGACTTATAAGATAATGCGGGGGCTGGATAGGGTGGAGGCGGAGAGATTCTTTCCACTTAGTAAGGAAGTTAAAACTAGAGGACACAGCCTCAAAATAAAGGGGGGTCGGTTTAAGACAGAGTTGAGGAGGAACTTCTTCTCCCAGAGGGTGGTGAATCTCTGGAATTCTCTGCCCACTGAGGTGGTGGAGGCTACCTCGCTGAATATGTTTAAAGCGCGGATGGATGGATTCCTGATCGGTAAGGGAATTAAGGGTTATGGGGATCAGGCGGGTAAGTGGTACTGATCCACGTCGGATCAGCCATGATCTTATTGAATGGCGGGGCAGGCTCGAGGGGCTAGATGGCCTACTCCTGCTCCTATTTCCTATTTCCTATTTCCTAGTGATTGGGAAGTGATCTCGGTGCTGAGAGATCGGTGCATGCGCATTGGCCTGCTCAGCGCTATGATGCCAGCCTCTTGGGTGGCAATTAGGCCCACCCACTGTAAGTTTTTCAGGCAACTCAGGCCTTTTTATGAGCTGGGAAAAGGACTTGAACCCTAAAGAACTGTGAAAGTGGCCACATTTGGCTGCAGGACTTGACCAAAAATTTCCCAGGGAGCTCAGCCAGCCTGTGTGTGTGTGCGTGTGTGTGTGTGTGTGTGTGTGTGTGTGAAGGGGCCCAGTCCAAAAATTGCAAGCAGCCAGAAACCAGACAGACTGCTGATTAGGTTATCAGCAGCACAAAAAGGACCTGACGACATCACCAGACTAGGCTGGCAGCAAGACAATACACCTGGTCTGGACTCAATACAGGTGATAATGGCCTTGTCCCAGAGCGAGGAGAAGCCCATTTCCATAATGGGAAAATGATTAAACGATCTCCGATGGAACAATAAAGGACAGCAAGAGACCTATCACCTGGGATGGGATCATCTGGTCTCTATGGACTGTAAGATCGCAGCTACAGATAACACTAGCAAGCCTTTGTCTGTGGAACTGCCGGTTGGAAGGGGGCGGAGTTGGCAGGAAAAAAAATTCAAGTTTTACAATATAAAAGGATGGTCAGGCCGGCCATCTCTCTCTCCTCTCTCCACTCTCTTCTCCTGTTCCTGGCTGCCTCTTGTTCGTCTCCAGCACACAGCCCGAAGCCCACTGAGCAATTTAAACTAGGATTGTGAGTATCCCCTGGTAATTCGTGAAGTTCCCGAGATCATCATAGTGGATGAGGCTTTGGGGAAAGTGGGGGGGCTTTTGCAGTCATCTTTCATAGTTTAAGACACTGGTAAACTTGTGTAAAGTAAGCATTGTTGTTGTGTCTGTTTTAGTATCCCTTCCAGAGCTATAGTCTTATAGAGCATAAGGCATTGTGTGTTGTTTTCCTGGTGTTTGGTGATCTTGACCTTGATGTTTTAACAAATATATATCGACATATATCTTTGACTTCCATTGGAGTCCGTTTTGATCTTTTCAATTTCTCACCAACGATCTCTGACCAAGTCACAATATTAAATATCCCTTACCATAATTCCGGAGTCTAGAACTGAGGGTACCCTGGGCGCTTCGAAACCGCCCACTCAGAAAAGGCTGCCAGGTAGTGGATAGGTAGCAGTTTCCTTTTCTCTCTCTTGGGAGCGCTACTCTAGTGAAGTAGACGCAAGGTGGCCGTTGTTCCATCGGCGAGAGAGAGAATCACTCAGGCATTGGTGGGGTTTGGGTAACGGAGAACCAAACCTAAAATAAGCCCAGTGGAGTTAAAAAGAGGGATCCCACTACACCACTGATTTTCAGAGTGAATCCTGCTAGGGCGCTCTGCAATGCTCTGAGTGTCGGAGATTCATTCTGAAAATCACGCTAAAAAAATCGGCAGGTGTTACTCCAGTTTTCACATGAATTCGGCACTGAGAATATTTTTAGGAGAATCGTCCTATACTCTTTATTAGCAATGACAACATGGCCTGAGAGTTTCATACTGAGCGTGCATTTTGGACTTTGAGAGGGCCAGGACTCGCCATGAAGGCACAGTGTCTGAAGTCAAGAGGAGGCATTTTAATGTCTGGCTGGCAAGTGTTTAAATCGTCATGCTCAGGTGATCTGCATCCATATTAAGCCAAGGATGAAAGCAGCCCTGGATTCCTAACCGAGAGTGCCAGATGTCAGTGTAAATTGGAAGAATGCATCTCAAACAAGTGAGTCATCTCCAAATGGACTCACAGCCGCAGGCCTTCATTGACAGCCGTGTCCCAAGTTAGATTCATCTGATTCACCATCGATGTTACAGAGTGCCTCGTTCCGTTGGTTGAGATGGATCTCCTTGAGGACGCTTGTCAATTGAAGACATACAGCCAGAAAACCACTGAGGATCAGCAAGAGCTCCAGGCACTTGTAGGGTGCTGTTGCGACTGGGATGCTGGAGTGATGCTTGAAGAGGCAGCATCTTTTGACATCTGATGCTGGGCTACCCTCCAACAAGTTAGCACCTCATCTGTGCAAGGGCACATGCTGTCGAAGGTTCGTCATCCTTCAGATGATCAGGACAATGTGAGTCTGCTATGTTACTTTTCACTCATATTAAAGTGCATAGTGGAAATTAAAGGAATTGCAATGCCAGTGTCCATGTTGGCCCATGATGGGGGGGCACTTGTCCAAGACGGGCTCTCACCAAAACTCCCTGGTGGAATCTGCTAGATATCAGGGCCTCCATCGCCCCACGCCATGGCCTCTTTGTCTGTGGCCTTAGCTTCCTCGAATGCATCACCCTCAACCCCTTCCAGGCCCTCCTCATTGGAGGAGAGGTGCAGCTCCTCCATTTTGTCACCTGGCAAGTCCTCCCCTCTCTGCAGCAAGCCATGATAAATTTGTGACACCATCTGAGTCTGTAACAGAGTGCTCCACCAGATCTGTCCAGGCATCAAAACCGTATCTTTAGAATTCAAAAGAAACAACCCTGAAAGAGAAATTAAAACTTAAAAAAAAATAAAAGATACTTGGTCACAGTTTGTTGAGAAGATAGTTGAATCAGCAGCTAATTAACACCAATACTCGGATAGCAGCATGAGTCTGGTTGTGCCTTCTCCATGCAGGAATCTGAGGTTACCACACGGGCATTATCAGCCATGTCCTTTGTCACCGAAGAGCCAGTCCTGGATCCTATTTGGTCCAACAAATATGTTTGGGATCTGTGATCTACTCAGGATTACAAGCCTTGGGTGCCTCCTGTGTGCCTGGGACAAATCTGCAAGATCAGTGTTTTGGACATGTACACCTGTACATTGAGCAGGTGGATCTATTCTGGTCCCTGTTGTCATGGAGCTTCTATAGCCACATGAGTGCAGTCGATGGCTTCCTCCATCTGTGGTAATCGGTTTGCTTGATTTTTGTCGATGTTATTATAATTGTGGTCCTTGGAAAAAAGGTCTCAGGAATGCATTTATGCATAGACACTTGAGTGATCCGACAAGAAGTCCTCACTCGAGCCCTGTTTAGAGCCTCTGGCATAGACATTTGGTAAGAAGTCTCATAACACCAGGTTAAAGTCCAACAGGTTTATTTGGTAGCAAATACCATAAGCTTTTGGAGCACTGCTCCTTCGTCAGATGGAGTGGAAATCTGCTCTCAAACAGTGCAAACAGACAGAATCAAGTTGCAGAAATTTGATATTGACATTTGGAGCAGCCATTACTTTCATTGCCATTGGCAATGGATGCCCTCCCAGTCCCCATGGCAACAAGTCCTGGAGAATGTGGCAAAGCTGAGTCACCAGATCCTTGGGCATGCAAAGTCGTCAGCAACAATGGTTCTGGCTCATCTACAGATAAGAGGTGTGAGTTCTGTAGACCTTAGTCATAAAAGCAGCCGATGTATGACATCTCTGTGAGCCTCATCCCCTGCATCTGGAAGAGGCCCTGTTGGCCCTTAGTCGTGAGGTATTGCTCCTCCCTTTGGCGATTCAGAGGCATCCGTCACAATCTTCTCCTTCTTCTTTCTTGTCTATAAGTGCTAATTCAGGTAGTGATAAATCTATCTTTCTAATGGTTTCCTCTCTGCAGTATCAATAAGAAACAGACAAGTGACAGCTTTAGTCTGCAACGGTCCTCTTCCTGCCAATGCCTTGTCTGTGAATGTGGGTTTAAAGCTTTTGTTCCCATGTCGGACAGTAGTTTGGCCCTGAAATGATGGCCAGTGCGGGTGCATGGCAGGGGGCTGAGGCTTGTCTTTAAGGATCTTCCATAAGAACTTAAGACCATAAGACGTAAGAGCAAAATTAAGCCACTCGGTCCATCGTATCTGCTCTGCCATTAAATCATGGCTCATATTTTTCTCATCCCCACCCTCCTGCCTTTTCCCCATAACCACTGATCCCCTTATTAATCAAGAACCTATCTATCTCTGTCTTAAAGACACTCAATGACCTGGCCTCGACAGCCTTCTGCGGCAAAGAGTTCCACAGATTCACCACTCTCTGGCTGAAGAAATTCCTCCTCATCTCTGTTTTAAAGGATCGTCCCTTTAGCCTGAGGTTGTGCCCTCTGGTTCTAGTTTTTCCTACGAGTGGAAATATCCTCTCCAGGTCCACTCTATCCAGGGCTTGCAGTATCCTGTAAGTTTCAATAAGATCCCCCCTCATTCTTCTAAACTCCAACGAGTATAGATCCAGAGTCCAAAACCGTTCCTCATTCAACAAGCTCTTCATTCCAGGGATCATTCTTGTGAACCTCCTCTGGACCCTTTCCAAGGACAGCACATCCTTCCTTAGATATGGGGCCCAGAACTGCTCACAATACTCCAAATGGGGTCTGACCAGAGCCTTACACAGCCTCAGATGTACAACCCTGCTCTTGTCTTCTAGCCCTCTTGACATGAATGCTAGCATTGCATTTACCTTCCTAACTGCTGACTGAAACTGCACGTTACCTTAAGAGAATCTTGAACAATGACTCCCAAGTCCCTTTTTGTTTCTGAAAAATTCCAAAGCATTTTCCCATTTAGAAAATAGTCTCCATTCCTCCTTCCAAAGTGCATAACCTTACACTTTTCCACATTATATTCCATCTGCCACTTCTTTGCCCACTCTCCTAATCTGTCCAAGTCCTTCTGCGGCCCCCCTGCTTCCTCAATACTACCTGTCCCTCTACATATCTTTGTATCATCTGCAAACTTAGCAACAGTGCCTTCAGTTCCTTCCTCCAAATTGTTAATGTATATTGTGAAAAGTTGTGGTCCCAGCACTGACCCCTGAGGCACACCACCAGTCACCAGCTGCCATCCTGAAAAAGACCCCTTTATCCCCACTCTCTGCCTTCTGCCAGTCAACCAATCCTCTATCCATGCCAGGCTCTTATCCTTAACACCATGGGCTCTTAACTTATTGAACAGTCTCCTATATGGCACCTTGTCAAAGGCCTTCTGGAAATCTAAATAAGGCACGTCCACTGGTTCTCCTATATCTAACTTCCTTGTTAACTCCTCAAAGAACTCTAACAGATTTGTTAAAGCTGTGCTGACTCAGTCCTACTTTATCATGCACTTCCAAGTACTCTGTGATCTCATCTTTAATAATGGACTCTAAAATCTTGCCAATGACCAAAGTCATTCCAGCATCAACTTTTTAATAGGCATCTGTAGTTTGTCCATTCATCCAATTTCTGTGGAATTCCTTATCACGCTGGGGAATTTCCATATTGCAGACAAAGAGATTGATTGGTCCCACTTTGCATGAAGAGGCATCATGACTTGACCTTCCTGATTTCTTGCACTGTCATTGAAAGGTTACTGGGATGTCTCAGCTGTGCCTCTCCCTTCATTGGGTAATGCATGTCAGTTGTCTGTCAATTTAATCACCCCCCACAATGCAGAACATATAGAAACATAAAAACATCAAAAAATAGAAGATATAAGCAGGAGGAGGCCATTTGGCCCTTCGACCCTGCTCCATCATTCATTACGATCATGGCTGAGCATCCAACTCAATAGCCTTTGATCCAAGTGCTATATTCAGCCACCTCTTGAATGCACTCAATATTTTGGCATCAACTACTTCCTGTGGAAATGAATTCCACAGGCTCACCACTCTCTGAGTGAAGAAATGTCTCCTCACCTCTGTCCCAAATGGCCTACCCTGAATCCTTAGACTGTGACCCCTGGTTCTGGACTCCCCTACCATCGGGAACATCCTCCTTGCATCTATCCTGTCTAGACCTGTTAGAATTTTATAAGTCTCTATGAGATCCCCCCTCATTTGTCTGAACTCCAGCGAAAACAATCCTATCTAGTCAATCTCTCCTCATACAGCAGTCCGCCATCCCCAGGATCAGCCTGGTAAACCTTCGCTGCACTCCCTCGAAAGCAAGAACATCCTTCCACAGAAAAGGAGACCAAAACTGCACACAATACTCTAGGTGTGGCCTTACCAAGGCCCTGTATAATTGCAACAACACATCCCTGCTCCTGTACTCAAAACCTCTCGCAATGAAGGCCAACATGCCATTTGCCTTCTTTACCGCCTGCTGCACCTACATGCTTATCTCCAATGATTGGTGAACAAGGATACCCAGGTCCCGCTGCACACTCCCCTCTCCCAATTTACAGCCTTTCAGGTAGTAATCTGTCTTCTTGTTTTTGCTTCCAAAGTGAATAACCTCACACTTATCCAAATTATACTGCATCTGGCATTGATTAGCCCACTCACCCAACCTGTCCAGATTATTCTGAAGGATCTCTGCATCCTTGTCACAGTTCACCCTGCCACCCAACTTGGTATCATCTGCAAACTTTGAGATGTTACATTTTGTTCCCTCATCCACATCATTAATATATATTATGAATAGTTGGGGTCCCAGCACCAATCCTTGTGGTACCCACTAGTTATTGCCTGCCAATTTGAAAAGCACCCATTAATTCCTACTCTTTGTTTCCTCTCTGCCAACCAGTTTTCTATCCATCTCGATACACTTCCTCCAATCCCATGTGCTTTAATCTTGCAATCTTGTACGATAATCTCTTGTGTGGGATTTTGTCAAACGCTTTCTGAAAGTCCAAATTTACCACATCTACTGGTTGCTCCTAGTCAACTCTACTAACTACATCTTCAAAAAATTCCAACAGATTTGTCAAGCATGATTTCCTCTTCATAAATCAAACTCTGTCTGATCCTGCCACTGCTTTCTAAAAGCTCTGCTATAAAGTCCTTGATAATGGATTCAAGAATTTTCCCCAATACCGATATTAAGCTTACTGACCCATAATTCGTTGTTTTCTTCCTACCTCCCTTTTTGAATATTGGAGTGACATTAGCTACCCTCCAATCTGCAGGGACTGTTCCAGAGTCTATAGATTCCTGAAAGATGACCACTATTTCTGGAGCCACTTTCTTAAGTACTCTGGGATGTAGATTATCAGGCCCTGGGGATTTATCCGCCTTCAATCCCATCAACTTTCCCAGCATCATTTCTCTACTAATATTGATCCCCCTCTCACTAAATCTTGCATTCTCCAACATTTCTGGCATCTGATTTATGTCCTCTTTTGTGAAGACAGAACCAAAGTATTCAATTGCTCGGCCATTTCTTTGTCCCCTATTATACATTCCCCTGTTTCTGTCTGTAGGGGACCTACATTTTTCTTCGCCAACCTCTTTCTCTTTACATATCTGTAGAAACTCTTAGTGTCAGTCTTTATGTTCCCTGCAAGCTTACTTTCATACTGCATTTTCCCCTTCTTAATCAGCCCCTTAATCCTTCTTTGCTGAATTCTAAACTGCTCCCAATCCTCACACCTATTATTTTTCTTGGCCAATCTGTATGCTTCTTCCTTAGATCGGATACTCTCTCTAATTCCCTTTGTAAGCCATGGATTGGCCCTCTTATCCGTTTTGATTTTGTGTCAGACAGGAATAAACAGTTGCTGCAGTTCCCCCATGCGTTCATTGAATGTTTGCCACTGTCTATCCACTGTCATCCCTTTAAGTAACTCTCCCCAATCTATCAAAGCCAACTCACACCTCATACCTTCATAGTTTCCTTTATTAAGATTCAGCACCCTACTCTCCGAATCAACTACTTCACTCTCCATCTTGATAAAAAGTTTTAGCATGTTATGGTCGCTCACCCCCAAGGGGTCTCGTACAGCTAGATTGGCAATGATTCCCTTCTCACTATACAGTATCCAGTCTAAGATGGCCTGCTCTCTAGTATTGGTCAAGAAAACTATCCCATATACATTCCAAGAATTCCTCCTCTACGGCATTGTGGCTAATTTGATTTGCCCAATCTATGTGCAGAATAAAATCACCCATGATCACTGATATTCCCTTTTCACATGCATCACTAATTTCATGTTTAATGCCATTCCAAACATCACCACTGCAGTTTTGGGGTTTATATACGACACCCACTAATGTTTTTATCATCCAATCCACTGGCATAGTCCTCACCAACAGGGCTTCTGCTCATTTGAATTTTGTACTGTGCTACCACGGCAGCTTGGAAGGTGGCATTGCTGAACTCTCACTGCCAGACCAGCTTGAACACTTCCTCTGTGGGTATGGAAACCCTTCCTATTGTCTCAGAGGAGCTTCATATTCAGGTTTCCCTCCCTTGCAGACTTGTCCATCCATGCCCCTGTATTCCTTGATCCAGTCGTGATATTAGTGCACTTGTTAGCCCCTGAACATTTTAATTTGGATGTGCCCATGGCCCATGTAGATCTCACCCATCTCCATCTTGAGGCCAGTTACATTTTCAACATACACATCGGGACATAGGAATTAGGAGCAGAAGTAGGCAAATTCAGCCCTTTGAGCTCACTCCACCATTCAATCAGATCATGGCTGATCTCACCCGGGTCTCAAATCCACCCCTCCAGCTGTTCCCCATATCCCCTCATCCTTTTTTAAAATTAGAAATATACCTATCTCCTTCTTGAAACATTCAACGATTCAGACTGCACCACGCTATGGAGCAGCGAGTTCCACAAATTCACCACCAGTAGTTCCTCCTCATCTCAGTTTTAAATCTACCATCTCTCAACTATACCTGGGACCTCTTGTTTGTGATTGCCCCAAACATTTGGCTTACATTTATTTCATCAATCCCTTTTAGAATTTTATATACCTCGAGCAGATCCCCTCTCATCTTTCTAAACTCCAGCATAAGCCCAGACTGTTTAATCTCTCCTCATACCTACCCCCTCCCCCAGAACCTCCCCCAGTTATGTGCCTGAGTGCAACTTTCATCACTCGTAATCTCCCACTATAGCTCTAACCCTGCAGCCCCTTCTCCTCCTGAGGCTAGCTGCCACCCCTCCCACCCACTTCATATCTGGATGTACTAACCTCACCTGAGTGTTTAGACTGATCCATTCTAATGTAAATAAGTTAATGTAAGCAGCGCAAATCGAGAGTCATTTTAATTTGGGTGATTGTGTAGAATAGCAATATCAGATTGGTTGCCTATTATATTCCCTGCAATATAACAGTGATTACACATAAAAAATCAACACTGTATAGCACAATGGGAGGTCCCAAGGTCATGATAGGAGTTACATAAATGCAAGTTATTTCTTTGTATTATTCATCTTGTTTCTCTCCAATTTGATTTTGATTTGATTAGATTTATTATTGTCACATGTATTAGGATACAGTGAAAAGTAGTGTTTCTTGCGCACTACACAGACAAAGCACACTGTTCAAAGGAGAAAGAAAGGAGGGAGTGCAGAATGTAATGTTACAGTCATAGCTAGGGTGTAGAGAAAGATCAACTTAATGCGAAGTAGGTCCATTCAAAAGTCTGACAGCAGCAGGGAAGCACCAAATCTGCAAGAGATTTAATTAAAGCATTGTTGGAGAGTGTAAAAGAGTTAGAATAAAGTTTCAGAAGCATAAAATGAGACTAAAAGATAGAATTAGAAGGTATGCTGGGCACCGCTTGCAAGAAGTTGCCACGCTCCAGCTGTTGACCTCAAAAATGATGACTATCACTGAATTAAAGCAGCCAAGGCATAGAAGCAAAAGAACAGAAATTGTTGAATTCTTTAGTGAAAATGTATTGGCACCATTAATCACAGAAGAAGCGTTCATGGTGTTATCTCAGCCTACATCTCATTTGACTTCCTGCTATTTTGCTCTGTCCAGCATCAAACGTCGGTCAAATTGGCAGGCCTCCATGTTAGTCTCAAAACCTCCCTCCCAAGAGCAGTCAGGTTCCATCGCAGCTAATGACTAAAATCTATCTTTTGAGATGAACCGTCACCAATTGCACAGGCTGGCTCAGCAATTTTGTGACTCCTCAGAGGCTGCACAATGAGGGGATCTTTTCATTTCATTAGACAGAGATCTAGAATGAAATTACAGTGCATAGGAAACACTGGTGAGCAAAGCTTTATCCACGGAAGTGGCTGAAATTCCACCAGCCATGAAAGTGGTTCCTAGTGAGGCATTTAATTCATTGGCAGAAGTCTACAATTTTCAATTTTGGAAAAACATCTTCAGAATACTACTAACATGAGCTTCAAGATGATTGATTTAATGCGTCTTAAACATAGAATATTTCATAGAATCCCTACAGTGCAGAAGGAGGTCATTCAGCCCAAGCCGAAACAATCTCACCCAGAACCTTTCCCTGTAACCCCAAGTACTTACCCTGCTAATCCTCTGACACTAAGGGGTAATTTCCCATGGCCAATCCACCTAACCTCCACAGCTTTGGAATGTGGGAGGAAACCGGAGCATCCGGAGGGAACTAATGCAGACATGGGGAGAACATATAAATGCCACACAGACAGTCACCCAAGGCTGGAATTGAACGCGGGTCCCTAGCACCGTGAGGCAGCAGTGCTAACCACTGTGCCACCATGCCGCCCATGTAAACCAAGGTATTTACATGATATGTAGATTACTAAGGGGGTAAGGATTTGCAGGATCATGTAACCTATCTGGCCAATCAGGCTGAAGCATGTGAATCCTGGGGATGAGCGTGGGTTACCCCATCAACCTGGATACTGGAGTCAAAGTAATCGGTCGCACGTTTCATGCTCTCTGCATATCGTTATTCCTGTTACTAAGTAGGTGTTTAGATACTCTGCTCGATAGTCACCACTCTTTCCAAGATATCACATTTTGCATCAAGGGTCAACAGAACACTTTTCATTTGCCTTGGAGCATGCAGTGCAGACCTTGTGTACAAGTCATTGGACGCATGTCTATCCAGCATCACTCAGTGAGTTATCATAATGGCTGTATTCGGAAAGATTGATCTTTTCAATCCTAACTTGGACGATTGTGTTTATTACATTAATTGCCTGCGATACTTCTTCAAACAAAGCAAGCAAAAAACAGGGAGGAGAAGCAAAGGCTAATTCTGTTAACAGTCTGTGGTGCCCAAGCCTATAAGTTGATAAGATGCTTGACTTCTCCTGACACTAAAACCTTCAAAGAATTGTAACAGTAAGAAGGCATTATCACCTCAAGCCCTCGGTGACAATGCAAAGGTATACGTTTAGCTTGATGGCAAGAGCCCCAGGGAGGCAACAATAGCTTTCATGGTGAGGCTGAGCCAAATGGCTAAGCATTGTGAATTTGAGTCTGCCCTCAATGAGATGTTGAGGGATTGGCTAGTGTGTGGGGTAAATGATACTGCCATGCAGAAGAAATAGTTGGCAGAAGTAGTAATAGCCCAAAAGAAGGTGTTAGAAATTGCTCTTCCTATGGAAAGTGCAGAAAAAGGCTTGGTGGAACTTTGAGCCATAACAGCTGGAAAGATCCATCAAGTTTGGAGGGAAATTGCTGTTGGCAATAGTGGGGATGTGTGGTGAACCATCGTTGGTTCCCACTGGATAGTACTGAGCCAGGGCTGGCCAGTACTACAAGGATGTACATATGTTACTGTTGGATTGTACTACTGTTGCTGTTGGGTTAGGGTAGGGTTGTTACACCTGTGTTTGTTACTGTTGTGGCACATCCCAGTCGGGCTCCGCCTCCTGGGAGAGGTATAAGAGTCCCTGCTCTGGCCGGGACCCCTTCAGTCTGGGATAGTGTACTTAAGTTCTGATAGCTTCATTAATAGTAAATAAAAGCCTTCATTTACTGAAGCCTCGAGCCTCGTGTCTAAATTGATGTGCATCAGGATGTGAGCGCAGAGTTTAACAAACAAAAAAATACAGAACCAGAGAGAGTTTAAAGTTTATTTATTGTTGTCACAAATAGGCTTACGTTAACACTGCAATGTAGAAATCTCCTCGTCGGGTACACTGAAGGAAAATTTAACATGGCACACCAGATATGTGAAATATGTTAGACAGGAAGCATTCCTGGCCAGAATCATATAAAGTGCCTACCTGAATAAACACAAAATGAAATCCATAGGGCACACACATCTAGTGTTAAGTTTCAAGTGAGAGAGGTCAGGCAGGCTTGAAGGCCTTGATGCTATGGCAGAAAATAATCCTCCGTGTACAAGTATTTCTTATGTTGTTGAGTCTGGTGATTTTCTGTGAGGGAAGATTTTGCCAGGAGTTACAAGGTGGCTTGTAAATCAAGCCTGTGATAAGTTACATGAACATTTTTATCGCCACCTCTGAAAAGGGGTCAGGTAGGTTTATTAGTCTGCTAGTGCCAAAATGAACAGCAAGAGAGTGACATCAAATAAATCATATGACAACAGACATCCTGACAAGTATAGTTAATTAAGAGGGATTTTTTTCAGGAGATGCTGTCTAATTTCTGGCATTCTTCCAAGCTAATAGCTCTATAATTTCTTCTTATTATTTTCCTTATCATCTTCACGTTCTTCTTTTCCACAGTAGAAGAGTTGTCATTGGGTCTGGTCGGACATAGACACTGAGAAATTAATTTGTGCATTGGTTGGACCTTTGGAGTCCCAATATGTCAGACAGGAAGATTTCCTGGCCAGAAGTGCGACAGCCATTTTACTGGGTTAGGATAAGGTTTATTTTAGAGTGGGTCCTCATTTAAAGTTGCGGTTGCATTCATCAAAATCGTGACATTAAGTAAAGTCAATATTAAGGCCAGGGTTATGTTGCAGACATTCAGAAAAAGCAATCTATAAGTTGAAGTGCTGTACCGTGCATGCAGCACTGTTCATTCCTTGCTGAAATTGTGGTGATATGATGTACATGTAACTTTAAGCAGGTGCATCTTAAACTGCTGTCCATCATTACACACCTCAACAGGTGTGATATATTAGTTCCATGACTAATGCGGCACGGTAGCACAGTGGTTAGCACTGCTGCTTCACAGCTCCAGGGACCTGGGTTCGATTCCCGGCTTGGGTCACTGTCTGTGTGGAGTTCGCACATTCTCCTCGTGTCTGCGTGGGTTTCCTCCGGGTGCTCCGGTTTCCTCCACAGGCATGAAAGATGTGCGGGTTAGGTTGATTGGCCATGCTAAAATTGCCCCTTAGAGTCCTGGGATGCGTAGATTAGAGGGATTAGTGGGTAAAATATGTAGGGATATAGGGGTAGGGCCTGGGTGGGATTGTGGTCGGTGCAGACTCGATGGGCCGAATGGCCTCTTTCTGTACTGTAGGGTTTCTATGATTTCTTTCTATGACTGCCAGGAAATCTGTAAGCAGCAGGGTAGAGATCAGATTTACCATACTTAGCCTCCTTGTGAGTCGTATCTGTGTGTCATCTTACCTTCAAATTAAGAACCCAAATTCTTTCAACCAATCCATATGAATGAGATCATGGATATGTTAATGCGATTATGATATTATTCATTATATAACCATGATGTCAGTAATTGGATGACCAAGGGGCACTGAGAGATAGGTACAGAGTAGTCTGTGTCCTGAATACGATGTGCTTACTCGGAGGTTACTCTTTGTACACAGTTCATTGTAATCTATACTGATTATCTTCAGTCTGCCAAAGGCAAGCAAAGGCCCATCAAGGTTCGATAGGCCAAGACAACATGATTATAACAAAACTCACTAAAGCTCGGCAGCAACATTGAAGCAAGCATGTTGAATGTAACAAATATTTTACAAAATAAAATACATCATTAAATATAATGGAAATACTGTATCAATTCAAATTGGATGACTCCTGTTTCTTTGAAGCCGTCTCTGAATTTGGGGATGAATTGTTTTCACGTAGGCTCTATGGTTCTGAGATCCCTGGTAAATCTAATACATGATTTACAGACTGCTACATGTGGTTAGGTGTTGCTCGGATGGTCAGTTGGATGAGTTGCTTTGAGGTTTTTGCGCTTTCTTTTCTGCCTTGACATATGAACCTGTCCCAATTTGGTTGGTTGCCATGGAGATGTTTGACCTCTTCAGAGAAACTTTGAGTAAATTCCTAAAGCAT
Organism: Mustelus asterias; assembly: GCF_964213995.1. Taxonomy (NCBI): domain Eukaryota; kingdom Metazoa; phylum Chordata; class Chondrichthyes; order Carcharhiniformes; family Triakidae; genus Mustelus; species Mustelus asterias. The sequence goes on from NC_135807.1 coordinate 25,783,755, forward strand.
TTCAGCAGAGTGATCGCGTAACTCGATGCTGGGTATGTTGGCTTGGGGAAAGACCATCTTTCTTGCCACTGGATTTGTAGGGTCTTTTGAAGGCACTGCTGCTGGTGCTTTGAGGTGTCTGCATGGCACCATGACCTTGGTATCAGGTTTGACATTCTGGTCCTCTTCTTCTGACAAGCCCAATAACTGATGTTGGAGTGATTTTGGTTCAGCCAGGTCCTGGTGGAGTTAATGAGATGAAGGGCAACATGGTGGCACAGTGGTTAGCACTACTGCCTCACAGAGCCAGGGACCCGAGTTCTATTCCAGCCTTGGATGGCCATCTGTGTGGTGTTTGCATGTTCTCCCACAGTGCAACGATGTGCAGGTTAGGTGGATTAGCCATGGTAAATTCTCTTTTGAAGAGTTGACGTAGATTCTATGGGCCAAATGGCCCCATTCTGCACTACAGGGATTCTATGGTTCTATGGACCAGGATCAAAACAATTACAGAATGTTTTCTTAGATGGTTTTCTTTTGCTTCTTTTGGTAGATATCTCTCTGCAGAGAGATACCACCATTGATCATATTGTTCACTTTAGTAGTGTGTTCTCTGTTTGGATCATTCTTTGTAAATATTTCCATTGCTTCTTCCATGAGTTGGAAAGGTCTTGACGGTCATTTGTTGACAAAGCTCAGTGAGTGATGGTTCAGAGTAGCCGTCCTCTTCAGCTTATTGACACACTCATTGCATTAAATCTTCATTGGACAATTCCTCACCATGGGATGCAAGCCATTCCACCATGTCAGCCTGATCCATGTCACAAAAGCTAACCCGGTTTGCCAAGCAGATGATTTCATGCTGAACCTCAGGGACAACATCATCAAATCTCCATGGTCACCGGCACACTTCAGCTGTAATGTCCGCTGCACATCATTCAGACATGACATTATGTCATCCCATGAACCCCTTGAGGAGGTTGTAGCCACACCAAAAATCCCAGGCTGATGGCTCAATCGCCCCATCTATGGCCTTAATAAGTTTGGGAGAAGGTACAGCGAAGGCCTTGAATAGTTCTACTGCTCCCTGGTCAATGAGCTGTATCAATGAATTCATATTGGGTGGCAGGAAAATCATCTTCACATTTTCAGACAATTCATCAAGGCTGACAGGATGACTCTGGTGCAATATTCCTTCCAGGCAGGGATGGATTAGAGAGAGAACTATTCTTGAAAGAATCCTCCCACTCTTACTTTAGTGTCAAATGGCACATAAATATTCCTTGGAATGAGCCCTCAATGCCTGTGTTGCCTCAGACTGGTTCGCCATTAAGAGGCTAAATAGTCTCCTGCAGCATTCCCAGCAAGCAGAACAGTCAGGCGATCTTTGTAGCCTTAAATCATGGCTCTGTCTTCTCCCCTTAGAAGATTCTGTTCTCTGTAGCAGACACTTCGATTAAAATTGCATCTCATTGATGTTAAAGGCTTATTTTGGTGAGTAACCATCTTCTTCAAATAGACTGGGATTTCATCAGCCGCTTCTGTATCTGCACTGGCCGTTTCGCTAGTCACTTAACGCCTCTTGGAATGCTCAAACTATCTATGACTAGCACTGAAACTTTCCGACTGTGAACTTGCACGCTGCTCATTCTTTGGCCGAGGCGTTCTGGTCCTGTCCACCATGGGAATGATAGCGGGTGGGACAGAAAATTTGGAGGATGATTTCAAGACCTGTAGTACTGAGGTGGGAATTTCCGGTCCTGGAGTGCGTATGGTCGAAAAATCCCGCCCTTTAAGTCCTTATCATTTCCTTAAATGACCATCAAGCTAAGAGGCACCTGACCCTGGTTTTGACCTTTGATCCAGACTGAAGAAAGGTCCTTCCATATTCCCCATGATGCTGTTTTCCAGTCTCACTCATCTTGCCAGCACCTAAAAGGTGCGAAACTTTGTGCACTTTGTTTGATTTTGTCAGTGTTACTATGTTTTTTTTTCACCATCATAGGGGAAGGGAGAGGGGGTTGTGGGCAGGAGGAAGAGTAGCCTGGGCACTGTTGTCGACTTGGGGACAAGCAACACTAGGCACGGTGAGTTCTCAATCTCCCAAGCTTTATACTTGCTCGCAAGGAGAACACAAATGCAGCGCAATGCACTGCTCGGTGTCCTATCGACTCATGCAGATAATCAGCAGTTCTAGTTAATTAAAGCAAATGAGAAACCAGCAACTTTTTAATCCTTCATTTTCATACATAGTCCATCAATCATAGCATAGCTTTTTGCCCCTTCTTATCCAATAGAAAACCGTCCCCTTCTAATCCTTCATTAGCATAATTTGTCACCATATCTTGTATTTTTTTGGCATTTGTCATTGTAACTTGGCTTTGTTTCACCCTGTGACCAAGGCTAGGAATGCAGTATTTATGAAGCTGACACAAGGTTCGATCAGTCTCTTCCCTGAATGCACAACCGCTGGCTTCATTTGAGGCCTTGTCTAAGAATAAGCAGTTTCCATTCTTGCTGACAGAGTTGTCTGCCATTGTTGTTGTAACTTAATTTCCATATTAATTTCCATAGGGTCTTACCATATTCCCCCCGATGCTGCTCTCCAGTCCCACTCACCTTGCCAGCACTTAAAAGGGGCGAAACTTGGTGCACTTTGTTTGATTTTGTCAGTGTTACTATGTTTTTATTCTCACCGTCATGGGGGAAGGAAGAGGGGGTTGTGGGGAGAAGGAAGAGTAGCCCGAGCACTCCAGCAATATCAACTGCTCATTTTCCAGCTTCAAGCCATTTTAAAACATTCAATTTCACTGCCAGGCTGATAGTTTCTCTTGTCTTCTTAGCAGCAACAAACACACACCCACCACTTGTTGGGCATTCCTGAGTCATTTCTCAGAGTGATTCCAAGGGATTGCAGCACTCACAAACCATAAATAGGGGACTTTAAAATGTCTCCTCTTGCTGCAGACTTGAACTCGGGCCAGAACTGGGGTGAGCGGATCCGAAATTGATCAGAAGATTGCAGAGTCAGACTCCTGAAGGGTGAAGAGAGAAGAGAAGGCAAGAGAGCAAGGCAGCAATGAGAGAAGTGATATTCAGGGTGTGGCAGGAAGGGATAGGGTGTACAAACATAAGAAAGACCGAGTACACCAGCAGATAAGGCCAAGGATAAGCAAAAATGCTAAAAGGAGAGTTAAAGGCTCTACATGACTGTAGGTAGCATTTGTAACGTAACAGATGGATTGACAGCTCAAATAAAGATAAATATGTATGACCTGATAGCCATTGCAGAAGCATGGCTGCAAGTTGGCAAAGGCTGGGACCTGAATATTCAGTGGTATAGGAAGGACATCTTGGAACGACAGGAAGCTAGGAAAAGGTATAAGTGTAGCTCTGTTAATTAAGGATGACATTGGTACTTCGCATGTCTGCGTGGGTTTCCTCCTAGTGCTCCGGTTTCCTCCCACAGTGAAGATTTCAGGAAGGTGTGCTGGGAACAACACCTTCTTCTTCTGAGTCTTTTTACTCCTTGATGGAACATAAGCCTGACATTGTCATACACACAGAATCATACCTTAGAGATAATGTCCCAGACACCACCATCATCCAGTCCTGTAGAAGGATCATTTCGATCCAAAACTCTCAGATCTGTTTCTCTCCACAGATGCTGCCAGACCTACTGAGTTTATTCAGCATTTGTTTTTATTTCAGAGTTCCAGCATTTTGATGTTGTTGCCTTCACCATCATCCCTGGCAGGGCAGGCCCAACAGACATGGCAACAATGGTATACAGGAGGGAGTTGCCCTGGTGGACTCCATGAAGTTGCATGGCATAACGCCAATCTATCATTAACTTCAAACCAGGGGACTAACCCTAGTTCAGTGAAGATTTCAGGAAGGTGTGCTAGGAACAACACCTTCTTCTGAGCCTTTTTACTCCTTGATGGAGCATAAGCCATGGACAAATTCTATCCATCTAATCCTGTTTTGGGCCAAAATCTCCAGTTGTTGCCATAGTCCTCAGCTCCCATCTCCTTTTCTACATTCCACCTCCATGTATTTCTTGGATTGCCTTGCTAACTGTTTCCTTGAGGGTTCCATGTGGGAGCTTGCCGCGTAATGTTGCTCTGTGGCTTCTTTAAAGCATGGTCTATCCAATTCAACTTTCACCTTTTGATTGGGAGGATTTGATTTTGATTTGATTTGATTTATTATTGTCACATATATTAGTATACAGTGAAAAGTATTGTTTCTTGCGTGCTATACAGACAAAACATACCATTCATAGAGAAGGAAATGAGAGAGTGCAGAATGTAGTGTTACAGTTATAGCTAGGGTGCAGAGAAAGGTCAACTTAATGCAAGGTAAGTACATTCAAAAGTCTGACAGCAGCTGGGAAGAAGCTGTTCTTGAGTCGGTTGGTACGTGACCTCAGACTTTTGTATCTTTTTCCCGAAGGAAGAAGGTGGAAGACAGATTGTCCGGGGTGCGTGGGGTCCTTAATTATGCTGGCTGCTTTGCCAAGGCAGCAGGAAGTGTAGACAGTCAATGGATGGGAGGCTGGTTTGCGTGATGGATTGAGCTACATTCATGACCTTTTGCAGTTTCTTGTGGTCTTGGGCAGAGCAGGAGCCATACCAAGCTGTGATACAACCAGAAAGAACGCTTTCTATGGTGCATCTGTAAAAGATGGTGAGAGTCGTGGCTGACATGCCAAATTTACTTAGTCTTATGAGAAAGTAGAGGTGTTGGTGGGCTTTCATAACTATAGTGTCAGCATGGGGGACCAGGACAGGTTGTTGGTGATTTGGACATGTAAAAACTTGAAATTCTCAACCTTTTCTATTTCGTCCCCATTGATGTAGACAGGGGCATGTTCTTTTTTACGCACCCTGAAATCGATGACAATCTCCTTCATTTTGTTGACATTGAGGGAGAGATTATTGTTGCCGCACCAGTTCACCAGATTCTCTATCTCATTCCTGTCTCATCATTGTTTGAGATCCGACCCTTTGGGTGTTGCTTTGTCTCCTCCTGTAGCCTGATATTAATGATAGTATTTGGCCAATGTATCCTTCGGCTCCTTCTGAGGCATTTGTTCATGATGGAGTGGATTTTTATCAACATTGTTTTGGTGATCCTTCATTGTTCAGAGCCACAAAGGAGAAGAGACTACTTGGAGTTGAAGGCCTTTAGTTTTGTGGCCTTGCTGATCTCTTGTTTTTCAGACGGAGAGAGTGATGAATGCTTCACTAGCCTTCCCAATTCTGATCTTCAACATTCTCGTCTGTCCCATCAGTAATACGTACAACACTACCAAGTTAGGTAAAAGACTACTTCGTCCAGTTTGGTGTTCCTTATCTTAATGAAGTAGTTGTTCCTCGTATTTATTCGCATTATCTTTGTTTTCTCCATATTGATGTTAAGGTCAACCTTGGCTGACATTTGTCTTGTATATATATGTGTCTGTGCAATAATAAAGCCCAAATCATCTGTAGAGTCTTAATCTTCCAACTGCTTCTCTGAGGGTCCATTGGATTTTGAGATGAAATGGCATGCAATCAGTTGTGAGCAAAAATAGGAATGGTAACATTAAATAGCTTTGTCTCACATCAGTTTGTATGTTGAACTTCTCAGAGAAGGCTCCTGCATGCAAGACTTGACAGTTCATTCCATCATGGGGATTCTTCATGAGGGAGATTATTTTCCCTGGAAAGGCATAGCTCACCCTCAACTTCCACAGAGTGCTTTGTCAATACGGTCAAATGTCTTCTTGTAGCCTACAAAATTAGCGTAGGTCTATTGAGTTGCATTCCAATGATTGGTCGATTATAATCCATAGCGTTGCTATCTGATTCACACAACATCTTCCTCAGCAAAGTCCTGCCTGATTATCTCTTAAAATCGCTTCTCCTGCCTCTTTCATTCTATCCATATGGTGAGGTTCAGTACTTTCTCTGGCATAGAGAGCAGCATTATCCCACAATTGCTCTTGCAAACATTGAAACTTCTTCCTCGGAAACTTCACCTCATAAACCTTCCTTTCAATCTGATTGTATCCTTTCCTTCTCCCACAGTTCCCTCAGGTGCCCATGAAGCATATCTATCAAAGTGTTGGTATTCACCTTGAGAGTTTCTGCTGGTATGTCATCGGGTCCAACTGATTTGCCACATTTCAGTGATGAGATGGCTTTCCTGATTTTTTAAAGTTTAAAGTTTATTAAAGTGTCACAAGGCGGCACAGTAGCACAGTGGTTAGCACTGCTGCTTCACAGCTCCAGGGACCTGGGTTCGATTCCCGGCGTGGGTCACTGTCTGTGTGGAGTTTGCATGTTCTCCTCGTGTCTGCGTGGGTTTCCTCCGGGTGCTCCGGTTTCCTCCCACAGTCCAAAGATTTGCGGGTTAGGTTGATTGGCCATGCTAAAAAATTGCACTTAGTGTCCTGAGATGTGTAGGTTAGAGGGATTAGTGGATAAATATGGGGGTAGGGCCTGGGTGGGATTGTGGTCGGTGCAGACTCGATGGGCCGAATGGCCTCTTTTTGTGCTGTAGGGTTTCTATGATTCTATGATTCTAAGTAGGTTTATATTAACACTGCAATGAAATTACTGTGAAAATCCCCTAGCCGCCACACTCCGGTGTCTATTCGGGACACTGAGGGAGAATTTAGCATGACCGATGCATCTAATCAGCACATCTTTCAGACTGTGGAAGGAAACTCCAGTGAGAACAAACTTGGTTTGTTCTCACTGGAGCGACAGAGGTTGAGGGGTGACCTGATAGAAGTCTACAAGATTATGAGAGGCATGGACAGAGTGGATAGTCAGAAGCTTTTTCCCAGGGTGGAAGAGTCAATTACTAGGGGGCATAGGTTTAAGGTGCGAGGGGCAAGGTTTAAAGGACATGTACGAGGCAGATTTTTTACACAGAGAGTAGTGGGTGCCTGGAACTCATTGCCGGGGGAGGTAGTGGAAGCGGATACGATAGTGACTTTTAAAGGGCGTCTTGACAAGTACATGAATAGGAAGGAAATAGAGCGATATGGTCCCCAGAAGGGTAGGGGGTTTTAGTTAAGTCGGGCAGCATGGTCGGTGCAGGCTTGGAGGGCTGAAGGGCCTGTTCCTGTGCTGTAATTTTCTTTGTTCTTTGCTCTTTGAAACCGGAGCACCTGGAGGAAACCCACGCAGACACGGGGAGAACATGCAAACTCCGCACAGACTGTGGCCCAAGCTGGGAATTGAACCCAGGTCCCTGGCACTGTGAGGCAGCAGTGCTAACCATTGTGCCACCGTGTCACCCTATGTTTCTGATGGTGATTCACAGCTGATAGGTTTTCTGAAGGTTGTTGTTAGCAGATTCTGTTGGTGGAGGTCTGTTCAGGATTTGGTTGAAACATTCTGTCCATTTCCTCAGCTGATCCTTTGTGAGAGTCAGAAGTTTCCCCTCTCAGTCCTGAGTCTGGGCATTTGTCTGATTTTTTTTCGGAGAGCTGTTTGATTGTTTCACAGAGCGTTTTCACGTTATGCTACTGTTTCTGCTTCTTGTGTCAGATCCTCAATGTATCTCCTCTTATATTAGCTTTAACTACTCTGTTAGGCTCTGTGTACTCCCTTTGTCCATTTGCTGCTTGAGCTGTGGTGGTGCAGTTCATGTCCTCCTTCATTTCAGGGCTTGTGTTGCCTTTTCTTTGTCCCAACGCATCGTCACATTTCTCTTGCAAGCGGTTTTTCGTTGTTGCCATTGTTCCTCTACTGATGTATCAATATCCTGTCGAGCTTAATTTTTTGATTTTGATTTGATTTATCATTGTCACATGTATTAACATACAGTGAAAAGTATTGTTTCTTGCACTCTGTACAGAAAAAGCATACCGTTCATAGAGAAAGAAAGGAGAGGGTGCAGATTGTAGTCATAGCTAGGGTGTAGAGAAAGATCAACTTAATATGAGGTAGGTACATTTGAAAGTCTGATGGCAGAAAGGAAGAAGCTGTTCTTGAGTTGGTTGGTACATGATCTCAGACTTTTGTATATTTTTCCCGACGGAAGGTGGAAGGGAGTATGCCCGGGGTGCATTGGGTCCTTGATTATGCTGACCGGTTTTTCCGAGGCAGCGGAAAGTGTAGATGGAGTCAATGGATGGGAGGCTGGTTTGTGTGATGGACTGGGGTACGTTCACAACCCTTTGTAGTTTCTTGCGGTCTTGGTCAGAGCAGGAGCCATACCAAGCTGTGACACATCTGGAAAGGATGCTTTCTACGGTGCATCTGTAAAAATTGGCGAGAGTCATAGTGGACATGCCAAATTTCCTTAGCCTCCTGAGGAAGTAAAGATGTTGGTGGACTTTCTTAATTATAGTGTCAGCATGGAGGAACCAGGACAGGTTGTTGGTGATCTGGACACCAAGAAAACTTAAGCTCTCGACCATTTCCACTTCATCCCCGTTGATGTAGACAGGGGAATGTGCTCCACTATGCTTGCTGAAGCCGATGACAATCTCCTTTCTTTCGCTGATATGAAGGAAGAGATTATTGTCGTCGCGCCAGTTCACCAGATTCTCTATCTCTTTGCTGTACTCCGTCTCATCATTGTCTGAGATCCAACCCAAGAACTTGCAATCTGTTTTGCAATGTAACTCAATACAAGTCTGAAGTTGCTTTGTACTGGAGATTATCAGTGTTAAATTTTACTCTAGCTGACTATTTGTGCATTTTTCTTGAGTTTCAGCTGTACTCTCGCTATGAGGAGGTGGTGGTCTGAATTTGCGACTGATCCCCATTTAACTCTGACATCTAGTAAGGATCTTCTGAAGGTCTTCCTGATACAGATGTGGTCAAATTGTTATGTGATTTGGAGATATCCATGTGGCTTTGTAGACATCCTTGTATGGGAAAATGGACCCTTCTATAACCAGGCTAACTTCTGCAAGCCACTTTCCATTGTGGTTCATATCTTGTAGACATTGTTTCCCCATAACTAACTCAAGTTGTGTGTTTATATTGCCCATCATTCCGTTTCTGTCTCCCAGCAACATGGTAATCTCTTTGTGGGCTGTTGTTTCCTATCACTTGTTGCAGCCAGTCGTAGAACTGGTCTTTATTCTCATCAATGGCATTGTTTGTGGGATCAGAACACATGATGACACGGAATTTACCCTATGATGTTGGTTACTGATATTATTCTGGAGTTGATTGTTGATTGATTCCCAGCAGGTAAGTGCTCTCTGGGTTTCACTGGACAGCATGAATCCTGCACCCTCTGTGTGGGCTGCTCTGTCATTGCCATGGCCAGAGTGCAGAATCAATTCTCCAGTAGCAAACTTTGCCTGTCCAGGCTGGAGCCATCTTGTCCCTACCAACCCAAGGAGGTTAATGTTGTATGGTTTCATCTCCACAGTAACTGTTGCTGCTTTACCTGCCTCATACATGGTTCTGACCTCATTACAACCTTAGTTCAAACATGAACAAAAGAGCTGAACTCCAGAGGTGAAGTGAGAGTGGTGAGCCTTGATATCAAGGCAGTATTTGACTGAGTATGCTATCAAGGAGCCCCAGCAAAACTAATGTCAAAGGGAATGAGGGGGAAAACTCTTCTAGTTGGGGTAGTTATGTTTCTTGGACATCACTCATCTCAGTTCCACGATATCAGTGCTAAAGGTCCTCAGTGTAATGTCCTTGGCACAACCATTTTCAAGTACTTCATCAATGACATTCCTTCCATCATAAAGGAGTCAGAATTGGGCATGTTCACTGAAAATAGCACTATGGTCAGCACCATTCACAACTCCTCTGATACTGAAGCAGTCCATTTCCAAATGCAGTAAAACTTGGACAATCTTCTTTCTCTGGCAGTCACTCAAGATCAAGAATGACTTGTTTCCACTCAGGGGGTTGGGTTCTGTGGTGTCTGAGGAGTGCAATTCTGGAGTCGCAGATTCTGTCACAGGTCTGGCAGGTGGGGGGTGGGACAGTGGGGGTCTGGTGGCGATTCTCCCATCCCGCTGTGTTGATTTTTAGCACAGCGGGCCGGGAGATTCATGCAGTGTCTGTCTGCTTTGCATGATCCACACTGGGTGTCCAGGCCTGAGCCCGTTTCCCAGCGCTGGATATCCAGCGCCATCAGAACTGCATAATGTATGTGGCCACTAATTTGCACATCATCTCCATCCCATTTTTGGGCTCAGGACCGAAATCTCCTGACTCGCTAGCATCTCCTCCCCCCCAGGAATGGTTCACTCCAGTGGGGTTTACAGTAGCTTCCCACTTGCGAGGAGCTGGCGGCCTGACGCCGCTGGAGTGAAGGGGGGGGGGGCAATTGAGGCCCCCCCAGAAGGCCGAGCTTTGGGGGATGCCCCCTTGGCATTAGCACCTGGGCAGTGTCAGCCTGGGCCCCCGGCACTGCCCAAGGAGCAAAGTGCCAATGCCCAGCTGGCACCTTGGCACTGCTCACCGGGCATGGGGCAGAGCCAAAGGGTGGGGTTAGGTGGGGGTTGGCTGGGGGTTGGGGCCTCCAGAGGGGGCAATTGCTGCCACTCTGCAGTCGGGGTTGGTGGGGGAAGGAGGGAAGTGAGGAATCGGGGCTGGCCATCAGGGTGGGGGGTTGCAGATTGCTAAAGGGGCAGCCTGTGGGGAAGGTCGGGGCTGCGGAGGGGAATCAGTGCTGCGGGGGTGGTCAGCACCGCGGGGGAGCCGGGACTACCAGTGGTGGGGGGGGGTGGAGGAGGGGTGGGTGGTCAGGGCTGGGCCCGGGCACAATTGGGGGGGCCAGGGGTCGGGCTGTGGGGGGAGCATGGAGGGCCGGCGATGCAGGGGTCATGGGGCTGGCCAGCAATCGGGAGGCCGACAGACAGGGGCCACTGCACATGCGCCAATCTCAGTGATGATAGGTCGGCGCATGCACAGTGGCTCGCTCAGCACTATCCCTTCTTCCGCAGGGATAGGCCCCACCCATTGATTTTCAATGGGATTTATGCTGAGGCACACTGCAATGCAGAGTGTGGGAGACTCTTTTTTAAACTCCCACTGAAAAAGTTAGTGTGATTGTGTTACTGTGGGAGACGAGGGAAGAGATTGCAGAGCCTCTGGTGATGATCTTTGCGTCGTCGATGGAGATGGGAGAGGTGCCGGAGGATTGGAGGATTGTGGATGTGGTTCCTATTTTCAAGAAGGGGAATAGGGATAGCCCAGGAAATTACCGGCCGGTGAGTCTAACCTCAGTGGTTGGTAAGCTGATGGAGAAGATCCTGAGGGACAAGATTTATGAGCATTTAGAGAGGTTTAGTATGCTCAAGAATACTCAGCATGGCTTTGTCAAAGGCAGATCGTGCCTTACGAGCCTGGTGGAGTTCTTCGAAAATGTGACTAAACACATTGACGAAGGGAAAGCGGTAGATGTGGTTCATATGGATTTTAGCAAGATGTTCGATAAGGTTCCCAATGCAAGGCTTCTAGAAAAGGTGAGAGGGCATGGGATCCAAGGTGCTGCTGCCCTGTGGATCCAGAACTGGCTTGCCCAAAGGAGGCAGAGAGTGGGTATAGATGGGTCTTTTTCTAAATGGAGGTCGGTCACCAGTGGTGTGCCCCAGGGATCTGTTCTGGGACCCTTGCTGTTTGTCATTTTCATAAATGACCTGGATGAGGAAGTGGAGGGATGGGTTGGTAAGTTTGCCGATGACACGAAGGTTGGTGGGGTTGTGGATAGTGCGGAGGGATGTCAGAAGTTACAGAGGGACATAGATAGGATGCAAGACAGGACAGAGAAGTGGCAGATGGACTTCAACCCAGATAAATGCGTAGTGGTCCATTTTGGCAGGTCAAATGGGATGAAGGAGTACAATATAAAGGGAAAGACTCTTAGTACTGTAGAGGATCAGAAGGACCTTGGGGCCCGGGTCCATAGGACTCTAAAATTGGCCCCGCAGGTGGAGGAGGTGGTTAAGAAGGCGTATGGTGTGCTGGCCTTTATCAATCGAAGGATTGAGTTTCGGAGTCCGGGGATAATGGTGATAAGACCCTCGTCAGACACAAATTGGAGTACTGTGCTCAGTTCTGGTCGCCTCATTACAGGAAGGATGTGGAAAAGATTGAAAGGGTGCAGAGGCGATTTACAAGGATGTTGCCTGGATTGAGTGGCATGCCTTATGAGGATAGGCTGAGGGAGCTCGGTCTTTTCTCCTTGGAGAGACGTAGGATGAGAGGAGACCTAATAGAGGTATATAAGATGTTGAGAGGCATAGATCGGGTGGACTCTCAGATGCTTTTTCCCAGGGTGGAAATGGCTGCTACGAGAGGACACAAGTTTAAGGTGCTGGGGGGTAGGTACAGGGGAAATGTTAGGGGGAAGTTTTTCACACAGAGGGTGGTGGGCGAGTGGAATTGGCTGCCGTCAGTGGTGGTGGAGGCACACTCAATAGGGTCTTTTAAGAGACTCCTGGATGAGTACAAGGGACTTAATAGGATGGAGGGTTATAGGTAGGCCTAAAAGGTAGGGATATGTTCGGCACAACTTGTGGGGCCGAAGGGCCTGTTTTGTGCTGTAGTTTTTCTATGTTTCTATGTTTCTATTTACTCCAGTTTTACGTGAATTTGACACTTAGAATTTTTTTGGTTTAATTGCCCCCGTGGTGCTCGTTGAGGTGGGTGGGTGGGGCAATAACAAGACTGGAGCTGAGTAGCTTTCATGTCACACAAGTTTCAGGCAACGACCATTCCTAAGAGAATCAAACTACCTCTGCTCGACGTTTCATGGCATTGCCATCACTGAATCCCCCACTATCAACATCCTGGGTGTTACCAATGACCAAGAACTGAACTAGCCAAATAAATACTTTGGCTCCAAGAGCTGGTCAGAGGCTAGGAACTCAACCTGACTCCCTAAAGCCCCGTCCCCTGTCCACCATCTACAAGGCACAAGTCAGGAGTGTGATGGAATACTCTCCACTTGCCTGGATGAGTACAGCTCCAACAATACTCAAGAAGCTTGACACCATCCAGGTCAAAGCAGCCCACATCATTGCAATCCCATTTACAAACACTCACTCCCTCCACCATAGGTGTACAGTGACTGCCGTATGTACCATCTACAAGATGCACTGCAGGAACTCACCAACGCTCCTTAGATAGCACATTCCAAAGCCAAAACTGCTACTACCTAGAAGGACAAGGGCACAAATAAATGAGATGCGCCTGGAAGTTCCCCTCCAAGCCACTTACCCTCCGGGAGAGAGTAGGGCCTCTTAAGGGTCAACAAGGTCATCTATGTGCGGATCCACAAGAGATGGGTGAGATCCTAAATGAATATTTCTCACCAGTATTTACTGTTGAGAAAAGCATGGATGTTAGGGAACTTGGGAAAATAAATATTGATGTCTTGAGGAGTGTACATATTACAGAGAAGGAGGTACTGGAAGTCTTAAAGCGCATCAAGATAGATAAATCTGCGGGACCTAATGAGGTATATCCCAGGACGTTGTGGGAGGCTCGGGAGGAAATTGTGGGTCCCCTAGCCGAGATATTTGATTCAGCGATAGTCACGGGTGAGGTGCCTGACAATTGGAGAGTGGCAAATGTTGTGCCTTTGTTTAAAAAGGGCTGCAGGGAAAAGCCTGGGAACGACAGGCCAGTGAGCCTCACATCTGTGGTGGGTAAATTGTTGGACGGTATTTTGAGAGACAGGATCTACAGGCATTTGGAGATGCAAGGACTGATTAGGGACAGTCAGCATGGCTTTGTGGGTGGAAAATCATGTCTCACAAATTTGATTGAGTTTTTTGAAGGGGTAATCAAGAAGGTAGATGAGGGCAGTGCAGTTGATGTTGTCTACCTGGACTTTAGCAAGGCCTTTGACAAGGTACCGCATGGTAGGTTGTTGCATAAAGTTAAATCTCACGGGATCCAGGGTGAGGTATCTAAATGGATACAAAATTGGGTTCTTGACAGAAGCCAGAGGGTGGTTGTAGAAAGTTGTTTTTCAAACTGGAGGCCTGTGACCAGCGGTGTGCCTCAGGGACCAGTCCGGGCCCACTGTTATTTGTCATTTATATTAATGATTTGGATGACAATATAGGGGGCATGGTTAGTAAGTTTGCAGATGACACCAAGATTGGTGGCATAGTGGACAGTGAAGAAAGCTATCTCTAATTGCAACGGGGTCTTGACTAATTGGGCCAGTGGGCTGACGAATGGCAGATGGAGTTTAATTTAGACAAATGTGAGGTGATGCATTTTGGTAGATTGAACCAGGGCAGGACTTTCTCAGTTAATGGTAGGGCGTTGGGAGAGTTACAGAACAAAGAGATCTAGCAGTACATGTTCATAGCTCCTTGAAAGTGGAGTCACAGGTGGACAGAGTGGTGAAGAAGGCATTCGGCATGCTTGGTTTCATCGGTCAGAACATTGAATACAGGAGTTGGGACGTCTTGTTAAAGTTGTACAAGACATTGGTAAGGCCACACTTGGAATACTGTGTGCAATTCTGGTCACCCGATTATAGAAAGGATATTATTAAACTAGAAAGAGTGCAGAAAAGATTTACTAGGATGCTACCAGGACTTGATGGATTGAGTTATAAAGAGAGGCTGAATAGACTGGGACTTTTTTCTCTGGAGCGTAGGAGGCTGAGGGGTGATCTTATAGAGGTCTATAAAATAATGAGGGGCATAGACAAGGTAGATAGTCAATACCTTTTCCCAAAGGTAGGGGAGTCTAAAACTAGAGGGCATAGGTTTAAGGGGAGGGATGCAAAAGTGTCCAGAGGGGCAATTTTTTCACACAGAGGGTGCTGAGTGTCTGGAACAAGCTGCCAGAGGTAGTAGTAGAAGCGGGTACAATTTTATCTTTTATAAAGCATTTAGATAGTTACATGGGTACGATGAGCATAGAGGGATATGGGCCAAATGCGGGCAATTGGGATTAGAATCATAGAATCATAGAAACCCTGCAGTGCAGAAAGAGGCCATTTGGCCCATCGAGTCTGCACCAACCACAATCCCACCCAGGCCCTATCCCCATATCCCTACATATTTACCCGCTAATCCCTCTAAGCTACGCATCTCGGGACACTAAGGGGCAATTTAGCATGGCCAATCAACCTAACCCGCACATCTTTGGACTGTGGAAGGAAACCAGAGTACCCGGAGGAAACCCACGCAAACACAGAGAGAATGTGCAAACTCCACACAGACAGTGACCCAAGCCGGGAATCGAACCCGAGTCCCTGGAGCTCTGAAGCAGCAGTGCTAAGCACTGTGCTACCGTGCTGCCCTCATTAGCTTAGGGGATTTTAGAAAAAGGGTGACATGGACAAGTTGGGCCGAAGGGCCTGTTTCCATGCTGTAAACCTCTATGACTCTATGACTCTATGACTTGCTCGCCTTCACTGTCGCTGGGTCAAAATCCTGGAACTCTCACCCTACCAGTACTTTGGGTGTACCTAGACCTAGACCTCTATGGGACGGTACCTAGACCTCAGAGAGGACAGGAGTTCAAGAAGGCAGCTCACAACCACCTTCTTAAGGGCAACTGGAATGGGCAATAAATGCTGGTCCAGCCACCGACGCCCACATCCATTCAATGAAGAAAAAAAGTGTTTTGCTACAGTTTTACAGGACGTTCCTGAGGCCACATTTAGAGCACTGTGTACAGTTTTGGTCTCTATTTAAGAAAGGATATAACTGCATTAAAAGCAGTTCAAAGAAAGTTCACATGAAAATGAGGGGATTACCTTCTGAGGAAAAGTTGGACAGGTTGGGCCTGTATCCACTGGACTCTAGAAGAATACGAGGTGATATATGATCCCGAGGGACGTGACATGCTGAAAAAATGTTTTCTCTCGTGGGAGAGACTGGAACTAGGAGACAGTTTCAAAATAAGGGATCTCCGTTTAAAATGGAAATGTGGAGAATTGTCTTCTCTCAGTGAGTCTGTGAAACTCTTCCACAGACAATGCTGGAGACAACGTCATTGAATATTTTAAAGGCTGAATTAGGTAGATTGACAAGTGAGTCAAATAGTATAGAATCATAGAATCCCTACAGTGCAGAAGGAGGCCATTTGGCCCATCGAGTCTGCCCCAACCACAATCCCACCCAGGCCCTATTCCCGTAACCCCTCATATTTACCCTGCTAATCCCCCTGACACTAGGGTTAATTCAGCCTGGCCAATCAACCTAACTTGCACATCTTTGGACAGTGGGAGGAAACTGAAGCAGCCAGAGGAAACCCATGCAGACACAGGGAGAACACGCAGACTCCGCACAGACAGTGACCCGAGGCCAGAATTGAACCCGGGTCCCTGGTGCTGTAAGGCAGCAGTGCTAACCACTGTGCCGCCCACAGGGTTGGGAAGGAAAGTGGAGTTGAGGCAAAATCAGATCGGCCATGCTCTGGGGCAGAGCAGGCTCAAAGGGTGGAATGGCCTACTCCAGTTCCCAATTTGCATGTTCATAAGTATTGTGCAAGGTGTACCCTTTATTTTTCAGCCAAATAAACCCTGAGACAAGGAAGGCAATTTTACCTATGTACAGTAGCAAATGCCTCTCTCTCGCATTGTCTCTCTACCTCACCCAACCTGAAGGTCCATAGCAGGCATTGTAGGGGCTCCAAAATGAAGATCAGCTTGCAGAATCTGGAATTGGACGTTTTCTTCCTTAATCTTCTTCCTTGAAAAAGATAAACCCGTTGGTTTGGATATTCCTTTCTTCAGAATTTTGCTTCAATGTTTTTTTTAAAATAATCAACGTTCTCTTGAATGTAGACAAACACCCCGATCACATTTGCTTCCGAATAGTGCTAATCAGGTCACTGAGCCTGAGGTGAGAATGACGTGAACCAATGGGAAAACGCACAACTCTGACACCAATGACGCAAAACAATGTAAAACGGGAAAGGCTGATGAAAATCGGAAAAACAGGCCCCGAAGCATAAACGATTCAAAAACAAAACAATTTCAAGTGGGAGCAACTTAAAGCGGAGATCTTCTATCACTAAAATTATTGAAGGAATATCGGAGTGGGAGTTATATTGTGAAGTTCCTGGTATCATGTCACAAAAGGATGCTGAAAGGTCTACGAGTTAATGTTGCGAGAGTGCCACATGCCCAATTCATGAAAGCACCTAATGAAATGAATGGCAGGCACACTGTGCAAATTGAGGATTGAATGGCAGCATTAGACTCCTTTGGGAATTTGGGTTCAGACATCTGACTGCAGCCTAGTCAGTTTTCTTTGCTCTGAAGCAATGAAACCAAGGTGCTGCAAAGGACTGCTTGAGGCTGCCAGCATAACTGTTAAGCCAAGAAAAATGTACTTAATTCAACAGTACTCCTCTAGGCAAGGTGACACGGTGGTTAGCACTGCTGTCTCACAGCACCAGGGACCCAGGTTCGGTTCCCAACTTGGGTCACTGTCTGTGTGGAGTCTGCACGTTCTTCCCGTGTCTGCGTGGGTTTCCTCCGGGTGCTCCTGTTTCCTCCCGCACTCCAAAAAATGTGCTGCTTAGGTGCATTAGCCATGCTAAATTCTCCCTTAGCGTACCCGAACAGGCGCTGGAGTGTGGCGACTGGGGGATTTTCACAGTAACTTAATTGCAGTGTTAATGTAAGCCTACTTATCACACTAATAAAGAAACTTAAACTTAAAACTTAGGCTCCATTTTAAAACTGAATTGGCCACAATTGTTTATTCCCGAACTCTGTATTCCTCCACGCCCCAAAGGACTAATATTGGTATCTAAAGGGAAGGACTTAATGAGGGTATTGTTGAAAAATTGCTTTTAATTTTCAGTAACAGAAGACCTGGGAATTGTAAAACACCCAGTATGACAATGATAAATTAATGTCTGGTACCAAGGACTGAATCCAAGCTCCCTGGGGACAGTCAAGCTGCCAGTCAAGGAATAGATCCTCTTGCCGTTCTTCATCTGAATGTAAATTAATCATCGCTCATAACTATTGACCTCGCAGGCAACAGAAATGATCTCTATAATAATCTTACGTTGTCTGGAAATGGTATATCTTTGATGGACTATTTGCAGTTGGCGATTAAATCAAATTGAGGAAGATGATTTGGGTCTTTTTCTTTGACGGTGCTGTGACTCACTCCCTGATAATGCTTTTTTTTTGTAGCAGTTATACAATAGCGTGCTCTTCTGAAATACTTGCTGCAGGTAGTAAATTGCAAAGCTGTCAACTTGCTTCGGCAGAAGAATAGTGCGACAATGCTCAACTTTTGTGTTTGAAAAGCAGCGGCTCACGAATGTTCTGTTCAACAAACAAGGTACACCATTTGGACAATAGGAGTAATAAAACGTCAGGTCAGGCAGTGATGGGTAGTGCATTGTATTTCCAAACGATCACTCTTCGTACGGACAGCTTCTGTGATGTTAAGTTGTGGATGCCGTTTTTACAAACTGGTGAATAATTCAAAGTTATAACAGGAGAAAAAAAAAATGCGGCAATTTTATCTCTAAAAGCATCCTCCTGTTGTGGGAAAAGTACCACTAGGTCAGGCTTGAAGGTTTCAAGAATGTAGTTTTATTTTAACGAAGCTTCGTGGAGAAAAGGCACTAACAAGCAGCAAAACCTTCTCTCAATGAGACAATAGGAGCAGCCCATCTTTATACCCTTTACACAATAGATGGACCAGACATCTAGCCATAATCACCTTGTTGTAATCAAGTAGATGATCAATCGTTAACACATCGTTATAGACAAATACAGACAGATACAGACATGAACATGTTAACATCGCATTGTCTTAGGAATGGATACATTTCCTACGTCAGTGGCTATCAATGGTTTTTAGTTTCAGCCTATTCATATAGTAATTTACGGTAATTGGTTTTCCTGCAGTTATGTATTCCTGATCCCACCTGTAGTTAATCTCATTATCTATCCCTATTGTCCTTATCTTTAAGCCCTGGCTGGCTTCCTGTAGGATTTGATTCCTGCATGTTTAACTTTGGATAGCTGTCTGTCCTTTATGTTTTAATCTCAGGTGGCTGTCTGTACTGAAAGTCAGTGCCCATTTAATGTCTCTTTCCCAGGTGACTGTTTGTGTGTCAGGCAACCATCTTATGTGTACCCATCTGTATATTTTTCCTCCTTCACTCCCATGCTACGAAAGCTTTTCAAAATTCCTCACCACAATGTATATGAAAAGCAACTGATAGTGGCATAGTAATTCACCTCACCATTTGATAAGTGACCACAAAATATCTATGGATGACATGGAATGCCAACATAAGGGTGGCACAGTGGTTAGCACTGCTGCCTCACAGCGCCAGGGTCCCAGGTTCAATTCCAGCCCCGGGTCACTGTTTGTGCGGAGTTCTCCCTGTGTCTGCGTGGGTTTCCTCCGGGTGCTCTGGTTTCCTCCCACAGTCCAAAGATGTGCGGGTTAAGTTAGGTTGATTGGCCATGCTAAATTGACCCTAGTGTTGGGGGGTTAGCAGGGTAAATGTGTGGGAATAGGGCCTGAGTGGGATTGTGGTCAGTACAGACTTGATGGGCCAAATGGCCTCCTTCTGTACTGTAGTGATTATATGATATGAGGCATGCTTCAATATTTCACAGAATCACAGAATCCTACAGTGCAGAAGAGGCCCTTTGGCCCATCGAGTCTCCGTGAAATGCCCTGACCTGCCCACCTAATCCCACTTGCCAGCACTTGGCCCATAGCCTTGAATGTTATGGCATGCCAAATACACATCCAGGTAGTTTTTCAGTTTGTGAAGCATTCAATAATTATCTTTAGAGAAAAGAAATATTGGCATTCATTTTATGTTGTCTCCACACTGCATCAAATATATATCAAAAAGAATGTCAGCCACTTAAAAGTTCCAGTGAATAATTTTCTCGGCAAAAGTAATATCAAGAGCCTGGTCTGATTCAGTAAAGTTAAATAGTGACTCAGTCGGGAGATGCATTGCTTTCCTTAGTTATCTTTGACATTGTATTGATACGTTATTCATTCTCCGCAATATTTGTACACACTGATATTAGTCATTCATCTGCGTTGTGCAGAAATCCCTTCAGTGACCAAGATGATGAGATTCTGTCCGTGGCAATTCAATGTTCCTGGACTGAGAAGGAATGATAGACATCTGCCTAAATAAGTCTTGCTTTGGCAAGCACAGGGAAGATCTAAAACAATCTTGATAGATCGACATTGTGATCTCAACCTAGATGAAATGGTGTAGAATAGAAATGTTACTGCCCAAAGAGGTTTCAAGGGAATTGTGTTTTTAAGAAGCACCAGAAATTCCAGCATCTATTATACCTGTAATGCTTTCATTTCCTTCATTTAAAACAAGAGGTGAAAGTGAGATAACATAATGCTAATTCCTCTATCCACGTTACCTCACCTTACCATATAATGTCTGAATCATGTAGCCTTCTCAATTGGTGTGAATCTTAGGTCTAGCATGCATATTTGCAATTTCTCTGTAACTTGAGGTTACACAGCTCCCAATCACAGGAAATATACTTACAGATAGCATCATTCAGCAAGAGAATTGTTATTACAAACTCGAGTATTCAGGAGAAAGGTGTTAAGAGAAACAATATATGGCAAATAAAATAGCTTGCATCAAAAGGCAGTCATGTTTAGGAGCATAAAATTGAGTGACTAAAGGGCTAATAATAAAGTGATATAATAAGCAATGATAGGTTAGGAAATTGCTGTGGGAATGCAGACTGGATTCCAAACTAACTCAATATCGGTGAACCTAGCCGCTACTCAACGCCATTCATGTTGTAACTCAGACAGCAGCAAGGTTTCTTTGATGTTTGCCACTCAATACTTTCCTCCCAACATATTAATAATGATTAACAATGGTTGTTTGCCTCAATTGTCTACTCATAAAGACACTGCGAGTATACCATGCCTACCAGAAGGTCCATTCTGTGCTGAGCATTCCTATCTTAATTGGACTGTCCAGCAATTGAACCATTCATTGGGATAAGAGAGGGAAAGGGTTAATTGACCCTGCTCCTACCCCTGACCACTACTGATTGACTCAGCATCAAACCAGATATTGTAGACAACAGAGGAGGCAATAGCCTAGTGGAATTATCACTAGACTTTTAACTCAGAAACTCAGCTAATGTTCTGGGGACCCAGGCTTGAATCCCACCACGGCAAATGGTGGAATTTGAATTCAGTAAAAATATCTGAAATTAAGAATCCACTGATGTCCATGAAACCATTGCGATTGTCTGAAAAAACCATCTTGTTCATTCCTGTCTTTTAGGGAAGGAAATCTGCCGTCCTTACCCGGTGGCCTACATGTGACTCCAAAGCCACAACAATGTGATTGACTCTGAACTGCCCTCTGAAATGGCCTAGCAAGCCATTCAGTTCAAGGGCAACTAGAGATGGGCAATAAATGCTGGCCAGCCAGCGACAACCATGTTGCTCAGCTGTAATACCATCAGCATAAATTTAAATATTAGAGTAAATTCACTGGTTACTTTCTTCCAGTAGGAAGCCGAGTTATAAAGATCTCCAATTGCTGATAGGGCTACAAATAGTGTTAATTCTCAAACCAGTAATTCCTTCAAGTACTGATCCTCAGTGGGAGCTGAAAGTCAGTGGGTTCACTCAAGTGAGTATATTTTGTTTTGTGCAGGTTTGCTTTGGAACAGTTCGATAACATTGTATTTCATTAAAGCTGATTTACAGTTAGAACAAAGGAGCTTAGTTTTTTAGCAGCTACATTATTTTAATTCTGATATTGACAGCATACACACTAAAAATGTCTCTGCTCGGATAAACTTAACTTCACCAATCTGTGGTGAGAATGATTTATCTCACCAATTGCCTTACTCATGGCCAACCTGAAGATTCCAACTTTAATTGATGATGTGAAGATATGTTATAACTGATTTGATAGAATCACAGAGATTTATATTGCACAAAAAAGAGGCCATCTAACACAGCGTGGAGTCTGACCAAAAGAGTGTCATTTCTCGTGAGAAAACTGGCTTCATACTCTCCAGATCTTGCGGCAATCTGCCAAAAAAAATCAAAGGAGCGTCTTTCACACTGTTGTCGAGGGGTGCAGGGTCTCAACATGCTGGCAAAACCCGGCTGCACTGAGATCGGCGCGCCTGCTTTAAAGGGCGTCCCAATCAGAACATGTATAAATCACAACCTCCCCCCACACCATCCACCACAGAGGTCACAGGGGTTCCTCCCCCCCACCACACCCCGATCGGACTCGGCACTTCTCCCCACCCTCCGATCATCGGCCCCTTTCTCTGCTATCCATCCCACTCTCCCCCCTCCCGTCACCACTACAAATGGAGCGGGCATCCACCGGCCGCTGTCTCCCCTGCTCCTCCATCCGTTCCCAGCTACCACCACAGCTAAATGTGGGTTCCATTGTGGGCGGCACGGTGGCACAGAGGTTAGCACTTCTGTCTCACAGCACCAGAGTCCCAGTTCATTTGCAGCCCCAGGTCACCATCTCTGTGGAGTTTGCACGTTTTCCCCGTGTCTGCGTGAGTTTCCTCTGGGTGCTCCGGTTTCCTCCCACACTCCAAAGATGTGCGTGTTAGGTGGATTGACCATGCTAAATTGATCCTAGTGTCAGGGGGATTAGCAGGGTAAATTCGTGGGGTTACGGGAATAGGGCCCGGGTGGGATTGTGGTCAGTACAGACTTGATGGGCCAAATGGCCTCCTTCTGTACTGTAGGGATTCTGAATAAACCCCACCTGTCCCCATGAGGCTCCCAGTGGGGCCCACCCCTTGACACAGGTTGTCACAGCCAGGTTGGTATGGGAATGGTGCCAGATTGTGCGAAGGGGCAGTGGCAGGGAGCATTGCCAGGGCACTGTCTGGCGGCATCCCTCTCCCCTGGGGGGCGGCGGGGGCAGCTAGACTTACCTTTACCCCATGACAGCTTCACTTTCAGGTGAACCTGATGCAAACCATAAGTCAACATATGCTGGGAAGTCAATATCTGGTGAGGGAATGGGTTAGTTATGTCACAATCTATTCAAATCCATGTAAAGATGACATTGAGGAGCAGGGAAGATCCGAAATGTGACTGTTTGATCTTCAGCCCCTGCCAATATTCACATGGACGGCGAGCGCAGGTCCGAGATCTCCCCACAGTGTTACGTCTGTCACTCTAGTTTGGAAATGGAACCCACATTAACTGTTTCCAGTTTATTGAAAGCTCCATGCTGTTCACTGGCACCTTTGTAATGACTGTCAGCAGCACATAAATCTCAGTTCTTGATTACTGGTGCCTAAGAGCGCATTCATCTCTGGGGATTTATTTATTAAGTCCAACCTGTCTAACTTTAGATCACATTTATGTTGAAATTCTTCATTTTTGCATGCTTTATTGCTATTTAGTCTAGCGTGTAAATCACTTAAATTACCTTTGTGAGAGGCTATGATGATCCGGGGACATCCAGAGAATTATAGCAATGGATTTATACATTTGGCATCTGAGTGGAAACATTGTTCTCACCAGTGAAGCCATTCACTGTCTGCACAAAAGTACTGGTCACTTGGACAAGTTCACAGAATCCTGACAGTGCAGGAGGAGGCCATTCGGCCCATTGAGTCTGCACCAACTCTCTGACAGAAGATCCCCACCCACGCCCTTTCCTTAACCCAATGTATTTACTCCACTAATTCCCCGAATCTACACATCTTGGGATGTTAATTCAGCATGGCCAATCTACCTAACCTGCACATCTCTGGACTGTGGGAGGAAAATTATCAGAGAATAGGAAAATGCTCCAGACTTCAGCACAGGAAGGGGGAGAGGGGCAGAAAATAGAAATTATTACAGTGGCTTGACGGGTAAGATACATTCCCCACAGCAATATTGGTAACAGATAATGGTAGGTGGACATCGAACAGTCCAAAGATGTGCGGGTAAGGTTGATTGGCCATGATAAATTGCCCCTTAGTGTCAGGGGGATTAGAAGGGTAAATATGTGGGGTTATGGGGATAGGATGTGGGTGGGATTGTGGTCGGCACAGGTTCGATGGCCCAAATGGCCTCCTTCTGCACTGTAGATTCTATGATTCTCAGATCATGCATAATGGAGAAATCCATCAGACTGTCGATTCTTGTCAATAACACTGATCGTGGGTGTATTCAATGAAGCCAAAACTCTGAAGGAAATATTTTTTTTTAAAGGACTTACTCGTAGAAGATTAATCCCAAGACATGAGATTGGTGGTGGGAGGAGAGTTTTGGTTGGAACTGAGTTGGAACTAGCAAATATAGGTCAGAATTTGTCAGATGATGGGGTCTGACAGCTCACTACTGAAGAACCAATTGGGAACTCATCCCCACTGATACTGACTGTGCTGCCACCATTTAATGCTTCAAGCTGCAAAAATTGGGACTTCCCCCCCTCATTGGGGAGAAAGTCATGCTTAAGCAAGCTGCCCCAGTGTTAGAAGCAGCAAGGGCCAGGACTGGGGGTTCAAGCAGTCCCCAGACTGCTTCTAACATCTAGGTCTGGATATCAATAACCCAAACTTCGCCTGAAACAACTATACTTTATCATCTGATTTCTGTTACAGATAGTTCAACAAGACTTACACCAGTGACTACTCACCCTGTGCTTTAATTGCTTGGTTTTCCCCTGAGCAAAAGAGAGGATGCAATGGCCAACCAGTCCTTGCCCCTTCTGTGTTCAGATAGCTGGCCTGGCTATCCTCCTTCCGTGCCCACCTGCAGCCAATGCCTCAAATTTAATGAATGCTACGCTGAAATAGGACCCTGCTTCCCACCCTGCCAAGTACACACTTTTTGACTGGCTCCTTTCTTTGTTAGCAACAGCCCATGATTCGATCCATTGTCTGATAGCAACAGCCCGCAAGTGGCTCAGTTTCACCCCCAGCAACCCAGCCTGGAGTAGAAAGGTCCCGACAACAAGTTTGGCCAATCTTCTCCGAGACTGGCTGCTTCTGCACCTGATGCGCGATTAATTCACTCGGGAGGCTAGCACGTACCCGGGAATAAAGGCTTTTATTCACAACAAGAATAAAGCATACTGCTTAACAATACTATCCCAGACTAAGGGCCACTAGGAAGTAGCAGTGACCTTTATACTCCTGTAAGAAGGCGGAGCCAAACAGAGTGTACCACAGAACAATGCTAACAGGTGGAACACCCCAACCCTAACCCCAACAGTAACAAGAATAACATATGTACAAGTACCCATAGTGGTAACCATCTATGGTTCCACCACAGCACCAACCCCACCTGCCCCTGTTTCCACCAAGTAACCATTACACTCAGGTCTTTACAAACTTCTGAATTTCTACATATTCAATGATGTTTTAAACAAACAGCAATCATCTGTTGCAGTTCATTTAGGCGCTTTTTGACCTTAGAGTTTTATACAAACAACTTTACATAATATTTGCAATTAAAAAAGTCACAAATTGAGGGGGGAAAGAAAACAACTGTTGTCTGGCTTTTAACCAGTTATTACCTGGCCTTTAACCAGTCACGTTCTGTTGACCCATTTCCTGTGATTAGTCCATATTAGCCCTATAAGTAATGGTAAATGATAATTGTAAGACCAGCTTTTCCCTGTGTCCGTAAAAAACTTCCACAATACGATGATCCTTTTATTATATTTGAAATGCAGCAGCTGCTCACCGGAGTCTAAGGGCAGGATTTTCCAGCCACGCTCGCCCCAAGGCTGGAAAATCCCGCCCGAGATCAACGGGCCTGTGCATGGTCCGTGTCCAGCCCACTCCAATTCCCGTGGTGGGCAGGATGGGAAAATCCCACCCTAAGTCTGGGAGTAAATGACCAAGTGAGTGTGGGGAGCTATTGGTGGGGAGGTGAGTCCTGGGCTGGGGGCACATGGGCAGAGGGGAATGGGGGCAGTCACTGCCAGGTGGATGATTCATCTCAGCTTCCTTTGGATGTCCCCAGCATCATAGATGCCAGTCTTCAACCAATTTGATTGCCACAATAGCCCGAACAATATACCGGCAATAGTACTGAAGATGTGTTCCAGAATTGTCGTGCCCCTCGCCAAGCTGTTCCAATAGAGCAACAACACTGGCATCTATCCAGCAATGTGTCAAATTGTTCATGTACGTACCGCACACAAAAAGCAACACAAATCCAAAGCAGCCAATCACTTCCCCATTAATCAACTCTTGTTCATCAGTGAAGTGTTGCAAGGTATTGTTGTCAGTGTGATGAAGCAGCACGTACACAGCAATAACCTGTCACTGACACTCAGATTGGGTTCCACCAAGGTTACTCAGCTTCTTACCTTCTTACAACCTCAGTCCAAACATAGGCAAAAAGAGCTGAACTCAAGAAGTGAGGTGAGATTGATTGCCCTTCACATCAAAGCCACAGGACAAAGGACAAAGTGTGGTATCAAAGAACCTGGGCAAAACTGAATCAATGGGAATCAAGGGGGGAACTCTCCATTGATTAGAGTCATTCCTTAATGGGCCGAAGGGCATTTTCTGCGCTGCATGCCCCTATGACTCTATGAATCTATACCTCGTGCAAAGGAAGGTAGTTTTATGTTTTGAAGGTCAATCATCTCAGCCCTGGGACATTGCTGCAGATGTTTCTCAGGATAGAGTTCAAGACCCAACCATTTTCAGCAGCGTCATCAATGACATTCTCCTCTATCATTGTTTAAAGTTTATTTATCAGTGTCACAAGTAGGCTTACATTAAAACTGCAATGGCCCACCATTGGACAGTGGCAGGATCATCTAGTCCCACTGCTGTCAACAGGAATCGTTTGATCCATTTGTGGGACATGGGCGTTGCTGGCTGGCCAGCATTTATTGCCCATCCTTATTTGCCCTTGAGAAGATGATGGTAAGAGGTTTACAGCATGGAAAAAGACCCTTCGGCCCAACTTGTCCATGCTGCCCTTTTTTAACCCCTAAGCTTGTCCCAATTGCCCGCGTTTGGCCCATACCCCTCTATACCCATCTTACCCATGTAACTGTCTATATGCTTTTTAAAAGACAAAATTGTACCTGCCTCTACTACGACCACTGGCAGCTCGTTCCAGATACTCACCACACTTTGTGTGAAAAAATTGTACCTCTGGATCCTTTTGTATCTCTCCTCCCTCACCTTAAACCTATGCCCTCTTGTTTTAGACTCCCCTACCTTTGGGAAACGATATTGACTATCCAGCTAATCTATGCTCCTCATTATTTTATACACCTCTATAAGATCACCCCTGAGCCTCCTATGCTCCAGAGAAAAAAGTCCCAGTCTACCCAGCCTCTCCTTATAACTCAAACCATCAAATCCCGGTAGCATCCTAGTAAATCTTTCCTGCACTCTTTCTAGTTTAATAATATCCTTTCTATAATAGGGTGACTCGAACTGTACACAGTATTCCAAGTGTGGCCTTACCAATGTCTTGTACAACTTCACCAATAAGTCCTAACTCCCATATTCAATGTTCTGGTCAATGAAACCAAGCATGCCGAATGCTTTCTTCATCACCTTGTTGACCTGTGACTCCACTTTCAAGGAGCTATGAACCTATACCCCGAGATCTCTTTGTTCTATAACTCTCCACAATGCCCTGTCATTAACTGAATAAGTCCTGCCCTGGCTCGATCTACCAAAATGCATCACCTTTCATTAATCTAAGTTAAACTCCTTCTGCCATTCATTAGCTCAGTGGTCCAATTGACCAAGATCCTGCTGCAATCAAAGAACAAAGAACAAAGAACAGTACAGCACAGGAAATAGGCCCTTCGGCCCTCCAAGCCTGTGCCGCTCCTTGGTCCAACTAGACCAATCGTTTGTATCCCTCCATTCCCAGGCTGCTCATGTGACTATCCAGGTAAGTCTTAAACGATGTCAGCGTGCTTGCCTCCACCACCCTACTTGGCAGCGCATTCCAGGCCCCCACCACCCTCTGTGTAAAAAACATCCCTCTAATATCTGAGTTATACTTCGCCCCTCTCACCTTGAGCCCGTGACCCCTCGTGAACGTCCCTTCTGATCTGGGAAAAAGCTTCCCACCGTTCACCCTATCTATCCCCTTCATAATCTTGTACACCTCTATTAGATCTCCCCTCATTCTCTGTCTTTCCAGGGAGAACAACCCCAGTTTACCCAATCTCTCCTCATAGCTAAGACCCTCCATACCAGGCAACATCCTGGTAAACCTTCTCTGCACTCTCTCTAACGCCTCCACGTCCTTCTGGTAGTGCGGCGACCAGAACTGGACGCAGTACTCCAAATGTGGCCTAACCAGCGTTCTATACAGCTGCATCATCAGACTCCAGCTTTTATACTCTATACCCCATCCTATAAAGGCAAGCATACCATATGCCTTCTTCACCACCTTCTCCGCCTGTGTTGCCACCTTCAAGGATTTGTGGACTTGAACACCTAGGTCCCTCTGTGTTTCTATACTCCTGATGACTCTGCCATTTATTGTATAACTCCTCCCTACATTATTTCTTCCAAAATGCATCACTTCGCATTTATCCAGATTAAACTCCATCTGCCACCTCTCCACCCAATTTCCCAGCCTATCTATATCCTGCCGTATTGCCCGACAATGCTCTTCGCTATCCGCAAGTCCAGCCATCTTCGTGTCATCTGCAAACTTGCTGATTACACCAGTTACACCTTCTTCCAAATCATTTATATATATCACAAATAGCAGAGGTCCCAGTACAGAGCCCTGCAGAACACCACTGGTCACAGACCTCCAGCCGGAAAAAGACCCTTCGACCACTACCCTCTGTCTCCTATGGCCAAGCCAGTTCTCCACCCATCTAGCCACTTCTCCTTGTATCCCATGAGCCTTAACCTTCTTAACCAACCTGCCATGTGGGACTTTGTCAAATGCCTTACTGAAATCCATATAGACGACATCCACGGCCCTTCCTTCATCAACCGTTTTTGTCACTTCCTCAAACAACTCCACCAAATTTGTAAGGCACGACCTCCCTCTTACAAAACCATGCTGTCTATCACTAATGAGATTGTTCCGTTCTAAATGCACATACATCCTGTCTCTAAGAATCCTCTCCAACAACGTCCCTACCACGGACGTCAAGCTCGCCGGCCTATAATTTCCTGGGTTATCCCTGCTACCCTTCTTAAACAACGGGACCACATTCGCTATCCTCCAATCCTCAGGGACCTCACCCGTGTCCAAAGAAGCAACAAAGATTTCCGTCAGAGGCCCAGCAATTTCATCTCTCGTCTCCCTGAGCAGTCGAGGATAGATGCCATCAGGCCCTGGGGCTTTGTCAGTTTTAATGTTCCCTAAAAAACCTAACACTTCCTCTCTTGTAATGGAGATTTTCTCTAACGGGTCAACACCTCCCTCCGAGACACTCCCGGTTAACACGCCCCTCTCCTTCGTGAATACCGATGCAAAGTAGTCATTTAGGATCTCCCCTATTCCCTTGGGTTCTAAGCATAATTCCCCTCCTTTGTCCCTGAGAGGTCCGATTTTCTCCCTGAAAACTCTTTTGTTCCTAACGTATGAATAGAATGCCTTAGAATCCTAGATAACCTTCTTCACTGTTCACTATGCCACCAATCTTGATGTCATCTACAAATTTACTAACCATGCCTCCTAAATTCTCATCCAAATCATTCATACAAATTACGGATAATAGTGGACCCAACACCAACCCCTGAGGCACATGGCTGATCACAGGCCTCCAGTTTGAAAAACAACCCCCGACAAGAACCCTCTGTCTTCTGTCATCAAGCCAATTTTGTATCCATTTGGCAACCTCACCCTGGATCCCTTGATCACCACCCTGGATGCTGAGCTGCCTTCTTGAATTGCTGTAGTCCACATGCTGTGGGTTGACCCACAATGCCGTTCAGGAGGGAATTCCAGGATTTTGATCCAGCAACTGCGAAGGAATGGTGATATATTTCCAAGTGAGTGGCTTTTAAGGGGAACTTGCTGGTGGTGGTGTTCCCATGTATCCGCTGCCCTTGTCCTTCTAGATGGAAGTGGTCATGGGTTTGGAAGATGCTGTCTAAGGATTTTTGGTGAATTGCTGCAGTGTATCTTGTAGATAGTACACACTGCTGCTACTGAACACTGGTGATGGAGGGGGTGGATGTTTGTGGATGTGGTGGCCAATCAAGCAGGCTAGGTTTCTAGCTATTAAAGAAAGGCTAGCACAATAAGAACATAAGAAGTAGGAGCAGGAGTAGGCCATCTGGCCCCTCGAGCCTGCTCCGCCATTCAATAAGATCATGGCTGATCTTTTTGTGGACTCAGCTCCACTTACCTGTCCACTCACCATAACCCTTAATTCCTTTACTGTTCAAAAATGTATCTATCCTTGCCTTAAAAACATTTAATGAGGTCGCCTCAGCTGCTTCACTGGGCAGGGAATTCCACAGATTCACAACCATTTGCGTGAAGAAGTTCCTCCTCAACTCAGTCCTAAATCTGCTTCCCCTTATTTTGAGGCCATGCCCCCTAGTTCTAGTTTCACCTGCCAGTGGAAACAACTTCCCTGCTTCTATCTTATCGATTCCCTTCATAATCTTATATGTTTCTCCAAGATTCCCCTCATTCTTCTGAATTCCAATGAGTATAGCCCCAGTCTACTCAATCTCTCCTCATAAGCCAACCCTCTCAACTCGGAATCAACCTACTGAATCTCCTCTGCACCCCCTCCAGTGCCAGTATATCCGTTCTCAAGTAAGGAGAGCAAAACTGTACACAGTACTCCAGGTGTGGCCCCACCAGTACCTTATTAAGCTGCAACATAACTTCACTGTTTTTAAACTCCATCCCTCTGGTAATGAAGGACAAAATGCCATTTGCTTTCTTAATTACCTGCTGCACCTGCAAACCAACTCCTTGTGATTCTTGCACAAGGACACCCAGGTCCCTCTGCACAGCAGCATGCTGCAATTTTTTAGCATTTAAATGGTCGTCCATTTTGCTGTTATTCCTACCAAAATGGATGACCTCACATTTACCAACATTGTACTCCATTTGCCAGACCCTCGCCCACTCACTTAGACTATCTATATTCTTTTGCAGACTTTCAGCATCCTCTGCACACTTTGCTCCGCCTCTCATCTTAGTGTCATCTACGAATATTGACACACTACACTTAGTCCCCAACTCCAAATCATCTATGTAAATCGTAAACTATTGCGGTCCCAACACTGATCCCTGAGGCACACCACTAGCCACTGATCCCCAACCAGAAAAACACCCATTTACTCCCACTCTTTATCCATGCTAATACATTATCCATGCTAATACATTACCCGTAACACTGTGCACCTTTATCTTATGCAGCAGTCTTTGGTGCGGCACCTTGTCAAATGCCTTCTGAAAATCCAGATACACCACATCCACAGGTTCCCCATTGTCCACTGCACATGTAATGTTCTCAAAGAATTCCACCAAAGTAGTCAGACATGGTCTGTCCTTCATGAACCTATGCTGCATCTCACCAATGGGACAATTTATATCCAGATGTCTCACTATTTCTTCCTCGATGATAGGTTCAAGCATTTTCCCTACTGCAGAAGTTAAGCTAACCGGTCTATAGTTACCCGCTTTTTGTCTACCTCCTTTATGAAAAATAATAACAATAACAGCTTCATAAAATTATCACTTCTGCCTAAGTTCATAAAAGAGAAATGGTTACTTCAGAGAGATGTTTTAGGGTGGACAACATCCATTGAGTCACTTTGAACCAGCAAAGTTAATAGGGGAGCATGGAAAAGTGCAAAGTGGGTGACAAAAATAAGCATCAAGTATGTTGGACAAGCCCTTTATAGGAAATGGTTGTGCTCACAATTTGGCTAACTGTTGTTTTGAGTAAAACATGTATTTAGGACTAATGTATTTTAGGATTTCGAATGATCAAAACCGCAGAATTCATTGGAGATTATTTCTTGGCAATGGGAGAGAAAAATGCAACTGAATTTGTTAAGATTGCCAGTTAACTTTACATCACTGATGGTGACGCCAACATATTGATTCGTAGAATTTACAAGCAGGTTACAAGCTTTGCTAGTAAAACCTAATTGAAATTGGAAGGCAGCAAAAACACTATAAATTTCGGATGAATCTATTTTACCTTATGAGGCTCAAGTAATGGGTTCCTGCTTCCAACTGCCTGACTTCCTGATAATTCTTACGTTGCTTCTGCCATACACTTCTTGCTTGTTATGTCCATAGTCATCACTGACAATGTTCTAACTGATACCATGCTCATATCTACACTCACACTTCCCTTCACTTTCAACTGAACTGCTACTCCAAGTCAGAGCAGTAGGGAGCTGGCACCCTTTCCTGGCAGGCACTGGGCATTAGATGGCATACACCAGGACAGGATGCTAGTACATTACAGGTCACATACACACAGATAAACTGAGGGGCAATTTACCGTGGCCAATACACCTAAACTGCACATCTTTGGAGTGTGGGAGGACACCAGAGCACCGGGAGGAAACTCACGCAGGTACGGGAACAAAGTGCAAACTCCAAGCAGACCATCACCCAATGTCGGAATCGAACCCGGGTCCCTAGAGCTGTGAGGCAGCAGTGCCAATCACTGTGCCACCGTGTCATCCTTGCCCATAGTTCTAATTGCAAGAAGAAAAGAATGATTTGTATTTATATTGTGCCTTTCACAATCACAGAATAATTTTTTGAAGCGTAGTTCCTGTTAAAATGCAAGGAGAGGGGCAACCAATTCACACACAGCAAACTCCCTAAAATGCAATGTAATAAGGACTAGATAGTCTGGACTTTTTGCGATGTTGACTGAGGGATAAATATTGGCCAAGAAATTGCTTTTTATTTTCAGAATAATTGAATTTTTTAAGGCACCTTAGAGGGCAAGTCTTGGTTGACTGTCTTGTCGGCAAGTGACTGAGGAATCAATGATAGAAAATTGCACAACAGATAAAGTTGATCATTGATTGACTCTCTACACATTGGCTGCAGCATCTAGGGATTCCACAGCAGCAATTTAATAATTGATGGTCCCATTCATCCATTGTAAGCTCACGTCATGGATGTCAGCACCGGAGCTCATGATATTTCTGTCAATTATGATTAATGATGGTAACCCATGGGGGTTGGGTAACAAATTTCCAATACAGCCAGGTGAAGCCTTGTCATAGAATCCCTACAGTGCAGAAGAGGCCATTCATCCCATCGAGTCTGCACCAACTCTCTGACAAGGTATTTTACCCATACCTTCTTCTCTGCCCTATCCCTGACCCCAAATATTTACCATGGCTAATCAATCTAATCTACAATTCTTGAGACACGAAGGGGCAATTTAGCATGGCCAATCCACTTAACCTGCACATCTTTGGACTGCGAGAGGAAACTGGAGCAGCCAGAGGAAACCCACACAGTCACCCAAGGCCAGAATTGAACTTGGGGCCCTGGAGCTGTGAGGCAGCAGTGCTCATCACTGTGCCACTGTGCCAACCTTGTGCTAGAAAAACACATTTTTAAAATGCTTCCTGGCAAATGCATGTAAACAAGCCCCCACGTCCACCACTTCCCCACTAGCCGGTGCAGCACCAAGCCACAAAGAGCAGAATACTGGGTTTGACACTTGGACCTAAATTTTTGGCATGATGGGAAGCCAGAAAATCCTAACACAGAAAACGTCCTGACTCTGTACTTCCCACCCCGGAGTGAAAACCCAGGCTTCAGCCTTTGACAAGGAAATGGATCTTATTCAGTGGTGCAGTTGGAATGCTTCAGTTGATTGCAGTGTTGCTGGGCCAGGAAAGGTGGAGTGGGGGTAAAAGGTGTTGATCAGTAATGCATTTATCCCTGCTGGAAATTCTGTGTGTCGAGCAAATGTATGGAAAAAAATAATAGATTTAGTTGTAATTCTTGCTACGGGTCTGCCAAACATTCCTATTGAATGCACACAAGTAGCAGATTCCAAGAGAGTCGAAGGAGCATCAAATATATGGCAGTATATGTCAGCATTTCAAGACATAACATTGCCATTTGTGCAACAGTTCTGCACAAATTGACTCACATTCTTCTGATCCTTAAGCTTTACAAGCATGTGGTACACTTCCAAGCAATGTTTGCAGGTGATCTAGGTATAATTACAAGCTTGCCATTTCTGAAGCCTGACATTTATTGTATTGTGAATACATTTTTGGGAAAAATGATTTTTGCTCTTGTCTGTTATCTGAAATATTGATCTGATAATCACCACACAGCGAGGTAAAGTCACTATAATGCTTAAAATCAGTTCTCAGGTTGTGACAGGATGTGAGCTGGGGCTGGATGGTGGTGTGGTTTTGGGGTGTGAGGGGGACTGTATAACCATTATACTTGGAAATTCCACAGTTCTCCAGCGGATGAATTTCCGCAGATAAGGTGTAAGCAGCCAAAACCATTTACCCAGGCTGAAATGATACAGTAGAGCCAGAAAGGTCCAGGGAAATTCTACTTCAAGTGGGGATTAAATAATGCCACAGCACTGTTCAAATATTTATCCCTCAAACAACATCTGTAACACGGGTTTTCTGATCATCATCGCAAAGTTGTTTGTGGAACTTTTGTGTCCTCATCTTGGCTGTTGCATTTCCTACATTACAACAAAAGTATTTAATTGGTTGTAAGGTGCTTTGGGGCATTCTGAAGTCTTGAGAGGCATGCTTTTCTTGTTTTCCATTCAGTAATTTAAAATGAAGATTCATAATTAATTTCTTGAAATGAGCCACAGAACCACAACATCGAGTTTTTAAAAATAAAGTCAGAATTGAGAAAACCCGAGAGCTGATTTTAAGCATCACAGTGAATTTACCTCGCTGTGTGGTGATTATCAGATCAATATTTCAGATAACAAACAAAGGCAAAAATCATTTTTCCCAAAACTGTGTTCACAATACTATAAATGTCAGGCTTCAGAAATGGCAAGCTTGTGATTAGAATCATAGTCATAGAGGTTTACAGCATGGAAACAGGCCCTTCAGTCCAATTTGTTCATGCCGCCCTTTCTTTAAAACCCCTAAGCTCGTCCCAATTGCCCGCATTTGGCCCTTTTCTCTCTATACCCATCGTACCCATGTAACTGTCTAAATGCTTATTAAAGGACAAAATTGTACCCGCCTCTGCTACTACCTCTGGCAGCTTGTTCCAGACACTCACCACCCTCTGCGTGAAACAATTGGCCCTCTGGACCCTTTTGTATCTCTCCCCTCTCACCTTAAACCTATGCCTTCTAGTTTTAGACACCCCTACCTTTGGGAAAATATATTGACTATCTAGTTGATCCATGCCCCTCATTATTTTATAGACCTCTATAAGATCACCCCTCAGCCTCCTACACTCCAGAGAAAAAAGTCCCAGTCTATCCAGCCTCTCCTTATAATTCAAACAATCAAGTTCCGGTAGTATCCGAGTAAATCTCTTCTGCACTCTTTCCAGTTTAATAATATCCTTTCTATAATAGGGTGACCAGAACTGAACACAGTATTCCAAGTGTGGCCTTACCAATGTCTTGTACAACTTCAACAGGGTGCCCCAACTCCTGTATTCAATGTTCTGACCAATGAAACCAAACATGCTGAATGCCTTCTTCACCACTCTGTCCCCCTGTGACTCCACTTTCAAGGAACTATGAAACAGTACCCCTGGGTCTCTTTGTTCTGTAACTCTCCCCAACGCCCTACCATTAACTGAGCAAGTCCTGCTCTGGTTCAATCTACCAAAATGCATCACCTCACATTAATCTAAATTAAACTCCATCTGCCATTCGTCTGTCCACTGGCCCAATTGATCAAGATCCCATTGCAAACCGAGATAACCTTTTTCACTGTCCACTATGCCACCAATCTTGGTGTCATCTGCAAACTTACTCACCATGCCTCCTATATTCTCATCCAAATCATTAATATAAATGACAAAAACAGTGGACCCAGCACCGATCCCTGAGGCACACCGCTGGTCACAGGTCTCCAGTTTGAAAAACAACCCTCTACAACCACCTTCTGGCTTCTGTCATCAAGCCAATTCTGTATCCATTTAGCTACCTGGATCCTGTGAGACTTAACCTTATGCAACAACCTACCATGTGGTACCTTGTCAAAGGCCTTGCTAAAGTCCATGTAGACATCATCAATTGCACTGCCCTCATCTACCTTCTGATCAGTCCCTAATCAGTGCTTGTGTCTCTAAATGCCTGTAGATCCTGTCTCTCAAAATATCTTCCAACAACTTACCCACTACAGAAGTAAGACTCACTGGCCTGTAGTTCCCAGGCTTTTCCCTGCAGCCCTTTTTAAACAAAGGCACAACATTTGCCACCTTCCAATCTTCAGGCACCTCACCTGCGACTAACAATGATTCAAATATCTCTGCTCGGGGACCCGCAATTTCCTCCCTCGCCTCCCACAATGTCCTGAGATACACTTCATCAGGTCCCGGGGATTTATCTACGTTGATGCGCTTTAAGACTTCCAGCACCTCCTTCTCTGTTATATGTACACTCCGCAAGACATCACTATTTATTTCCCCAAGTTCCCTAACATCCATGCTTTTCTCAACAGTAAATACCGATGAGAAATATTCATTTAGGATCTTACCCATCTCTTGTGGATCCGACATAGATGACCTAATTATACATAGATCACCTGCAAAAATTGCTTGGAAGTGTATGTACCACATGCTTGTAAGGCGTAAGGGTCAGAAGTATGTGAGTCAATTTGTGCAGAGCTATGTCCCACATATGGCAATCTTATAATGACCAGATAATTGGTTGACGGATAAATATTTGATCGGACATTAGGGAGTCTTCTCTGATCTTCTTACAAATAATGTCATGTGATCTTTCCTATCCACCTCATATGGCAGGCAAAACTTCATCAGAAAGCCAAAACCATGAATACTGCGCTGGAGTGCAAATCCAGATTTTGTGTTCAAGTCTCTGGCATTAAACCCGCAATCTTCTGACTCAAAGGTGAGACTGCTGATATGGTTTGTCTCTATGGCAAGTATATCCTTCCTGAGGTACAGAGATCAAAACTGCTCTCGGTGTAGTCTTATCAAAGCTCCTTCCAATTGCAGCAAGACTCTTTACTCCTGTACCCAAATCCTTTTGCACTAAAGGCCAACATATCTTTTTAAAAATTCATTCATGGGACATGGGCATGGTTGACTGGCCAGCATTTATTGCCCATCCCTAGTTACCCTTGGAGGGCAGTTCAGAGTCAACCACATTGCTGTGTCTCTAGACTCACATGTCGGCCAGACCAGGTAAGAATGGCAGATTTCTTTCCCTAAAGGACATTAGTGAACCAGATGGATTTTTCTGACAATCGACAATGGTTTCAAGGTCATCAGTTGATTCTTCATTCCAGATATTTTTTATTGAATTCAAATTTCACCATCTGCCGTGACAGGATTTGAACCCGGGTCCTCAGAACATTAGTTGAGTTTATAGATAATACCACTAGGCCATCATCGCCCCTTTCCTAATTGCCTACTGTATTTGCAAGTTAGATTTCAGTGACTTATAAACAAATACACCCGGCTCCCTTTGGACATCAACACTTTCCAATTTCACCGTTCAAGAAATATTCTGCATTTCTGCTTTTCTGATAGAAGTGGGTAACTCACATTTTTCCACTACATATTCTATCTGCCATGTTCATGTCCACTCACTTAGCCTGTCTAAATCTTTTTGTAGCCTCTTGACATCCTCCTCCCTCGCAACTCACATTCCCACCCAGTTTTGTGTCATCAGCAAAATTGGAAATATTACATTTGGTACTGTCGGTGCAACCATTGCCAAGCATGGTGGAAGGAAGGGGTACCCCCAAGTCCAACAGAAATTACAGAAATAACAATTCTAAAGGGGCACAAGTTCAAGATAAGGGGGGAAAGATTCAGTGGTGATGTGCAGGTGAAGTTCTTTTTACACAGAGGGTGGTGGGGGCCTGGAATGCACTGCCAAGTGAGATGGTTGAGGCAGTTACGTTAGCCACATTTAAGACTTATCTTGATAGGCATACGAACAAATGGGGAATAGAGGGATATAAGCAGTTGGTCTAGATAGGATAACGTGATCGGCGCAGGCTTGGAGGGCCAAAGGGCCTGTTCCTGTGCCGCACTGTTCTTTGTTCTTTGTAATAGTCCTCAGGGGATCCAAGAGTGCTGCCATCAATTGTAAGGTAGCAAAGGGTAACAGAAAACTTAAGCAAAAAATATGCTTTAAAAATATTCAGTTCTCAATTCATTTCCTTTCACTTTTTCTCCCTCTCGGAATTCCTGACAGTATTCACAAGCACAAAGATACAAATTCAGCAATCTTGCTAGCATACTTTTCTTCATGTGTAAGCTTAGGCAGACAGTGGGCAGAATCTTATGAGAATATGGCAGAGTGTCAGTTCTAGTGTGAGAATTAGCGTGGGACACGCCAGCTCCAAGGGACAGTTTTTTTCTCCAGATCTTGTCCTTTTAACTGCCAAAAAAAAGAGTGGGTGTGGTTTGTGCCATCACTCTGGTGGGGTGGAGATACTTAGAGCCATGAACTGCATGAGATTGGGGCACACCTTTTGAAGGGCGCCCCAATCACAGAAACATATATTAATCCATTCCCACCCTGTCCACCACAGAGGTATCTGTGGCCTCCCCACACCCACTCTTCCCTGATCATCGCCCCCTCCCCGACCCCCGCCCCCCCCCCATCATTGCCAGCATCCCCATTGCTCTCGTGTTTGCTCTGCCCCACCACAAA
Organism: Mustelus asterias; assembly: GCF_964213995.1. Taxonomy (NCBI): domain Eukaryota; kingdom Metazoa; phylum Chordata; class Chondrichthyes; order Carcharhiniformes; family Triakidae; genus Mustelus; species Mustelus asterias. The sequence goes on from NC_135807.1 coordinate 25,822,466, forward strand.
TTCATTAGTCCCTGCACATGAAGCTCTCCCGAGGGCCTGCACTTTGCACTGCCACCTGGCTCAGGTTGGCCAACCTGGCAGTACCAACTTCTGTAGGGGCAGTGCCTGCAATAGTGCCAGGGCATTGCCTGGCCATGTCCCTCTCCTCCGAGTGCTATAGTGATCTTTGCATCCACAGGTGGATCCCCATTGACAAGTCACATCAGGGTTAACATGTTGTAAGTCTTGCTGGCGTGATGTCACATTGGTAAGGTTTAAAAATCTCACTAAGATTGAAAATAAATATAAACACAGTAGTTACAAGAGCAGGTCAGAGGCGAGGAATATTGCAGCGAGTAACTCACCTCCTGACTCCCCAAAGCCTGTTCACCGTCTAGAAGGCACAAGTCAGGAATGTGATGGAATACTCTCCACTTGCCTGGATGGGTACAGCTCCAACAACACTCAAGAGGCTTGACACCATCCAAGACAAAGCAGCCCACTTGATTGGCACCACATCCACAAACATCCACTCCCTCCACCACCGACGCTCAGTAGCAGCAGTGTGTACTATCTACAAGATGCACTGCAGCAATTCACCAAAGATCCTCAGACTGCACCTTCTAAACCCACCATCACTTGCATCTAGAAGGACAAGGGCAATAGATACATGGGAACACCACGACCTGCAAGTTCCCCTCCAAACCACTCATCACCCTGACTTGGAAATATATCACCGTTCCTTTGCAGTCACTGGATCAAAATCTTGGAATTCCTCCCTAACAGCGTTGATTTGATTTGATATGATTTGATTTATTATTGTCACGTGTATTAGTGTGCAGTGAAAAGTATTGTTTCCTGTGCGCTATACAAACAAAGCTTTTTGTCCATAGAGAAGGAAATGAGAGGGTGCAGAATGTAGTGTTACAGTCACAGCTAGGGTGTAGAGAGAGATCAACTTAATGTGAGGTATGTCCATTCAAAAGTCTGATAGCAGCAGGGAAGAAGCTGTTCTTGAATCAGTTAGTACGTGACCTCAGACTTTTGTAACTTTTTCCTAACGGAAGAAAAGTTAACGTTTATTTATTAGTCACAAGTAAGGCTTACATTAACACTGCAATGAAGTTACTGTGAAATTCCCCTAGTCGCCACAGTCCGATGCCTGTTCAGTTCAATGCACCAAACCAGCACGTCTTTCAGAATGTGGGAGGAAACCGGAGCACCCGGAGGAAACCCACGCAGACACAGGGAGAATGTGCAAACTCCACACAGACAGTGACCAAAGCTGGGAATCGAACCCGGGTCCCTGGCACTGTGCCACAGTGCCACCCCAGAAGGTGGAAGAGAGAATGTCTGGGTGCGTGGGGTCCTTAATTATGCTGACTGCTTTGCCAAGGCAACAGGAAGTGTAGACAAAGTCAATGGATGGGAGGCTGGTTTGTGTGATGGATTGGGCTACATTCACGACCTTTTATAGTTTCTTGCGGTCTTGGGCAGAGCAGGAGCCGTACCAAGCTGTGATACAACAAAAAGAGTGCTTTCTATGGTGCACCTGCTAAAGTTGTTGAGAGTCGTAGCTGCCATGCCAAATTTCCTTAGTCTTCTGAGAAAGTAGAGGCATCGGTGGGCTTTCTTGACTATAGTGTCAGCAAGGGGGGACCAGAACAGGTTGTTGGTGATTTGGACACCTTCTCGACTCTTTCTACTTCGTCCCTGTTGATGTAGACGGGGGCATGTTCACCACTATGCTTTCTAAAGTTAATGACAATCTCCTTCATTTTGTTGACATTGAAGGAGAGATTATTGTCACCGTACCAGTTCACCGGATTCTCTATCTCATTCCTGTACTCTGTTTCAATATTGTTTGAGATTCGACCCACTATGGTGGCGTCGTCAACAAACTTGAAAATCGAGTTGGAGGGTTGTGGGTCAACTCACAGCATGCGACTGCAGCAATTCAAGAAGACAGCTCACCACCACCTTCTCAAGGGCAATGAGGGATGGCCAATAAATGCTGGTCAGCCAGCAACACCCATATCCCACGAATGAATAAAAAAATCCACCGAGGGTGGGAAGATCTGGAGGAAGATCTTTAATTAGATTAAATTTATTTAAATGGATGCAAAACAGTTTCTCAACCATTATGGGCATGAACCTCTTGTGCGCCATTCTGGGACGAAAGGTCATTGTCTGAGGATAAGGGGGTAGCAAAATTAAAGCAGAGTTGAGGAGAAACTACTTCTCCCAGAAGTTGTGAATCTGTGGAATTCGCTACCCCAAAGTGGGGTGGATGCTGGGACAGTGAGTAAATTTAAGGAGGAGTTAGACAGATTTTTAATTGGTACTGGGTTGAAGGGTTATGGGGAAAAGGCAGGAAAATGGGGATGAGGAGCATATCAACCATGATCGAATGCCAGAGCAGACTCGATGGGTCAAATGGCCTAATTCTGCTCCTATACCTTATGAACTCGTCGCCAACGAGGGGATTTGAAAATCGGAGATCGCAATCTCGCCGGTGAAATTCGTGATTTTCAGGTTTTGCCTGACCTTGAGCCACTGTTGGCAATCTCGTAGATGGAGAGTACGGGCTCAAGATCCCACCAAATGCTGCAACTGTGAACTCCACTGAACATCATAGCCAAGCCCAAACAAGTCCTCAATGTCTATGGATCTCCGCATACACTCTCACTTTCCAGCAAGCTCAGTGAATTCAGAAGCAGTTGACCCAGCTGATTTTTGACTTCCAAAGATCGAAGGAGTTGAGTACTTCAGAATTATCACTAAAGCAGAGGTTGCAGGTACCTTTTGGAACCAGCTGTCTTCTTTTTAGCACCATCATTGATGAGGAGAGAACTATTCTTATCTTTGTAGAACTACAGCTATAAAATTAAAATTATGACAGTCCCTGTCAATACGAAACAAGTTTACCACTTCTCGAGCACAGGACTGTTGCTGAACATGGTTAGATTAGTCTAATAACAGAAGCAAACATGTTCAGCGTATATTATAAATGGAAACAGTTAGAAGGTGATTTGAAGGCTATTATGTAATCACTGGATTTGGATAACTTCATGAAACAACTTGATCATCCAAACTTTTCAGGTCAACTTTGTACAATAGAGTCACTCTTTTAACTCCTGATTGAGGTTTTCCTCCGACTCTCTCCAATCTTCACAATGTCTTGCACTGTGATCCTTGACCTTGATGTTCATGCATTGCTCATAATCACCTTGTTACCAATGGGCTGGATTATTGTGTGATCACCGGCGATGTGTTGGGAGGCAGGGAAAGCAAGATGGAGTCAGCTTCAAGTTGTTCCTCTGTCCCATGATAAACATTGAAAAATAAAGCCCGCAATCTTACTGGCTCGTCCCACCAGCCGATTGGCAAGGCAAGCTGGTAAGATAAGGCGAGAGGTGAAAAATCAGGGCGAGAATTCTCCCATCCTGCCCGCCACTGGAATTCTAGAGGGTGGAGGGCGGACCATGTAAAGATCCATTGAAGTCAGGTGGGAATCTCTGGTTTTCAGGCGATTTTGGCTGGAGAATCCCGCCCCAGGATCATAGCTGTTTCCTCACCTCTCGTGATCTTACTGGCCCTGATTTGCCAGTGAAATCAGCGAAGTCAATTTAAATATGCATGACATGCTTAACATGTTATTAGTGAGTCACGGACACTATTGTCTGGGCTCATTGGTATTTACCCCCTCACCGATGGAGGTCCTCACCGGCGAGAATAATGTATTGTCCCCATCAAGGGGAACCAAACATGATGGCCTCACTTGTGGGATCAGAGGCCATTGAAGCCCCACAAGTTGTCGGGAGCAGGGCTGAGCAGTGCCCCTTGGGCAGTGCCTGCCTGACATTATGGCACTGCCCACCAGGTACCCTGGCAGTGCCCACTTGGCATCCTGGCACTGCTCACTGGGCACCCTGGCAGGGGAATTAACCAGTGGGGACAGCGTACAGAGTTGTGGGGGGGACTCTGCAGGGGTGGCAATCAGGGGGAGAGGGAACTCTGCAGCAACAGCAATTAGCATGGGGGCGTAATGTCTGGGGGGTGTGGAGGGAGAAATCGACACAGGGAGTGATTGGCAGGGGGTCCCGATGTCCGTTGGGGGGAGTGGAGCAGGTGACAGGAGATTTCCCTGGGAGATCGGGGTGCCTGCGCAATGGCACCAAAGAGCTCAGCAGTCAGCTCCTAGCCGAGATTCACTCCACCCCTCCCCCGACTGGCCTGAATCGCATTCTGGCTCTTCTTTTATCGAAGCGCCATATGATTGCAACTGGGAGCTCACCCAAATAGTCAGCGCAATTCTTCCTTGTTTTCACGCCATTTGCACTTAGAATTCTTTTTGTAAAATTCCACCCAAAGTATTTTTCTAAGTATCAGAGTGATTAACCAGTGGCAATTAATGCTTCATCCTTTACTGGAGCTCTGCTTTGTTCAACTTGGTTGTGGATTTACTCTTCTAACATGAACAGCAGAACAATCTATTCATTCCCAATGTCATATGCAAGTTTCACAGTGGGAGGTTACAAAGCCCTTCACTGTTAGCTAACAAACTGAGTGTAGAATTATAGCCAATTTATAAATAATGTTTGCTTGTGTGACTGGAAAGTTGAATCATCTCCATTAAGCCTTGCAGTATTAGGAAGTGCGGGCTCATTTATAGGCTTGGTTTAAAGGCTGTCTTGGAGAAGCTTGTAAGTGAAGGACACCAGCAAACAGGACACCAGCTACATTTGGTTTCGAAATTGCAGTCAGGAGAGATATGGGAGATAAAAAGGGGCAATTCTCAACTACAACACCCTGCCATTTACACTGATTTGATTTGATTTATTATTGTCACATGTATTAACATACAGTGAAAAGTATTGTTTCTTGTGCGCTATACAGACAAAACATACCATTCATAGAGAAGGAAACGAGAGAGTGCAGAATGTAGTGTTACGGTCTTAGCTAGGGTGTAGAGAAAGATCAACTTAATGCAAGATATGTCCATTCAAAAGTCTGACAGCAGCAGGGAAGAAGCTGTTCTTGAGTCGGTTGGTACGTGACCTCAGACTTTTGTATCTTTTCCCGAAGGAAGAAGGTGGAAGAGAGAATGTCCAGGGTGCGTGGGGTCCTTAATGTCTGGCATGTGTGGGGTCCTTAATGTCCGGGGTGTGCTTGGGCAAGTGGGGTGACCAATAAACCGCAAATATAATCCCCTGGCCTTAAACCAGTGGCCAAATGAATGGTCAGCATCCATGCTAAACATAGAACATAGAACATAGAACAGTACAGCACAGTACAGGCCCTTCGGCCCACGATGTGCCGAACCTTTTCTGAAACCAAGATCAAGCTATCTCACTCCCTATCATTCTAGTGTACTCCATGTGCCTATCCAATAACCGCTTGAAAGTTCCTAAAGTGTCCGACTCCACTATCACAGCAGGCAGTCCATTCCACACCCCAACCACTCTCTGAGTCAAGAACCTACCTCGTACATCCCTCCTATATCTTCCACCACGAACCTTATAGTTATGCCCCCTAGTAACAGCTACATCCACTCGAGGAAATAGTCTCTGAACGTCCACTCTATCAATCCCCCTCATCATCTTATAAACCTCTATTAAGTCGCCTCTCAACCTCCTCCGCTCTAAAGAGAAAAGCCTTAGCTCCCTCAACCTTTCCTCACAAGACCTACCCTCCAAACCAGGCAGCATCCTGGTAAATCTCCTCTGCACTCTTTCCAGTGCTTCCACATCCTTCTTATAGTGAGGTGACCAGAACTGCACACAATATTCCAAATGTGGTCTCACCAAGGCCCTGTACAGTTGCAGCATAACCCCACGGCTCTTAAACTCCAACCCCCTGTTAATAAAAGCTAACACACTATAGGCCTTCTTCACGGCTCTATCCACTTGAGTGGCAACCTTCAGAGATCTGTGGATATGAACCCCAAGATCTCTCTGTTCCTCCACATTCCTCAGAACCCTACCTTTGACCCTGTAATCCACATTCAAATTTGTCCTATCAAAATGAATCACACAACTTGCAATGTGTTATGAGGTCCAGTGGCATTGCATGACCCCATTTTCAATTCTTAGAAGTAACTGACTCTCCCCAGCTTTCTGCACAAAACCTTGAGCGACCAAATCGATGGCCCATTCCAGATGGGAGTGCTCAGTGCCCATTTTCAGGCTTATCTGGGATCAGAGATTTAGGGTTGGATAATAAACACTGGCCTTGCCAACCACACTCACGTCCCAGGAATAAATATATAAAAAAAAGGATGCCCACAAAAAGACAGCTTAGTGTTTCTCTGTATTTCTCTCATGGGACTGGGAACAGGTGTGTGCCATTTTTAAAATTGAGCCTGTCAATGTTTTGGGCAGCTTGGGCAGCCGTTCTTTGATGTTCTCAACACTTCACAAGTAGATTACTCAAATGCCTTCAACGCTGCTGCCTGTGCCAATTTGTCTGTGAAAGATAAGGGGAGAGTCCTGATGGACCAGCTTTCAGAATAATAGATATCATCGAATAATAAAATCGGTAGAATCATAGGAACTTGCATGGTAGCACAGTGGTTAGCCCTGCTGCTTCACAGCGCCAGGGACCCGGGTTCGATTCCCGTCTTGGGTCGCTGTCTGTGTGGGGTTTGCACGTTCTCCCCGTGTCTGCGTGGGTTTCCTCCGGTTTCCTCCCACATTCTGAAAGACGTGCTGGTTAGGTGCATTGACCCGAACAGGCGCCGGAGTGTGGCGACTAGGGGAATTTCACAGTAACTTCATTGCAGGTATGTCCCTGTCAGGCAGGGAGGAAATGGCCGAGTGAGGGAACCGTGGTTCACAAAAGAGGTGGAATGTCTTGTGAAAAGGAAAAGGGAAGCTTATGTAGGGATGAGGAAACAAGGTTCAGATGGCTCGATTGAGGGTTACAAGTTAGCAAGGAATGAGCTGAAAAAGGGGCTGAGGAGAGCTAGGAGGGGACATGAGAAGTCCTTGGCGGGTCGGATCAAGGAAAACCCCAAGGCTTTTTACTCTTATGTGAGGAATAAAAGAATGACCAGGGTGAGGTTAGGGCCGGTCAAGGACAGTGGTGGGAACTTGTGTATGGAATCAGTAGAGATAGGCGAGGTGATGAATGAATACTTTTCTTCAGTGTTCACCAAGGAGAGGGGCCATGTTTTTGAGGAAGAGAAGGTGTTACAGGCTAATAGGCTGGAGGAAATAGATGTTCGGATGGAGGATGTATTGGCAGTTTTGAATAAACTGAAGGTCGATAAGTCCCCTGGGCCTGATGAAATGTATCCTAGGATTCTTTGGGAGGCGAGGGATGAGGTTGCAGAGCCTTTGGCTTTGATCTTTGGGTCCTCGCTGTCCACGGGGATGGTGCCAGAGGACTGGAGAGTGGCGAATGTTGTTCCTCTGTTTAAGAAAGGGAATAGAAATGACCCTGGTAATTATAGACCGGTTAGTCTGACTTCGGTGGTTGGTAAATTGATGGAAAAGGTCCTTAGGGATGGGATTTACGACCATTTAGAAAGATGCGGATTAATCCGGGATAGTCAGCACGGATTTGTGAAGGGCAAATCGTGCCTCACAAATTTGATAGAATTTTTTGAGGAGGTAACTAGGTGTGTTGATGAAGGTAGGGCGGTTGATGTCATATACATGGATTTTAGTAAGGCGTTTGATAAGGTCCCCCATGGTCGGCTTATGATGAAAGTAAGGAGGTGTGGGATAGAGGGAAAGTTGGCCGATTGGATAGGTAACTGGCTATCTGATCGAAGACAGAGGGTGGTGGTGGATGGAAAATTTTCGGACTGGAGGCAGGTTGCTAGCGGAGTGCCGCAGGGATCGGTGCTTGGTCCTCTGCTCTTTGTGATTTTTATTAATGACTTAGAGGAGGGGGCTGAAGGGTGGATCAGTAAATTTGCTGATGACACCAAGATTGGTGGAGTAGTGGATGAGGTGGAGGGCTGTTGTAGGCTGCAAAGAGACATAGATAGGATGCAAAGCTGGGCTGAAAAATGGCAAATGGAGTTTAACCCTGATAAATGTGAGGTGATTCATTTTGGTAGGACAAATTTAAATGTGGATTACAGGGTCAAAGGTAGGGTTCTGAAGACTGTGGAGGAACAGAGAGATCTTGGGGTCCATATCCACAGATCTCTAAAGGTTGCCACTCAAGTGGATAGAGCTGTGAAGAAGGCATATAGTGTGTTAGCTTTTATTAACAGGGGGTTGGAGTTTAAGAGCCGTGGGGTTATGCTGCAACTGTACAGGACCTTGGTGAGACCGCATTTGGAATATTGCGTGCAGTTCTGGTCACCTCACTATAAGAAGGATGTGGAAGCGCTGGAAAGAGTGCAGAGGAGATTTACCAGGATGCTGCCTGGTTTGGAGTGTCGGTCTTATGAGGAAAGGTTGAGGGAGCTGGGGCTGTTCTCTCTGGAGCGGAGGAGATTGAGGGGAGACGTAATAGAGGTTTATAAAATGATGAAGGGGATAGATCGAGTGAACGTTCAAAGACTATTTCCTCGGGTGGATGGAGCTATTACAAGGGGGCATAACTATAGGGTTCATGGTGGGAGATATAGGAAGGATATCAGAGGTAGGTTCTTCACGCAGAGAGTGGTTGGGGTGTGGAATGGACTGCCTGCAGTGATAGTGGAGTCAGACACTTTAGGAACATTTAAGCGGTTATTGGATAGGCACATGGAGCACACCAGGATGGTAGGGAGTGGGATAGCTTGATCTTGGTTTCAGATGAAGGTCGGCACAACATCGTGGGCCGAAGGGCCTGTTCTGTGCTGTAATGTTCTATGTTCTATGTTAATGTAAGCCTTACTTTGACAAATAAATAAACTTTACTTTACAACATGGGAGAATGTCATTTGGTCCACATTTACCCAGCCCGGACAACAAATATCCATGAAGCCCAATCCCACATTCTAGCTCTTGGACAATGGCTTTGTTGCCATAATGAGGCACTGAGGGCCTTTGAACAAGGCTTTTCTGTTGGTCTTCCTGCATGGCATGTCCCCTCCCCCTGTTGATTGAATACCAGGGACAGTGGGCGATGTCCTACGGTGGGCATTACTTAACGGTCTTGATTGGTGTCCAGACAACAAGAACTCCGCACACTAGACCTATTGAGGCGGGGGACAATGAGGAAATGGTGGTGTCGCCATCCACACCATCCCATTCAGTCAAATAATGTCCTCCCCCCACCATCTCTGCCACCAAATTGCCTCTGTGTGGGACATTACATTCCACCCCTCATATGTAAGGGTCATTTGTACATCTTGCCAGTTGGTGTATAATTGGTGTCCGACCCATCAAACATCCAGCTTGGGCTTGAGACTCCTCAGCATCTCAATGAGCTTCTGTGTGGAGCAGACAGCTAGCTGTACAATCAGAGAGCATTTGCACCAAGGAATCAAAAATTGAATGTTACCCAGGATTGGGTGGTGCTGCAAATGCTGGGAATATGAAATCAGGAAGGAAAGATATTGCTTGAAAAAAGCTGTGGGTTCGTCAACATCCGAAAAGAACTGGGAATGAAGTGCTGAAGGTTGTTAACCTGTACTTTCTCTTTATAGATAAAAGCAAAATACTGCAGATGCTGGAAACTGAAACAAAAACAGAAAATGCTGGAAAATCTCAGCAGGTCTGACAGCATCCGAGGGGAGAGAATAGAGCCAATGTTTGATCACTTAATGGACACTCTGAGCACATTCTCACCCTTCTGTGTCCTCATTTATATTCCATTTGTCCAATTCCACACCCCTCCACCCTCCAGCCCAACAGCATAAATCCCTGCTGATTCTCTTTGCTCTTGGCTGTGATGAATGGCCATCTAGATTCGACACATTGGCCGGATTTTTACCGCCACTCCTGCCCTGGAATCGGGACAGGCGCGGCTCACAGAACGGAACTCTCTGTTGGCCTCGGGCGGGATTTTACGAGGCTAGCCCAAGTCAGGTCGTAAAATACCGGCCATTGGCTCTATTCTCTCCCCACAGTTGCCGTCAGACCTGCTGAGATTTTCCAGCACTTACTCTTTTCCTTTCTCTTTATAGATTCTTTTTTTTAAATTAGCCTCATATTTATTGTTGCATTTGACTTTGCTTAGTACGGATAGAACACCTGATACATGCAAAACCTATCATCCATTATTGCCTCATTAGCAAGCAACAGGGGTGAGAAAACGTTGCGATTTTATAATCTATTTAAAGGAGGTTTTTTTTGGCATGTCTGTTGTCTCATATTGGCACATTTTGCTGATTACACCACATCCAAGCTCAGTAAGAAATCCTTTCACTTGCTGCTTGCAATAAACATAAAAAACAGCAGGGTACAGTTGACAATGTCCATCGGTTTGTTCAATTTGTCGAACAAATTGTTTATTTAATGGACATTTCTGATATTAGCATAATGGTTTCTGGTGCTATTATTATATCATTAAGCTGGGATTGACAATGCCTGTGAGATATGTTTGGTCTCACAGTTCCCCTGAAAGTTTAGTGGATGAATTAGACTGTCTGGTCTGCATTCGTCTGGTCCTGGTGTGATACATGGAAGCCAAATATATCCCAAGCAGACTAAGAAGTGAAAAATATCCATGTTTCACATGACCAATTTCCAATCAAAGACCAATGCTGGAATGTTATGTTATCATGTGTATAGCCTTAGGTGATGACAGGAACTAGCTAGGTTGTGCATCCCAGCTCACTTAAATGGATAAACCACAAGGTACATTACTCCAGCAGCTTGCATAAGGAGATGTACACTTTGACCATATAGAGATGTAATAGAATAACATGTGCAGCTATATTGACGAAAGGAACTGTAACCATTCAACTTACCATTGATTTGATTTGATCTATTATTTGATTTTATGCATTATTGTCACATGTATTAACATACAGTGAAAAGTATTGTTTCTTGTGTGCTATACAGACAGAGCATACCGTTCATAGAGAAGGAAATGAGAGAGTGCAGAATGTGGTGTTACAGTCATAACTAGGGTGTAGAGAAAGATCAACTTAATGCAAGGTAAGTCCATTCAAAAGTCTGACAGCAGCAGGGAAGAAGCTGTTCTTGAGTTGGTTGGTACGTGACCTCAGACTTTTGTATCTTTTTCCTGAAGGAAGAAGGTGGAAGAGAGAATGTCCGGGTGATTGTTCAGGACATTCACAATGTTGACATTGAGGGAGAGATTATTGTTGCCGCACCAGTTCACCAGATTCTCTATCTCATTCCTGTACTCTGTCTCTTCATTGTTTGAGATCTGACCCACTATGGTGGCGTCATCAGCAAACTTGAAAATCGAATTCAAGGGGAATTTGGCTGCACAGTCATAGGTGTATAAGGAGTATAGTAGAGAAAACAGCCTTGTGGGGCACCGGTGTTGTGGATGATCATGGAGGAGGTGTTGTTGTCTATCCTTATTGATTGTGGTCTGTGAGTTAGGAAGTTCAGGATCCAGTCACAGAGGGAGGTGCCGAGGCCCAGCCCACAGAGTTTGGAGATGAGTTTCGTGGGAATAATGGTGTTGAAGGCTGAGCTGTAGTCAATAAATAGGAGTCTGACATAGGTCTCCTTGTTATCTAGGTGTTCCAGGGTAAAGTGCAGGGCCAGGGAAATGGCGTCTGCTGTGGACCTGTTGTGGCAGTAGGAAAACTGTAGTGGATCCAGGTAGTCCGGGAGGCTGGAATTGATTCGTGCCATGACTAACCTTTCAAAGCACTTCATAATGATGGATGTTAGAGCCACCGGCCGATAGTCATTAAGACATGCTGCTTGGTTTTTCTTAGGTACCAGGATGATGGTCGTCTTCTTGAAGCAGATAGGGACCTCAGATTGTTGTAAATCTATTATTAAAGTGAAAGCAATTGTGCTAAATCTATTTAATATCTCATATTTGTACCATTTATGATGGTCCAAAAGTCCAAGAAAATAAAAGTTGGGGGTTTAGAGAACAGACAGCCAATTGGCTACTAACCATTTCTCATTACGTGATAAATGTTGCAGAGAAGAGGGTGGGATTTTATAGCCCCTCCGCCGTGTGTTTTATGGTGGTGGAGGTGGTTTGCCATCGTATGCCAGTGGGATCGTCCAGTCCTGCTGATGTCTACGTCGTTTTGTGTGGCTCGCCCGCCCTGCCACCAGGGAACCTGCCATGGGGGAGAGGGTCACTTTTGGTGGGACTGGAAGATCCTGCCAGGAGGAAAGGACGGAAAATCCCGCCCAATGATTTTGTCTGAATTAGATATTAAAGAAATGGCCGAGTGTCTTGAGCTGCAATGTCAGTTTACCAGTTGTTTAGCACAACACTTCATTTTGGGAAAGATTTGGAAGCCAATGCTAGAAATGTCTATCAGAAGTTCATTCCTGAAGAAATAACAGGCTACAAGATGAAGGCATGTAAAATTGCAGGCACCAATGCACCCCTCCCCAGTGAGCTCAATGCATTCTATGCCTGTCCACCATGGAAGCCTTGGACGAACCTGTGCCCGAGGTCACCATCGCAGATGTCAGAGTAGTCTTCTTGAAGGTCAACTCACGGAAAGCAACTGGCCTGGAAGGGGTACCCAGACAAACACTCAGATCCTGCACAGAACAGCTGGGAGGGGGCAGGGGGGGCGGGCGGGGGGGTGGTGGTGGTGCGGTATTCAAAGACATCTTTACCCTCTCTTTACACCAATCTTAGGTCCCTATCTGCTTCAAGAAGACAACCATCATCCCGGCACCAAAGAAAAGCCAGGCAGTGTGCCTTAATGACGATTGTCTGGTGGCTCTGATATGCATCATTGTGAACTGCTTCAAAAGGTTAATCATGGCACGAATCAATTCTGTTCCCCCAGATTGCCTGGATCCACTACAGTTCACCAACTGCCACAACAGGTCCACAGCAGATGCCATCTCCCTGGCCCTGCACTCAACCCTGGAACACCTAGATAACAAAGACACCTTTGTCAGACTCCTTTTTATCGACTACAGCTCAGCCTTCAACACCATTATTCCTACTAAGCTCATCTCCAAACTTCATGGCCTGGGGTTCGGCTCCTCCCTCTGCGACTGGATTCTAAACCTCCTAACCCATAGACTGCAATCACTAAGGATAGGCAACAACACCTCCTCCACGATCACCCTCAACACCGATGCCCCATAAGGCTGTGGCCTCAGCCCCTTACTATACTCAGCAAGGAACTACAAAAGGTCGTGAATGTAGCCCAATCCATGACACAAACCAACCACCCTTCTGTCTACACTTCCCGTTGCCTCGGAAAAGCAGCCAGCATAATTAAGGACCCCACTCATCCCAGATATACTCTCTTCCATCTTATTCCTGTGGTGGACCTCAGTTGTGCCTTTGTCCTATATGGACCACCGTTGTGTGTGTTTGTCATACCTGGACACATCCCCTTCCAGTTTGGTTCTTCCCCTCGGCACCTAGTATAAAGGTGGCTGTCTCCTCCCCCTTGTTCAGTCCAGATCAGTTATTTGTTGGGATCTGCTCCTGATTCTGTTGTGAATAAAAGCCTACACTTGTATTGGCACATCGGTAGTCTTTCGCCTTATTGATAGCGCATCAATTTTATTCACAACAGTTGACCAGCATGGAGCAGTTTCTAAAACCCGACAAGTTAGCATTAGACCCTCAAGAGGTTGGAGCCTCTGATAAATTCGATCATTGGCTGGACTGCTTCGAAGCATTCGTCGACACCGCTACGGCCATCGACACCGACGCTGCTAAACTCCACGTGCTCCGCGCCCGGGTAAGCGAAGCTGTCTATGGAATCTTCCGGGACGCTGCTACATATGCGGACACTATCGAACTCCTAAAAGGGCAGTTCCGAAAGAGCCCTAACGTGGTTTACGCCAGACATCTCCTAACTACCCGCAAGCAGCAGCCAGGAGAATCGTACACCCAATTTCTGTGTGCCCTGCGGGTCCTAGCTCGAGCTTGTGACTGTAAGGCTGTTACAGCAGCTCAGAACATGGAGGACCTGATCCGCAACGCCTACGTTGCGGGCATTGAGTCTACATACATCCGGCAGCGCCTGCTGGAACAAGATGACCTAGATCTCCGAAGGACAGCCACGATGGCTGAAACGTTAGAAGCGGCCTCTCACAATCTCGGGTCTTACCCTGCATCCTGTTCTACCGACGGCTCCACCGCGACGGCTGTTCCGGTGGGCCCCAAATGTTACTTTTGCGGCCAACCCAAGCACCCTCGGCGTCACTGCCTGGCGAAGGACGCGATTTGCTCCGGATGCTGTAAGCTCGGCCACTTCGCTAAAGTCTGCCGGGCAAAGCTGCTTCCGAAGCCTCGTGGCGCCGCGTATGTTCCGCGGGCGCAGCCATCTTTAATGCAGGCGGCGGCTGCACGCGAATCGCCATCTTTAATGCGGTCACCGGAAGCGCGGGAATCGCCATCTTTGAGACTGGCATCAAGACGCGCCGAGCAGGAAGCTTTATCCGTGACGTCATCAGACGGGGACGAAGACGGATTCTTCTTGGATTCGACGGTGGCATCGATTTGTCTGGACCAGTCGCAGCCTCATCAACTCTCTAAGTCAATAATGGAGATCAAGGTAAATGGTCATGCAGAAAACTGCCTGTTCGACTGTGGGAGCACAGAAAGTTTTATACACCCTCGCACAGTGCGTCAATATGCCCTTCCCGTGGACCCTGGAGCCAGACCATCTCCATGGCCTCGAATTCTCACTCAGTGGAGGTCCTCGGGTGCTGCTTGGTGACGCTGACGGTACAGGGCACAGTCTACGAGCGTTTTTGGCTCTTCGTGCTGCCGCGACTCTGCGCAGCTGTACTGCTGGGGTTAGATTTCCTCATCCATCATAGGAGCGTCACCCTGCAGTATGATGGCCCTTATCCCCCGCTCTCCGTCTGTAAGGCGCCATCACTGCAGCGCCCCTCGCGCACCACCTGCAGTCTCTCGACCCTCAAGATCACCCGCCCCCCCCCCCCCCCATTATTTGATAACCTCACCCCGGATTGTAGGCCTATAGCCACCAAGAGTAGGCGCTATAGTGCGGATGACCGGGCCTTCATTCGGTCTGAGGTACAACGTTTTCTCCGGGAAGGGATTATCCAGGCCAGCACCAGCCCCTGGAGGGCGCAAGTGGTCGTAGTTAAATCGGGGGAGAAACACCGCATGGTGATTGACTACAGCCAGACCATAAACAGGTATACCCAACTAGATGCGTATCCTCTTCCCCGTATCGCGGACATAGTCAACCGCATCGCGCACTTGGGGCAGCACGGTGGCACAGTGGTTAGCACTGCTGCTTCACAGCTCCATGGACCTAGGTTCGATTCCCGGCTTGGGTCACTGTCTGTGTGGAATTTGCACATTCTCCTCGTGTCTGCGTGGGTTTCCTCCGGGTGCTCCGGTTTCCTCCCACAGTCCAAAAATGTGCGGGTTAGGTTGATTGGCCATGCTCAAAATTGCTCCTTAGAGTCCTGAGATGTGTAGGTTAGAGGGATTAGTAGGTAAATATGTAGGGATATGGGGGTAGGGCCTGGGTGGGATTGTGGTCGGTGCAGACCCGATGGGCCGAATGGCCTCTTTCTGTACTGTAGGGTTTCTATGATTCTAAACTATAGGGTTTTCTCGACGATCGATTTGAAATCGGCTTACCACCAGCTCCCTATCCGCTCGGAGGATCGCCCATATACTGCCTTTGAGGCGGATGGCCGCCTCTACCAGTTCCTCCGAGTCCCCTTTGGTGTCACCAATGGGGTCTCAGTCTTCCAGCGGGCCATGGATCAAATGGTAGACCAGCACGGGCTACGGGCCACTTTCCCGTATCTGGATAACGTCACCATCTGCGGCCATGACCTGCAGGATCATGATGCCAACCTACAAAAATTCCTTCGTACGGCCACTCTCCTGAACCTCACATATAATGAGGCGAAGTGTGTTTTCCGGACACGCCGCCTCGCCATCCTTGGGTACGTGATAGAAAATGGTGTCCTTGGCCCCGACCCAGCCCGTATGCGTCCCCTTATGCAGCTTCCCCTCCCTACTACCCTCAAAGCACTGAGGAGATGCCTGGGCTTCTTCTCCTATTATGCCCAGTGGGTTCCCCGTTACGCGGATAAAGCCCGTCCGCTCCTAAAATCGACCTCTTTTCCCCTGGCGGAGGAGGCCTGTTGGGCCTTCGACGACATCAAAGCGGACATCGCGAAGGCCGCGATGCACGCTGTGGACGAATCCATCCCATTCCAAGTGGAAAGTGATGCGTCTGACTTTGCCCTAGCCGCCACCCTTAACCAGAGGGGCCGTCCGGTGGCCTTCTTTTCCCGGACCTTACAAGGCCCTGACATTCGACACTCCTCAGTCGAGAAGGAGGCCCAGGCCATCGTGGAAGCCGTCCGGCACTGGCGCCATTATCTTGCGGGCCAACGATTCACCTTAATTACGGACCAGCGGTCAATTGCCTTCCTGTTTAACACCAGGCAAAAGGGCAAGATTAAGAATGACAAGATCTTGCGGTGGAGGATTGAGCTCTCCACCTACAGATATGACATCATGTACCGGCCCGGGAAGCTCAATGAGCCCCCAGATGCCCTGTCCCGTGGATCATGTGCCAGCGCCCAACTAGACCAGCTACAGTCCCTCCATAACAACCTCTGTCACCCGGGTGTCACCAGATTTTTCCATTTTGTCAAGTCCCGTAACCTGCCCTTCTCCCTTGAGGAAGTTTGGACGATTACCAGACAATGCAGGGTTTGCGCTGAGTGCAAACCGCAGTTCTACCGGCCAGGTAGGGCGCACCTTGTAAAGGCCACTCGCGCATTTGAGCGCCTTAGCATTGACTTTAAAGGCCCCCTCCCCTCCTCTAACCGCAATGTTTATTTCCTGAATATCATTGATGAATACTCGCGTTTCCCTTTTGCCTTCCCCTGCTCGGACATGACCACGGCTACAGTGATTCGGACCCTGACCACGCTCTTCACCCTGTTCGGCTTCCCAGCCTATGTCCATAGCGATCGTGGGTCCTCTTTCATGAGTGACGAGCTGAGGCAGTACCTACTCGCCAAAGGCGTTGCCTCCAGCCGCACCACTAGCTATAACCCCAGGGGAAACAGTCAAGTAGAGCGGGAGAACGCAACCGTCTGGAAGGCCGTTCTATTAGTGCTACGGTCTAGGGGCCTTCCAGTCAGCCGTTGGCAAGACGTCCTTCCGGACGCATTACATTCCATTAGGTCACTCTTGTGCACAGCGACCAATACGACCCCTCACGAGCGGATGTTTTCGTTTCCCAGGAAGTCCTCCTCAGGTACTTCGCTCCCGAATTGGCTGATGTCCCCAGGGCCCGTCCTGTTTCGGAAGAATGTCCGGACCCATAAGGCAGATCCCTTGGTCGAGGAGGTCCAATTGCTCCACGCTAATCCTCAATACGCTTATGTAGCGTACCCTGATGGGCGGGAGGACACGGTTTCTGTCCGTGACTTGGCACCCACGGGTGCCCCTGAGGTCATCACGTCCTTCCGCCCCACGGTCCCTGGTGCTGTCCACTCGGAGATTGCTGCGCCTCTTCCTCCCTCTGTCCCTGTCTCCAATGTAGTGCGCCCAGAGCCTGTTGCGGCCCCCCACCCCCTAGCTCCGGTTCCCACTGTTCCCCATACGCCACCAGGGCCATTGCTCACTCCTCTCGCCCCTGTGTACAGCTCGCTTGAGTCGCCGGAGCCGTCGCCACGCAGTACCCGACGACTGGACGGGACGACGGATCGGTCCGCTTCACACCATCTGGCGCCTTCTCTCGACTCTCACTGTACGGAGCCTGGGCCGACATCGCTCCCTGCTCGGACGACTCTGCGACCTGCACTACGACGATCGCGATGGTGGATCAAGCCACCGGTTCATCTGGACTTGTAATATTGTTTCCGCTTCACCCCCGTGTTGTTTTTTAAAGGAAGGGGTGAATGTGGTGGACCTCAGTTGTGCCTTTGTCCTATATGGACCACCGTTGTGTGTGTTTGTCATACCTGGACACATCCCCTTCCAGTTTGGTTCCTCCCCTCGGCACCTAGTATAAAGGTGGCTGTCTCCTCCCCCTTGTTCAGTCCAGGTCGGTTATTTGTTGGGATCTGCTCCTGATTCTGTTGTGAATAAAAGCCTACACTTGTATTGGCACACCGGTCGTCTTTCGCCTTATTGATAGCGCATCAATTCCATTGGGAAATAGATATAAAGGCCTGAGGACACTTACCAACCGACTCAAAAACAGCTTTTTCCCTGCTGCCATTAGACTTTTGAATGGACTTACCTCACACTAAGCTGATCTTTCTCTATACCCTCGCTATGACTGTAGCAGTACATCCTGCACTCCCTCTTTTCTTCCCTCTGAACGGTATGCTTTGTCTGTATAGCGCGCAAGAAACAATACTTTTCACTGAATACTAATACATGTTACAATAATAAATCAAATCAAATCAAATCAAGTACTGCTGAGGATTTTACGCGAGTTAAAGATATACTAGCTTTTCCCATGCACTTGTTAATAGAGGTTCCAAGAAGACTTTTGAAACACATTGGGAGACATTTTGGGATTCTTCCAGACTTCTATCCACATTTATTCTGGAAATTCTCTGAGGATTTCACGAAAAGAATGAAGGGTGGTTGTACTTTTCTTTATTGGACACCATACAGGAGTCAACAGGAGAAAGGGAGTCCCTGGTCATTGGCACCTTGCTATATGGGTCTTTCTTGGTTTGCAGGAGGAATGGGAGAAGGTGGTGGGGCAAGATAGAGCAACAGCAGCTATTGCAGGTGAGAAGGACAGGAAGGGGAAGTGGACGATGCCTGCTTTCACCTTTTCACTAAAATGAATCGTAAAATGATTTTCAATGACTTTGGGAGAAGTTTATATGCCAAAGGGGCTTCAGAGGATTCCACTGAGGAATTATAAAGAAACATAATCACCCCAGTAGAATTATTGGGATATCTTTTGATCCATAAGAATAGAGGACTGAGGAGCAAGAGAAGGTCGTTCAGTTCTTTGAACCTTCTCCGCCATTCAGTAAGAACATAACTGAATGACTTTCAATTACTTTGGAAGAGGTTTATACAACAAAGGGGCTTGAGAGGATTCCACTGAGGAATTATAAAGAAACATAATCACCCAGTAGAATTATTGAGAGGGACACGATAACCTTGACTTTGCTGGGAGCTCTGATTTCCTTTAAAGAACTTGTGTAGAGTTCAAGGACAGAAACTAAAGGTCAGCAGCATAATGAAGGTCATTAGGTTAGCAACTGCTATTCACCCCTCAGCACCTTCCAAACCTGCAAATTCTACCATCTAGAACAAGAAGGAGGGCAGATGCATGGGAACACCAGCACCTGCAAATTCCCTCCAAGCCACACACCATCCTGACTTAGACTATCACTGGGTCTAAATCCTGCAATTCCCTCCCGATCAGCACTTTGGGTGTAATTACATCATGTGGGCTCCAGCAGTTCAGGAAGACAGCTCAGTACCATCTTCTCAAGGGCCATTAGGGATGCACAATAAAAATGCTGCCCTAGCCAGCAATGCCCACATTTTGTGAAAGAATGGAAAATCTGAGATAGGCAACAAAAGCAAAAATCTTGACTATAGCCCTGTGTAGAAAGATTACATTGCCTCTGTTGAAGACAGTAAGAGATGCAAAAACTTTATATTGTATTCAATGTCAGTTTCACATAAAATGACAAAAGTAGGCAGACCTGGTCATTTGAAGATGTTCTAGAAGCTTCATTGCATGAATAAGCAACATGAACCATTTATTGTTAGTCGTTATCTATGTACCAATCCCATTCAATATCATGCGTGGTGATGCCACTCCATGCAGGCTGCTTTTAGAGTGTTCTTCTGACAACCATGATTCTACCATGTGACTCTATGTATCGTTCTGTGGGTAGTGCTATTTTCCAATCCCATAATAAACCTTCCTCTAGTGAGCTCCTTTACATTACAATAGCATGCAGGCACATAAAACATCATACAACGTTCCCCCGTTCTTCACAAAATAAAACATTCCTCCACTCCAACGGTGTAAAACTATTTGTCATAAAATCTTTCGTTGCCATCCCTTCTTCCCCCACCCCAGCTCTCTGACTTTATAAATTCAGACCGTCATGAAGTTTGTAAGTTTTGGGACCCGGGTTCGAATCCAGCCACGACAGGGGGTAGAATTTGAATTCAATAAAATAAATCTGGAATTAAGAATCTACTGATGACCACGAAACCATTGTCAATTGTCGGAAAAACCCATCTGGTTCCTTCAGGGAAAGAAATCTGCCATCTTTACCTGGTTTGGACTACATGTGACTCCAGAGCCACAGCAATGTGGTTGACTCTTAAATGCCCTCAGGGATGGGCAATAAATGCTGGCCCAGCCAGTGATGCCCATGTCCCACGAATGAATAAAAAGAAACGTTCTCCCACGTCTCAATCTGTCACGTTTGGAGGAATGACAGTAGCACCCAATGTTTCTGCTACATGTTTAACTCCATTCTATTTGCTTTTTGTCCTCCTCAGGTTGCATTTCTCACTACTAACAACCCGTCTGCTTTTTTTCAGGCACTGTGGCTTTGCCCCATTCCATCCAAAGGGAACGTGCACTTTGTTCATTCCTCGAGTGGGCTAATTTCTGTGGTGTCCACTATGTTCTTCCTGGACATCTACCTTCTGGAAATGGAATCTTCATTCCCACTTGTGTCACATTTGTTTGCTATTTAATTTTCGGAATGTTTTGCATGAATCTTTCCATTCAGCGCAGTGGTTCTCAGTATGTCTGAGACATCCAGAGCTTTTTGCTCTTCTATGCTTTCAGTGTCGGAGTTACATTTTCCAATCTTACTTCTGCCATTTCTTTTTCTGTCTGCAACAGAACTTTGTCCTTGCCCTTCATTTTTTTCACTGTTTGATTTGATTTGATTGAATTTATTGTTGTCACATGTATTAACATGTAGTGGAAAGTATTGTTTCTTGCGTGCTGTACAGACAAAACATACCGTTCGTAGAGAAGGAAACGAGAGAGTGCAGAGTGTAGTGTTACAGTCATAGCTAGGGTGTAGAGAAAGATCAACTTAATGCAAGGTAAGTCCATTCAAAAGTCTGACAGCAACAGGGAAGAAGCTGTTCTTGAGTCAGTTGGTACGTGACCTCAGACTTTTATATCTTTTTTCTCGAAGGAAGAAGGTGGAAAAGAGAATGTCCAGGGTTCCTTAATTATGCTGGCTGCTTTGCCAAGGCAACGGGAAGTGTAGACAGAGTCAATGGATGGGAGGCTGGTTTACTTGATGGATTGGACTACATTCATGACCTTTTGTAGTTCCTTGCTGTTTTTGGCAGAGCAGGAGCCATACCAAGCTGTGATACAACCAGAAATAATGCTTCCTATGGTGCATCTGTAAAAGTTGGTGAGAGTTGTAGGTGACGTGACAAATTTCCTTAGTCTTCTGAGAAAGTAGAGGCATTGGAGGGCTTTCTTAACTATAGTGTCAGCATGGGGGACCAGGATCTGGACACCTAAAAACTTGAATCTCTCGACCCTTTCTACTTCATCTCCATTGATGTAGACAGGGGCATGTTCTCCTTTATGCTTCTTGAAGTTGATGACAATCTCCTTCGTTTTGTTGACATTGAGGAAGAGATTATTGTTGCTGCACCAGTTCACTGGATTCTCAATCTCATTCCTGTACTCTGTCTCGTCAGTGTTTGAGGTCCGGCCGATCAGGTTAGCTCAGTCTGTCTCTTGGCAAAGTCGTAATTTGCTTCCATTCTGTAATTGTGTTTACTCATGGCTTCATTAACTGCCTGCGGCTTGGAAAGTTCTGCACCTTTTCCTTTCAGTGTCTCCTCTTTTTCACTCAGGCAGTAGTTGCTAGTTTACTGTTGACGTCCCTCTATCTTATTTTGACTCTTGTTGCTGGTGAGGGCTTTGATCCTCAATTTTAAGAAAAAGGTTTTCAGGGTGCCTGAGTATGGGTCTGAGGGGGACTGAAGTGGGGGGATCGGGTTGGATCACCCTCATGGCTGTGTGTTGTGGGTGATGGTGATCTGTTATTTGAGTAGTGGAGGGACGATGCCCCTCTTTGCTGAGGGGTTGGTGGTGCTTCCCTGGACCCTTGGGATCCAACACGCCAGATCCATGCTACCCAGCACCAAAGCCTGACCGGAGCATTTCCTGTTGGAGAGGCGGGTGAATGGCGGGGGGGAGGGGGGGCGGTGAATGGGCCATAAAGCCCTTTCATTCTATTACAATTAGTAGTTTTGCATAATAATTTGGTTGGCGCCCACTATTGGCAAGAACATGATCAGGACCGGTGGGACGGGCCGGGTGAACCCGGGTGAACCCTGCTTGCCTTGATGCGTGTTGGAAATCCCGATTTTTGGCCGATGCCCCATTCAACGGGACAATGGGATTCCCGTGGGCCATCTGACGAGGCTGGAGAATTCTGCCCGTTACTTAAAATGCAAGCTCCTTTTTTTTATTTTATTTTGCCAGGTCTGAATCATGAATACTCAATGGATGTTCCCCAGTCACCAACCAGAGTTGCAGGCAAATGTCTGAAAAGGCGGCAGTTAAAATATTGTTTGCTGCATTTCATCACACACTATCAGCTTGTTAGAACTGATCAAAATAAAGAGGGAAAAGGTGGAAAGTAAACATGCAAACCTAAGCAGGACTTACTCAGTTAATTGTAGGGTGTTAGGGAGAGTCATAGAACAAAGAGATCTAGGGGTACAGGTTCATAGATCCTTGAAATTGGAGTCACAGGTGAACAGAGTGGTGAAGAAGGCATTTGGCATGCTTGGTTTCAATGGTCAGAACATTGAATACAGGAGTAGGGACGTCTTGTTGAAGTTGTACAAGACATTGGTAAGGCCACACATGGAATGCTGTGTACAGTTCTGGTCACCCTCTTATAGAAAGGATATTATTAAACTAGAAAGAGTGCAGAAAAGATTTACTAGGATGCTACCGGGACTTAATTGTTTGAATTATAAGGAGAGGTTGGAAAGACTGGGACATTTTTCCCTGGAGCGTAGGAGGCTTAGGGGTGATCTTATAGAGGTCTATAAAATAATGAGGGCCTCAGATCAGTTAGATAGTCAATATTTTTTCCCAAAGGTAGGGGAGCCTAAAACTAGAGGGCATAGGTTTAAGGTGAGAGGGGAGAGATACAAAAGTGTCCAGAGGGGCAATTTTTTCACGCAGAGAGTGCTGAGTGTCTGGAACAAGCTGCCAGAGGTAGTAGTAGAGGTGGGACAATTTTGTCTTTAAAAAAAACGTTTAGACAGCTGCATGGTTAAGATGGGAAGAGAGGGATACAGGCCAAACGCGGGCCATTGGGTTTAGCTTAGGGGTTAAAAAAAGGGGTGGCATGGACAAGCTGGGCCGAAGGGCCTGTTTCCATGCTGCAAACCTCTATGATTCTATGACTCTATTGATTAATGTCACAGCTAACTTAAACCGAGAGACAGATTTACTTTTTAAAGTTTGGAAGAACTGAAAAGTTTGACATTCCTGGTTCATGGGTAACTGTTGAGAGATTTACCGAGGGGGTGGGAGGGGGGGGTTAATTTTTATACCTGGGTGGTCAGCTGATTAATCTGTTCACAGAGAGTCTGGTTAATTTTGACAGCTGGATCTCATTACCATGATGATGGCGGTTGTAGATGCCAAAAAGATATTTTGCTGCACTGATCAAGTGGCGCAATAATTGGGTGGGAGCCGGATGTTGAAGATGCCAGTGCCCCATATTATTCCAGAAGAACACATCTCCTTCTGCCCTTGGAAATTAATCTTATCATTGGGGCTTTTAATCCTTTTTGGCTCTCAGTTGGGTAAAACTGGGCTGAGCATTTACCGTACATGTTTCATCCAGCTGCCTCCCAAAATAGCAATTGGGGTTCCATGCACATCATAATAATTTTTAATTCATTGATGGGATGTTGGCATTGCTGGCTAGGCCAGCATTTATTGCCCGTCCCTAATTGCCTGAATATCACTGCATCGTTGTTTGTAAAACATAGGAGCCCCACAGTTCCGAAGGAGGCCATTCGGCCCATCGAGTCTGCACCGACAACAATCCCATTCAGCCCCGCTCCCCGTAAGCCCACATATTTACCCTGCTAGTCTCCCTGACACTGAGGGGCAATCTACCATGGCCAATGTCTAACCAGCACATCTTTTGGACTGTGGGAGGAAAACCGGGAGCACCCGGAGGAAACCCATGCAGACACAAGGAGAATGCGCAAACTCCACACAAACAGTGACCCAAGCCGAGAATCGAACCCGGGTACCTGGCACTGTGAGGCAGCAGTGCCAATATCAGAGGGACCCACTACTTAAAACCAGTGGAAGTCTCCATTGCAGGCTGGTGTTGGTCAGATTGGGACTAAAAATGTGGCGGTCGGCTTCCTCCTCCATTTTTCAAGATGCCCATTTGCAGCAGGCAAAACCAGTGACTGTCTGCTCCTTCATCTCAAAATACTAACAGATACCTTTGGCAAGAGGGATAATATTGTGCAGAAACTGTACTTTTTCATAATTAGGTGCACATATTTTCAGGATGCATGCGCAATTCCTCAAGCAACATCATTTCAGTTACCTGGTCATTTATCTTTTTGTTGTTTACTTGAACTTGCTGCAAACAATTTGATAGTCACATTAGTTTATATTACGCTAGTGGTGGCTATACTGTTAAACATTCTTAATTGGCTTTCATG
The DNA here is from genome assembly GCF_964213995.1 of Mustelus asterias. Lineage (NCBI taxonomy): Eukaryota > Metazoa > Chordata > Chondrichthyes > Carcharhiniformes > Triakidae > Mustelus > Mustelus asterias. The sequence continues at coordinate 25,847,198 of NC_135807.1, forward strand.
CACATTGGGATGCACGAAGGACACGGAATAGTCATTGTAAATGTGAGTTCTTTCTCTTTTTCCGTATTTCTTATTAAAGAGCACTTTCTGCAACCACAAGTAAACAACAGGGCAGGCCCTGATACAATGTTTTGTTCCCTTTCAAGTTAATGAGAGGTTTAGGTGTTGGAACTCAGGTCATATGGAGTATGTGCTATGGACAGTGTTAAAAATACCGGAATTTTCCAGTTTCATTCATCCCGCCAAAGCTGCCAGCAAACAACGGAAAATTTGGGCCAAATCTGTATTCTCAGCAGCGGGACAGGAGAATCCCAGCCGTGGATGAGGTTGGAGAATTCCAGCCACAGTTCCAAACAATCCGGTTTGGATTCTCCAGCCTTGTGAGATGACCGGCGGGAATCCCGATGAACAGCCAAAAATCGGGATTTCTGATGGGAGTCAAGACACTTAGGAATCACCCAAGCTGTGCCTCCGGCTCCGATTGGTCTCTCAACCATAGCCGGTGGCAACCCAATAATTATGCAAACATGCAAATGGGAATACAAGTGGTTTGCAAAAGAGGAAGTTAAAACCACATATTCCTTTTGAAGAAATCACAGGCTGTCAATAAGGCTCAGAGTCTTTGTAAACATCTTTGTCGGGTCAATGGAAGTACTTAAGATACATTCAACGGGGTCCAAGCCTCAGGTATCAGTACCAAGGGGCAGTGCACCACTGGCACTGTCATGTGGCCTGAATGGGTGTGTTGCATGGGTGTCTGAGAGGGGAGGGGGCCTCTGAGGGTGGTTCAAAGGGAGGAGGGGGGCTGAGTGTGGGCTCTGAGGGGGGAGGGGGCTGAGTGGGGGTTTTGAGGGGGTGAGGGCCTGAGTGCGAGGCCTGAAGGGTGAGGGGGAGGGGTTCAGGTCGTTCATCCTCATGCCTGCGTGGTGTGGGGCGGGGGAGGATTTGCCAGTTATGTGTGGGTGAGGGGGAGGACAGGGGAGGGAGGGAGAAGATACCACTCTTCGGTGACTGGTTGGTCAGCCGGGGGTGCGGGGTGGGGGGGGGGGGGCGCACCATTTCAATTTTTGGGGGTGGGGTGTGGTGGCTTGCCTCCGAGCACAGATATCGGGACACCATTTAAAAATGGCACCCTGATCTTGGAACAGCAGGTCTGGCTGGCGGGTTCTCTTCAATAACCCCATCAGCATCTTTTAGGTGGGTGAATCCCATCTGAGAGACATTGTCAGCACCAATGTGTAACACTCCCGTTTTCCCATGGGCACTTCACCTGAAAACAGGAGAATCCCGCCCTCAATCTCTCTATCTGCTGGGAGAGAAGCATAGGGAGGAAAAAGACGGATATATACAAACATACGCAAGCCTCAGTTAGACATTTGAATCTGATTCTTTATATCAATATGAGATGCCTGAATGTATCCTTAAATAACAAAGAGTATGCTGAGGTTCCAGATGAAGATGCTGGAGTTGCAGTGCCATCTACCAGTTACAGAAAATAACAGCCAAAGTGATCTGCTTTAAACAGGAGAATCCACACAGTGGGTGGATGAAGCCAGAATCACAAAAGCATGATGAATAATGCTGTCACTTTAATTCTTCTGTTTTGTGGACAGTCTATTTTATCAGCTCCTTGTTTTATTGTTGCTTCTTTATGCAAATTTGAAAAAAAAAGGTATCCTTTGGTTTTTGGAAATTTCTTTTGCGTTGGTATTGCAGGGTTTTCAACAAAATATGGAAACCAATTCAGACTGAAAACCTTCATGATCTCCAAAATGCAGGCTGTGCCATCTGTCAGGAGAGGAATGGTAATCGCGGTTCTAACACCCACGGTTTGTACTTGACGGAGCAAATCATCCCATGGCTTTTCCCAGGATCATTATCAATTAAAATTTACTGATGAGATATTGGGTCAAGTGAGCAAGAGCTCGGTCAAAGAGACAGGCTTTAGGGAATGCTTGAAGGATTGGAAGAAAGGTAGTGGGCCTGATTGGATCTGGGGAGGAATTCCAGAACTTTTTTTTTTCCAAAGCAACATTTAATGCTATAATCTCATAAGTTTGAAGAAAATACTCAGTAAGCTTCCAGATGATGCCCCTTCTTCTGTAACCCATTTCATTAAGTGGTGGTTCATACGATTCTAGCACAAGTCCATGTACAGCATGGTACGGTGGCACAGTGGTTAGCACTGCTGCCTCACAGCGCCAGGGAGCCGGGTTTGATTTCCGGCTTGGGTCACTGTCTGTGTGGAGTTTGCACGTTCTCCCCATGTCTGTGTGGATTCCATCCGGGGGCTGCGGTTTCCTCCCACAGTCCAAAGATGTGCATGTTTGGTTAATTGGCCATGCTCAACTGTCCCTTCGTGTTAGGGGGAATAGCAGGGTAAATTCTTGGTGTTACGTGGATGGGGTCTGTGTGGGATTGTTATTGGTGCAGGCTCAGTGGACCGAATAGTCTCTTCCTGCACTGTAGGGATCCTATATACCTCAGTAGTGGCATCAATGTCCTTGACTGGAAGATCTGTAGTTTACACCATTTCACCTCCATAAAATATCTTGTAGAACAAGATGGCACGTAGGCACAGTGGTTAGCACTGCTGCTCCACAGCTCCAGGGAAGCAGATTCAATTCCAGCCTTGGGTGAATGTCTGTTTGCACATTCTCCCCATATCTGCATGGGTTTCCTCCAGATGATCCGGTTACCTCCCTCATTCCAAAGACGTGCAGGTTAGGTGGATTGGCCATGCTAAATTGCCCCTTAGTGTCCAAAGATGTGTAGGTTAGATGGATAAGCCATAGTAAATGTGTGGGGTTACAGGAATAGGTGGGTGAGAATAAGATACCCTGTCATAGAGTCGGTGCAGACTCGATGGACCGAATGGCCTCTTCTTCACTGTAGGGATTGTATGAAGACTGCTGTGATAGCTAAACCCAGCCATAATTCCCAATAAGCAATGGCCTAGGGTTTCCTTAATGTCCACCATTCTGCAGTAGCACGGCCAGCCATCATTCCTTCACTGCTTCAGTCCCAAGAAGGTCCCTAACACCTCACATCACTTGAACTGTATGGTCGGTGCAAGGCAACTGATGCCAGGGCACTAACAGTAATGCGCTAAAGGCCTGAAATGAGTGCAGAGATCTCAGCTGGTTGTAAGATTGCAGGAGATTACAGGGGTAGGGGAAAGGTGCAAGAACCCATTTTGAAATGAAGGATGAGAATGCTAAAATCAAAGCATTATGGGACCGAGGGCCAATGTAGGTCAGCAAACACAGGAGTGATGGGTGAGTTAAGAAATGGGCAGCAGAGCTTGGAAGATTTAACTGCTTTCAGAGTTGTTAACTAGTTAGGAAGTTAACTCAAAAAATCCTCTCACTAAATATAAAAGACCAGGTTAAAGTCCAGCAGGTTTATTTGGTAGCACAAGCTTTTGGAGCACTGCTCCTTCATCAGGTGAGGCACCACTCATCTGATGAAGGGGCAGCGCTCCAAAAGCTCGCGCTACCAAATAAACCTGTTGGACTTTAACCTGGTGTTGTGAGACTACTTACTGTGCCTATCCCAGTCCAACGCTGGCAACTTCACATCATAAATATAAAATATTCATTCGTCGATATCATATAATTGAGCAAACATATTTCAATACCAAGTATATTTTAATCATCAATCAAAATAGATTTTGTGGAACGTTTCTTGGGTTTATAAGGTATTTTCACACTGCTTCATTTTGCATGCTTTATCATAATTTAAAATGTGAGTAAAATTACGCTGTGCTATCTTGGTAACAAATGTTTCAGTGCATTCACAAGAATTTACTGTTGTATTATAATTGAAATAAATCGGTTTGTAAATTTATTTAAAAAGGTCACAAAGGAATTGCATTCTGCACAGCTTGGTTTCAAATGAAATGCATGTAAATAGAGTTGCCAATGTGTTTTTGTTCTTTCGCAGCATGTGGGCATGCTCAGTAAGTCGCAATTACCCTAATTGCCCTTGAGAAGGTGGTCGTGAGCCACCATCTTGAACCATTATATTCCCTGTGGTAACGGTACAGTACTATTAGAAAGGCAGATTGAGGATTATGATCCATCAATATTGAAGGGATGATGATACATTTCCAAGTTAGGATGGTGTGTGAAGGGGAACATGCAGGTAGTGGTGACCCCATGCACCTGCTGCCCTAATCCATCTGGTTGATAGAAGTTGTGTGTTTTGGAGGTGCTGACAAAGACACCTTGGTGAGTTGCTGCAGTGCATCATCTACATGGCACACACTGCAGTCATGGTGCACTAATGGAGGGACAGAATGGTTATGGATCTGATGCCAGTGAAGAAGGCCACTGTGTTCACTTCACATTGCTGTTAAATGTGAAGACCCAAGACCACAAGAAACTACAAAGGGTAATGAATGAAGCCCAGTCCATCACGCAAACCAGCCTCCCATCCATTGACTCTGTCTACACTTTCCACTGCCTCAGCAAAGCAGCCAGCATTATTAAGGACCCCAAGCACCCCAGACATACTCTCTTCCACCTTCTTCCGTCAGGAAAAATACAGAAGTCTGAGGACACGTACCAACCGACTCAAGAACAGCTTCTTCCCTGCTGCCCTCAGACTTTTGAATGGACCTATCTCACAGTAAACTGATCTTTCTCTACACCCTAGCTATGACTGGAACACTACATTCTGCACTCTCTCCTTTTCTTCTCTATGAATGGTGTGCTTTATCCTTACATTGCGCAAGGAACAATACTTTTCACTGTATACTAATACATGTGACAATAATAAATCATTCAAATCAAATCAAAAGTATAGTGTCCAGTTATAAATTGTGCATGTTATAACGTCAACAAATGATAGCTATATCTCTGACCAATGGTATATCCACCTCTCTTTCCATTGTTCCTTGTTCGAATGGAGAAACATGAGCTACAGCTGCACATCATTCAATTAAATGGTCCTTGACTCTTATCTGGGTCTGCTTTAATCAAGACCAGTGGTTTTCACGTGGTTTTCCCTGTGTGATTGAGATACAGCTTGTAGCTTATGTGATTTTTAAACTTGTGAGATTATTAACCCTTTCAATGTTCTGTCACACACATTAATTATATCTTGTAGATTGGAGATGGTGGAAAGCTTTTGGGGAGTCAGACGATGATTCACTTGCTGTATGATATTCAGTCTCTCCATGTTCTTGCAGCTACAGTATTTATATGGCTAGCCCCATTAAATTTCATGATGGCCCCCAAGATGTTGCTGCTGGGTACTTCAAAAATGCCAGTGCTGCTGAATGTCAAAGGAATGTGATTAGATTATCTCCTGTTGGAGATGCTTATCAATCTTGCCCAAGCCTGAAAGTTTCACAGGCCTGAAAGCATGACAGCATGAATTACTTCATTATCTGAATGAAACTAAACACAGCACAATCATCACTGAACATCCCTACTTCTGGAAGCTTATGGTGGATGGAAGATCATTGATAAAGCAGCTGAAGATGATGAGACTTGGGCAGTGCCCTAAGGATCTTCTTCCAGCTCCAGTGTTTTGGAGCTGAAATACTTGACTTCCAGCAACCACAACCATCTTCATACGTGCTAGGTATGAATCCAGCAAATGGAGAGTTTTGCCCTGATTCCCACTGACTTCAATGTCATTGGGGATCCTTGTTGCCACACTCAGTCAAATGCCATAGGCAGTCACTCTCACCTTGTCTCTTGCAGCACCCTTTGTCCAGATTTGGACAGATGCTGTAATGAGGTTTGAAGCCAAATGGCGTCGATGGAAACCAAAATGAGCATCAGTGAACAGGTTATTGGTAGGTAACTATTGCTTTGTAGCTCTGTTGATGACACCTTCTATCACTTTGCTGATGGTGAAAATAGTGACAGGACAATAATTGTGAACAGTTTTTTCCCTGTTTTTGGGAAATTTGATTTGATTTATTATCAAGGTACAGGGATGCAGTGAAAAGTATTGTTTTTTGCGCGCAATACAGACAAAACATACCGATTGTGAAGCACATCAGGGAAAAGGAAAAGGATAGGGTGCAGAATATAGTGTTGCAGCCGCAGAAGAGTAAAGAGAAAGATCAGCTTAGTATATGATAGGACCATTCAAAAGTCTGATGATAGCAGGGAAAAAGTTGTTCCTGAATCGGTCGGTACGTTTTTTTCAGACTTTTTATATATTTTTCCCAACGGAAGAAGGTGGAATGACTATGTCTGGGGTGCATGGGGTCCTTGATTATGCTGGCTGCTTTTCTGAGACAGTGGGAAGTGTAGACCATAGCTGTACTGGAAAGGTTTGGTGATGGAATAGCTAGTTCTGGGTTTTCAGCACTACAAGTGGTGTGCTGTAAAGGCCCATCACTATATCCAATGTATTCAGCCATCTCTTGATATCACGTGAAATGAAGTGAATTGGCTGAAAAGCGGCTTCTGTGATAGCTCCAGAGGAAGCCATGGACTGTTAATTTGCCACTTCCTGTGGAAGATGGTTGGAAATGTTTCAGCGTTGTCCTCTGTATTAAACACTGGGCTTCAACATCATTGAGGTCAGGCAAAGTACGAGGTTATCTTCATTGCAGTGTGAATGTAACCTACCTGTGACAGATAAATAAACTTTACTTTAGTCTTATTGGTGATAATCACACAACCACAAGATATTATGACTGAAGTTATCCACATCAGTGTCTCATCAAAATGATTCCAGCTTCCAACTATCTGATTGTCAATTCAGAAATCTGTGTTTCCATCATTCATGAAGAAGCAAAAAAGACCTTGATCAATATTTAAAACATCTGAGGGTAATATTGGGTTAATTGGGTGCCATGGTGGCACAGTGTTTAGCACTGCTGCTTCCCAGCACCAGGAACCCTGGGTTCGATTCCGGCCTTGGGTGACTGCCTGTCTGGAGTTTGTACATTCCCCCTGTGTCCACGTGGGTTTCCTCCAGGTGCTCCAGTTTCCTCACACAGTCCAAAGACGTGCCGGTGAGGCGTATTGACCATGCTAAATTGCCCCTTCGTGTCCAAAGACGTGTAGGTTGGGTGGGTTGGTCATGGTAAATGTATAGGGTTACAGGGATAGGGTAAGATGGAGTGAGGTGGGGAGAGGGGTGGGTGGGTCTGGATAAGATGCACTTTCAGAAAGTCAGTGCAGATTCAATGGGCCGAATGGCCTTCTTCTGCACTGCAGAGATTCTGGGGATTCTATGGATTAACTCAGTTGAAAAACATTGCATTGAATTCCTACATAAAGGCCGATTCAACATTGGTAGCAAAGAGCTGTGTTTGGGGGGGGCGGGGGGCGGGGGGGGGGGGGGGGGGGGGGGGGTGGCTGCGGGCAGGGGTGGTGCGGTCGGTGGTGTGGGAGCATTGATTTCATCCCCAGCTTCCCACCACCTCCCACTCATAATCATTTCCCTTTTGACTTTGCTGTCAAGCACAGAACAAATGCAATTATTTGTCTTACAACTTGGACTTCATAGCAGGTCATAACTCGCTTAAATGAACAATGACACTGACAGATTCTGAGTAAGGTAGTTAGATTTTTTTGGTTTCCCTGTACAGCTAATACTGGCATCTACCCGAAAATGCGGGAAATTGCCTGGTTGACTGACCCCTGTCCACAAAAAGCAGGACAAATCCAATCCAACCAATTACCGCCTTATCAGTTCTGCCCTTGATCATTAGCAAAACGATGGAAGTGTGCCAACAGGGCTCTCAAGTGGCACTTACACAGCAATAAGCTGTTCAATTATGCTCAGTTTGGGTTATGCAGAGGCGACTTAGCTCCTGACCTTGTTACAGCCTTGGCCCTAACCTGGACAACAGAGCTAAGCACAAGGGTCGGGTTGAAGCCACCACCCCTGATATCAAGGTAGAATTTGACCATGTGTGGCATCGAGGAGGCACAATGGGCAAAGCTGAAGTCAATGGGAACTGGGGGGAAAGCTTGCCATCGATTGGAGTCATACCTAACGCAATAGACGATGGTTCTGGAGGACACCATCTCAGTCACAGGACATTGCTACAGGGGATTCCCAGGGTAGTGCACTTGGCACAACTATCTACAGCTGCTTCATCAATGACATTCCTTCTATCATATGGTCAGAAGTGGGGATGTTCGATGATGATTACATGATGTTCAGCACCATTCATGATTCCTCAGGTACTGAAGCAGTCCGTGCCAATGTGCAGCAAGACTGGGACAACTTTCAGGTCATCTCAATAAATGGCAAGTAACATTTGCTCCACACATATGCCAGGCAATGGCCATTTCCAACAAAGGAGAATCTAGCCACCTAACCATCCTCCCTTGACATTCAATGGCATTACCAACACTGAATCCGTCATTATCAACATCCTAGGGGTTACCATTGATAAGAAACTGAACCAGACGTTTTTTTATTCATTTGTGGGACGTGGGTGTCGCTGGCTGGCCAGCATTTATTGCCCATCCCTAGTTACCCTTGAAACTGAATGCCTTGCTTGGCCATTTCAGAGGGCAGTTGAAAGTCAACCACAATACTGTGGCTCTGGAGTCACATGTAGGCCAGACCAGGTAAGGATGGCAGATTTCCTTCCCTAATGGACATTAGTGAACCAGATGGGTTTTTCCGACAATCGACAATGGTTTCATGGTCGTCAGTGGATTCTTAAGTCCGGATATTTTCAATTGAATTCAAATTCCACCACCTGCCGTGGCGGGATTTGAACCCGGGTCCCTAGAACATTAGCTGAGTTTCTGGATTAATAGTCTAATGATAATACCACCAGGCTACCGCCTCCTCTAGCCATATAAATACTGTGGCTACAAGAGAAGGTCAGAGGCTAGGAGTTTTGATGTAACTCACCTCTTAGGTCTCCAAAGCCTGAACACCATCTGTGATGGAATACAGTTCACTTGCCTGATTGAGTGCAGCCCCAGCAACACTCAAGGTGCTCAAAACCATCCAGCCTGCTTGATTGGTATATCATCCTCCAACTTAAACATTTACTCCCTCACCCACCCACAGGGACAGAAATATGTACCATCTAAAAGCTGCACTGCAGCAACTCAGCAAGACTTCTTCAACAGCACCTTCCAAACCTGCGACCTTTACCACTTAGAAAGACAAGTCAGCAGATGCATGGGAACGCCACCACCCACAAGTTTCCGTCCAAGCCATACACACCTAACTGCTTTGGGACTCTACTGCTGCTCTACTCCTGGCGCTCCCTAGGGCAGCACTATGGGTATACCTACACCAGGTAGACTGCAGTGGTTCAAGAAGGTGGCTCACCATCACCTTCCCAAGGTCTTTTAGGGGCAGGCAACAACTGCAGGCCTTGCCAGTGATGCCCACATTGCATTAGCAAACAAAAAAAATACCAGTAATATTAACAACCAGAACTTTTGTTGCAACATGTCAGAGAGATAACATGGCTGTGTACATAGAAAATAGTTACGGTTGGAAGAGTGCAAAATATTCATGATATTCAAATGAAGCTGCCAAAAAACCACTCATCCAATATAAATATTCAGCTGAATTCTGAAATGTGTTGAAACCTAATATATCCACTTGAACCATGTTCTTTACAAAATCTACACAGTAAAGTGTTAGTTAATGTTCCCCTCACAACTCAAATAAGCTGTCTAGCATGGAACTGAGACTCACAGACCCAAATAGTAACAAGTGGTTCCCATACTTTGTGTTATGTCAGTGGATCGCAGACACGTATAACAAGTACTACAACGGACCTTCACATCAGAAAGTTGTCCAGTGTTCAACTCATTGCAGCCCTGGAGATTCCCTGGGAGCTGCACAAGGAGCAGCGAGCGCTCCGAAAGCTAGTGGCTTTTGCTACCAAATAAATCTGTTGGACATTAACCTGGTGTTGTGAGACTTTTTACTGTGTTTACCCCAGTCCAACGCTGGCATCTCCACATCATGGCTGCACTCCAGGCAGCAAAAGTATTGCTTAATGATACTGAATGTATACGTAGAGGGGTCAACAGGGAAGGAACTGTGCTGGACCTAATTTTGAGGAATGAAGCCAGACAGGTGGTTGAGATGGTGGTGGGGGAGCATTTTAGTGATAGCGATCACAACATGGTGCATTTTAAGCTTGTTATAGGCAAGGAAATAGACAAGCTACAAATAAAAGTTTTGGATTGGGGGAGAGAAGATTTTAGTAAAATAAGACAGGATCTGTCCAAGGTAGACTGGGAACAGCTACTGATGGGAAAAGCTGCACAAGAGCAGTGGGGGGCATTCATAAAGGAAATGGAGAGGGTGTAAGCCCAACATGTTCCCTCCAGCATGATAAGTAGGAATAACAACCCCAGGAAACTACGGATTACCAGAGATATTCAGGATACAATGAGAAGGAAAAGAAAGGCTTTTCAAAGTACAAGGGGAGCAAATCAGTGGAGGCATTAGTGAGGTATAGAAAGTGCAGGGTTGAGCTTAAGAAAGTAATTAGGAAAGCAAAGAGGCGATATGAGAAAGCTCTGGCTGGTAAAAGTAGGGAAAATCCCAAGATATTCTATAAGTATATCAATGGGAAGAGGATAACCAGGGACAGAGTAGGGCCCATTAGGGATGAAGGGAGCAATCTGTGGGTGGAACCAGAGGACATTGGTAGAATGTTGAATGAATACTTCACACCGCCTTCACCCAAGAGAATGAGGACAATGGTATAGAATTCAGGCAGGGAGACTGTGAAATTCTTGAGCAAATTGACATAGGGAAAGACAAGATATTGGAGGTGTTGGCAGCCTTAAAAGTGGATAAACCTCCAAGTCCAGATGAATTGTGCCCTAGGCTGCTGTGGGAGACAAGGGACGAGATTGCAGGGGCTCTGACCCAAATTTTCAATTCCTCTCTGGTAACGGGGGAGGTGCCAGATGACTGGAGAACAGTTAATGTGGTTCCGCTATTCATGAAGGATTGTATAGATAAACCAGGTAACTATAGACCAGTGAGTCTCACATCAGTGGTAGGGAAACTACTGGAGACACCTCTGAAGGAGAGCATCTATCTCCATTTGGAGAGGCAAAGCTTGATCAGGGATAGTCAGCATGGCTTCATCAGAGGGAGGTAATGCCCAACAAATTTGATTGAATTCTTTTGAGGAGGTGACCAGGTGTGTAGATGAGGGTAGTGCTGTTGATATAATTTATATGGATTTTAGCAAAGCCTTTGATAGGGTCCCACATCGGAAACTTGTAAAGGATTTATTGTAAATTCACGTGGGATACAGGGTAATTTTATAAAGTAGATTCAAAATTGGCTCAGTTGTAGGAGACAGAGGGTGGTGACAGAAGGCTGCTTTAGTGACTGGAAGCCAGGGTCCAGTGGTGTACCACAGGAATCTGTGATGGGCTCCCTATTATTCATCATTTATATAAATGACATAGATGACTATATAGGGGGTATGATTAGTAAGTTTGTGGATGACACAAAGATTGTCTGGGTGGTTAACAGTGAGGTAGAGTGTCTTGGGCTACAAGAAGATGTGGATGGAATGATCAAATGGGCAGAGAAGTGGCAGATGGAATTTAACCTTGAAAAGTGTGAGGTGATGCACTTTGGAAGGAGTAATTTGACAAGGAATTACTTAATGAATGGTAGGATACTAGGAAGTTCTGTGGAACAAAGGGACTTTGGTGTATTTGTCCACAGATCTCTGAAGGTGAAAGGGCATGTTAGTAGGTTGGTGAAAAAGGTATATGGGACATTTGCCTTTCCCAATCGAGGCATAAATTACAAAAGCAGAGAAGTCATGTTGGAGTTGTATGGAACTTTGGTGAGGCCACAGCTAGAGTAGTGCGTGCAGCTCTGGTCACCACATTATAGGAAGGATGTTATAGGAAGAATGACCAGGGTGAGGTTCGGGCCGGTCAAGGACAGTAGTGGGAACTTGTGTATGGAGTCAGTAGAGATAGGCGAGGTGATGAATGAATACTTTTCTTCAGTGTTCACCAAGGAGAGGGGCCATGTTTTTCAGGAAGAGAAGGTGTTACAGGCTAATAGGCTGGAGGAAATAGATGTTCGGAGGGAGGATGTCTTGGCAGTTTTGAATAAACTGAAGGTCGATAAGTCCCCTGGGCCTGATGAAATGTATCCTAGGATTCTGTGGGAGGCAAGGGATGAGATTGCAGAGCCTTTGGCTTTGATCTTTGGGTCCTCGCTGTCCACGGGGATGGTGCCAGAGGACTGGAGAATGGCGAATGTTGTTCCTCTGTTTAAGAAAGGGAATAGAAATGACCCTGGTAATTATAGACCGGTTAGTCTTACTTCGGTGGTTGGTAAATTGATGGAAAGGGTCTTTAGGGATGGGATTTACGACCATTTAGAAAGATGCGGATTAATCCGAGATAGTCAGCACGGATTCGTGAAGGGCAAGTCGTGCCTCACAAATTTGATTGAATTTTTGAGGAGGTAACGAAGTGTGTTGATGAAGGTAGGGCAGTTGATGTCAGAAACATGGATTTTAGTAAGGCGTTTGATAAGGTCCCCCATGGTCGGCTTATGATGAAAGTGAGGAGGTGTGGGATAGAGGGAAAGTTGGCCGATTGGATAGGTAACTGGCTGTCTGACCGAAGACAGAGGGTGGTGGTCGATGGAAAATTTTCGGATTGGAGGCAGGTTGCTAGCGGTGTGCCGCAGGGATCAGTGCTTGGTCCTCTGCTCTTTGTGATTTTTAATAATGACTTAGAGGAGGGGGCTGAAGGGTGGATCAGTAAATTTGCTGATGACACCAAGATTGGTGGAGTAGTGGATGAGGTGGAGGGCTGTTGTAGGCTGCAAAGAGACATAGATAGGATGCAAAGCTGGGCTGAAAAATGGCAAATGGAGTTTAACCCTGATAAATGTGAGGTGATTCATTTTGGTAGGACAAATTTAAATGTGGATTACAGGGTCAAAGGTAGGGTTCTGAAGACTGTGGAGGAACAGAGAGATCTTGGGGTCCATATCCACAGATCTCTAAAGGTTGCCAGTCAAGTGGATAGAGCTGTGAAGAAGGCCTATAGTGTGTTAGCTTTTATTAACAGGGGGTTGGAGTTTAAGAGCCGTGGGGTTATGCTGCAACTGTACAGGACCTTGGTGAGACCACATTTGGAATATTGTGTGCAGTTCTGGTCACCTCACTATAAGAAGGATGTGGAAGCGCTGGAAAGAGTGCAGAGGAGATTTACCAGGATGCTGCCTGGTTTGGAGGGTAGGTCATATGAGGAAAGGTTGAGGGAGCTAGGGCTGTTCTCTCTGGAGCGGAGGAGGCTGAGGGGAGACTTAATAGAGGTGTATAAAATGATGAAGGGGATAGATAGAATGAACGTTCAAAGACTATTTCCTCGGGTGGATGGAGCTATTACAAGGGGGCATAACTATAGGGTTCGTGGTGGGAGATACAGGACGGATATCAGAGGTAGGTTCTTTACGCAGAGAGTGGTTGGGGTGTGGAATGGACTGCCTGCAGTGATAGTGGAGTCAGACACTTTAGAAACATTTAAGCGGTTATTGGATAGGCACATGGAGCACACCAGGATGATAGGGAGTGGGATAGCTTGATCTTGGTTTCAGATAAAGCTCGGCACAACATCGTGGGCCGAAGGGCCTGTTCTGTGCTGTACTGTTCTATGTTCTATGTTCTATGTAATTGCACTGGAGGGGGTGCAGAGGAGACTTTTCAGGATGCTGCCTGGGATGGAACATTTAAGTTATGAAGAGAGGTTGGATGGGCTTGGGTTGTTGTCATTGGAGCAGAGAAGTCTGAGAAGCAACCTGATCGACGTGTTGAAGATTATGAGAGACATGGACAGAATGGTTAAGGATCAGCTGTTCCCCTCAGTTGAAGGGTCAGTCACAAGGGGACATAGGTTCAAGGTGACGGGCAGGAGGTTTAGGGGGGTTGTGAGGAAAACCTTTTTACCCAGAGGATGGTGACAGTCTGAAATGCTCTGCCTGGGAGAGTTGTAGATGCGGGTTGCCTCACACCCTTTAATAAGTATCGGGATGAACACTTGGCATGTCATACCATTCAGGGCTATGGGCCAAATGCTAGCAGATGGGATTAGGTGGGAGTTCAGGTGTTTCTAATGTGTTGGTGAAGACTCGATGGGCCAAAGGGCCTCTTCTGCGCTGTATGATTTTATGATGATTTCCACATTAGGACTCTGATAGAGTCTTGGCTTTGATTGTACCTAATTTCTACAGCACTAGTTCTTGTCAGATGCTGTGAGCTACATCTGCTTGGAATAGCCTCTGCCTTGAAGCAAGTGGCCTCCGCTCCACTGATCCAGATGAAAGAGAGGAGGAATTGACAATTGACCAAAAATGACAGCATACGTGACTGCCAAGATATCTGGCACAGAGCTGCAGGATGCACTGATATGTCGTCACACACTCACTGTTCAGTTGATATAAATCCCAGAATCTTATCTTAAGGTTTGTGTGCAGTTGATATGATAACTCGCTGGATCTATCAGGAAGCCTGCTATGCATGACCTCTAAGAGGAAGATGAATTCATTAGATCTGGGAAGAGTTCTTCCTTCACCTACTTGATGCTGGTATACACCCACAGATTGAATAATGGCACCAACTACAGTCTGGAATGACTTTGTGATACAAAGAGAGAAATACTTTCACAATAAGAACATGTGAACGTAATAAATTAATTTGAATTTGAATTAGCTATGGAGCATCAAGGCAGCACAGTGGTTAGCACTGCTGCCTCACAGCGCCAGGGATCTAGGTTCAAATCTGGCCTCAGGTCACTGTCTGTGTGGAGTTGGCACGTTCTCCCCATGTCTGCGTGGGTTTCCTCCGGGTGCTTCGGTTTCCTCCCACAGTATAAAAGTGTGCGGGTCAGGTTGACTGGCCATGATAACAGGATAAATACAAGGGGTGACAGGGATAAAGCCACAATGGGATTGTTGTTGGTTCAGGTTTGATGGGCCGAATGGTCTCCTTCTGCTCTGTACAGATTCCATGATTCAATTCAATAGCTTTCGATGTCAATACAATTCTGATGGAGAATGAGATCTAATCCATCTTTTTCATACCTTAATTAAGCTACATTTTACATGCTAAAAAGGTACATTATTTAATTTTACGCAATCCAATTGATCCATGCAAAGGACAAGAAGAGCTAATTATTATTCTGCATAGATAGTTTACATAATACAAATTGATACTCCAAAGCGGCAAAGAAAAGACTGAGTTTATCACATTTCCAATTTTGATAATTAAAACATTATTTGTCTGCTGAATAAAAAGAGAAATCTGAACAAATTTAATCAGCCGTCTATCCCTTCTGTAAAAATATGAACTTTATTGTGCAACAAGTGAAACAAAAGATCATTACACGTAGTTTCCTTGATTATTCCAGAACGCTAGTCTGGAAAACAAAATTCCATATGAAAAGGTAAAACAGTCAAAGATGATTAAAGCCAATCTAAATCCCCTTCAGATGACCAAGAATTCATTAAGTGGTGGAGAAAATCTCAAATTCTGATCAATTTGGCTTACAGATTTGGTTTCAGAGGTTCACAGGGCCGTTTATATCTCCAACACATAGGTACAACAATGAGGGCCAATTTGGGGGACCTAAAGTACAGCTGAAAGACTTCTGACGCTGTCTTGGGTTATTTTTCAGGCTGCACTGGCGGCAACGTTTACGACACATGAAGCGGCTTCCAGATGTAAATAATTGGTCTAATGCCATCTGCTAAATTGGACATTGCAGCGTGGAGCTCTGACACTAACAGTTCCATGTTGACGCTCCATCTTCTTCCCAACCCATCACTCCTGTTCCTGAACTTATTGGAAGACCTAAGGCCCAATTCTGAGCTTGCTTTGGATTCCCCAGTTTGAATTGGATCGCCAACTTCACACCAAACAGCGGATGGAGACCAATCATGATGCAATATATCTACAATGTCAATATCTAGGTGCAAATGTCCAAGGAACTGTTTGCCCTTCACCAGCATTTCTTAACGGTAAAACAGCCATGGGTGTATTATTCCTGGCGCTAATAATCTGGCAACTGTCCCTCCTCATTCTCAAACCTGCCACTGTGAATCTCCCTGGAGTTACATTGTGGCCCAGCTTGCAGGCTTTCTATCGATGCAACGTTGCACAGGTCCTATCTTGGCAAGCCAAATTGGTATGAATGGTTGAAGCGTGCAGCTCAGCAATCCTATCTAAATGGGATCCAGGCCTTCAGATGGCCCTGATCTCTTTGCGACTGAAATGGACAGCTGATTACCTCTATGGGATGGCAGCCAAAAAGTTTAAATCTTTGATTTATTTTGTCAAATCCTCCAGGCACAGATGTTGGTCGAAGGTCCTCTTCACAGATCAAGGCCACAAAATTGGTTAACTTCAACCAAAAGTTGATTAGTTTGACTTTATCTGTTAGACATCTAGATGGGCAATCTTCAAATATATTGCTCTGCAAATATTCATATTTTCTAAAAAACTTAAACCAAGCTGGATTTCTCATTCTGTGGGGTTGCTCGGACATCCTCAATGATTACTGTATCTGATACACAAGTTTGTTTAGAAGCTGTCCCCTTAGAGAATTCTCACAATGGATTTCTCCACACAAGTTCTAATTGGAATATAGAAATATGGTCAAATCAATTGTGGCATTCAATAATCGTAGGTTTACACATGTCATTTTAAAAAATATTTGTTAAATAAAATGGCTGTCCTTTTCAATTATGGGCCTATCTGGCTTTTTACTAAAATAAATAACCCATTGCTAATGTGGAATACAAAATAAACAATATGTTCGGTTGGTCACTTCATGACGCCCGTTCGGGTACACTGAGGGAAAGTTTAGCATGGCCAATCCACCTAACCAGCACATCTTTCGGACTGTTTGAGGAAACCAGAGCACGCGGAGAAAACACATGCAGACATGGGGAGAACATGCAGACTCCACACAGACAGTCACCCAAGCCAGGAATCGAACTCACATCTCTGACGCTGTGAAACAGCAGTTCTAACCACTGTGCCATCTGAACCGTCAACCTTATCATTCAACCAAACTTGACATTTGTTAAACTATTATTAATGACAGCCTTGGCTCTAGAGTCTTTGTTTCAAATAACATTATTGTAATATGCAAATTTCACAATTTCTTTTATTCATTCATGGGGCATTGGCGTCGATGTCTGGCCACAGTAGCACAGTGGTTAGCACTGCTGCCTCACAGAGCCAAGGACCCGGGTTCGATTCCCAGCTTGGGTCACTGTGCGGAGTTTGCATGTTCTTCCCCGTGTCTGTATGGGTTTCCTCCGAGTGCTCCAGTTTCCTCCAACAGTCTGAAAGACGTGTTGGGTAGGTGCATTGGCCGTGCTAATTTCTCCCTCAGTGTACCCGAACAGGCGCCTGAGTACGGCAACTGGGGGATTTTCACAGTAACCTCATTGCAGTGTTAATGTAAGCCGACTTGTGACACCAATAAAATAAACTGAAAATTTGCCAGCATTTATTGCACATCCCTCATTGCCCTTGGAGGAAAGTTGAGAGTCAGCCACATTGCTGTGGCTCTGGAGTCACATGTAGGCCAGACCAGATAAGGATGGCAGATTTCCTTCTCCAAAGGACATTAGTGAACCAGATAGGTTTGTCTGACGATCGACAATGGTTTCATGATCATCAGTAGGTTCTTAATTCCAGATTATTTTAATTGTATTCAAATTCCACCATCTGCCATGGCAAGATTTGAACCTGGGTCCCCAGAACATTAGTTGAGTTTGTGGATTAATAATGCTGGATAATACCACTCGGACATTGCCTCCCCTTCATGCATTGCATCAGAATCCAAAACATCCATAGTCACATTCCATTTAACGGCAATACATTCCTTTGTCCATCCATCAATTCTCATGGCATCCATCATGGCAGTGAATAAAAGAGCATGTAAAAGAATGCATTAGAGTACAAGAGAGATGTTAAACGCTGCTCCATATTAAATTGATAGCATTCATTTTTAATATGCCTCCAGATATCATCAAGTTATATTTTGCTCAATTCAGATCCACCCCTAATATTTGCCCTGATTAATAATGAACACATTTGGGCTTTATCCCAGGCCGTAGGGGCAATAAAATGAACACGGTATACTCAATGATAACGAATTGGTAAGATTTAATAAATCCCTCTACTCTGCCTTCAAAAGTGAAAAAAACTCGAGTTAGGAAATGTAGCAAGAAATAACGCTTGAATGTTGATGAGCCGGGTAGAGAGTGATATCACAATTTGTCTTGGTACAAAGCTACTTTTTGCACTTAAACAGAGCCTTTTCCCGAACGCTACTCAGAGAAACCCAATCATTTTCATTTGCACCTTAAAAGGCAAAACAAAAGTTGACGAGAAAGGCCTGATGGGTTCCTGAGTTGGTTCAATGTCTGTTTTATTCAGACACAAACCAAAATAACATTGCTTCACGGCCTTTCAGCAAGATATTTTTGTATCTATAATTGAAGGTAAATCAGCCTCCTAATGAAAGAAAAAAAAAATGAAATGTCTGACAAAAAAAAATGAATTGGAACTATTTTTGTGAGTTTAATTACGGCCTGCTTTGACTGAAGCTTTATGTGGTTAAAATACACATCATTATTCTTGCGTGTATAATGAGAGCTGGTAACAGCTGTGGGAAATAAACTGCATAAGATATAGCCCTGTGGTGTTCCACATAAAATGATTATGGCTTGTACGGCATCCTATTCTGCTTGACATCTTTCAGGCTTTTTCACAGATTGCTGGAGAAATATGAAAATGGAATATATATCTCTCTCCACCCCCTCATCTCACCTCCTACTACACACACACACACACACGCAAACACAGAGAGACTTTGATTTCGCAAAGTCCTTGCTCTGAATTAATTGGTCTGTCTTCGCGGCACTGTCACTGACAGCCATTTCCTACCTATATATATATGTATATAATGTATATGTGAATGTATCACATATTTAAAAAAGGAAGAGAATAGTTTGACCTGCATTTTTCTGAGACATATTAATACAGAAATTGCACTTGTGGTGGTTTCTATGCCAACTATCAATAGAGGAAAATGAGCCAAAGATTGATTGTGGGTGGGTGGGGAGGTGAGGGGGCGGGGGGGGGGGGGGGTGGAAGAGGGATTTCTGGCCTCCCCATGGTGTGTTTCTCGTGGTTTGAGGCAGGGCACCATTTGCAGGTGACGGGATCTTCTGGTTCTGCCACTGTCAATGGGGTTTCCCATTGACTGCACCCCACGTCGCTGGGAAACCCGCAGCGGGGTTGCGCCAAGGCGGAACCAAAAGATCCCGCAGGCATGAACAACGGGAAAATTCTGGCCATCGTATCAGCTTAGCTAAGTAATTCTTGCTTCCTGTTTAGAAAGTGGTTGGTTTCAGACCCAGTTAAGGTCGTGAACATATAATGGAGGCGAGCATTTCACTCCACCAAAGAAATCCTGCATTGTTGTTGGTGCTGCCTGTCAGATGAGATATGGAACCAAAGACTTTTTAGATGGGTGCAAAAGTTCAATGCCACCAAATATATAAGTGAGTCATCGACCTCATCTCTGAGGAATCTAGTTATGCGCAAAATGCATTTTTAATCATTCAAAGGATGAGACCATTGCTGACGAGGTGAGTTGGTTTTCCAAGTTCTTTCCCCAGCGCTGATGAAGGAACAGAGATGTATTCCCAAGCCAGGATGGTGTACCTGGAGGGTGACATTGGGGCAATGGTGTTCCCATGCAACTGCTACGTTTGTCCTTCTGGCTAGTGGATGTCATTGGTTTGAAAGACAATGAAGCCTTGCTGGGTTGCTGGAGTGCATCTTGTAGATGGTTCACACTGTTGTCGCTGTGTGTCGGTTGGGAGGAAGTGAACGTTTACTGTGATGAATGGGATGCCAATCAACAAGCAGTTGCTTTGTTTAAGTTTATTTATTTGTGTCACAAGTAGGCTTACATTAACACTGCAATGAAGCCACTGTGAAAATCCCCCAGTCGCCACTCTCCGGTGCCTGTTCGGGTACACTGAGGGAGAATTTAGCATGGCCAATGCACCTAACCAGCACATTTTTTGGACTGTGCGAAGAAACCAGAGCACCTGGAGGAAACCCACATAGACATGGGGAGAACATGCAGGCTCCACACAGACAGTGACCCAAGCCAGAAATCGAACCTGGGTCCCTGGCACTGTGAGGCAGCAGTGCTAACCACTGTGCCACCATGACGTTGGGCTTCTTGACAGTTGTTGGAGCCGCACTCATCCAGGCAAGTATTCTGTCATCATCCTGAATTACAGGACAAAGGCTTCACAAGTCAAGAGGTGAATTACTGACCACAGAACTCCCAGAACCTGACCTGCTCTTGTGATCGGAGCATTTGCGTAGCTGATCCAATTAAATATCTGATCAATGCTGATTTCCAAGTTGTTGATCATTGGGGATTCGGCTAATGTAATGCAATTGAATGTCATGGGGAGATGGTTAGATACTCTCCTTAGAGGTCGCCATTACCTGTCAAGTGTGTGGCATGCATTTACTTGCCAAGTTTGAGCCCAAGCCTGACTGTTGGGCACATGCTGCACGCAAGTATGAATTGTTTTAGTTCCTGAGGAGTTAAAAATGGAACAAAAGATTGTGCAATCATAATCGACCGCCCCTGCTTCTGACATAATGATGGAATTCAGGTCACTGATAAAGCAGCTGAAAATAGATAGACTGAGTACATCGTCTTAAGGAACATAGGAACATGCATGCAAACATACGAATTAGGAGCAGGAGTAAGCCAGTCAGCTCTTTGAGCCTTCTCTGTCATTCAATGGGATCATCTGACTATAACCTCCTGCCAATCCTTGATAATCTTTCACCCCTTGCTTATCAAGAATCTATTTACCTCTGCCTTGAAAACCTTCAAAGACTCCACTGCCTTTTGAGGAAAAGAATTCCAAAGACTTCATATTCTCCGAGAGAAAAAAGTTCTTCTCACCTCTGTCTCAAATGAACAAAGAACAAAGAAAATTACAGCACAGGAACAGGCCCTTCAGCCCTCCGAGCCTACACCGACCATGTTGCCTGACAGAACTAAAGCCTCCTCCCCTTCCGGGGACCGTATCCCTCTATTCCCATCCTATTCATGCATTTGTCCCTTAAATGTCACTATCGTAATGGGTGGTCCTTTTTGTTTTGAAGAGCGTTCCACTCGAACTCCTGCAGTGATGTCCTGGAGTTGAAATGATTGGTCTCCAAAAAGGCACAACAATCTTCCTTATTGCTCTGTGTGGCTGCATCAAATGGAGGTTTTACACTTTTGATTCCTTTTACTATGATGGAATACATTTCCCTGTTGCTAATGACCCACAGCAACTCACAGATGTGCAATTTTGAACTGACGGATTTGTTTTGGATCTATCTCATTTAATATGGTGGCAGTACAGACATTGCGATGGAAGGTTTGAAGATAGTCTGTGTCTCCACAAGGATTGTGTGGTGGTCAGTCCTACCAATAATATGCATCTGTGACAGAGAAATTAGAATAGAATCACTACAGTGCAGATAGAGGCTATCAAATTTGCACCGACCACAATCCCACCCTGCCCCTATCCCCGTAGCATCACATATTTATGCTGCTATTCCCCCTGACACTAGGATCAATTTAGCATGGCCAATCACCCTGACCTACACATTGTTGGACTGTGGGAGGGAACCGGCGCACCTGAAGGAAACCCACGCAGACACGGGGAGAATGTGCAAACTCCACACAGACAGCGACCCAAGCCGGGAATCAAACTCGGGTCTCTGGCGCTGTGAGGCAGCAGTGCTAACCATTGTGCCACCGTGTTGCCCTAAAATTGATTTCTCATGGCAGGATCAAGTAAGTTTGTCTATCATGTTGGTCCTCTTGGAGGTCTGACAGACGTGATCTCCAGGATTTGCCCAGCTGGGTGGTGCTAATGAGCTATCTTGGTTTTGGACATTGAAGATCCCCACACAGAGTACATTCTGTGCCTTGCTACCCACAGTGATTCTTCTAAGTGGTGTTCAATATGAAGGAGCACGGATGCATCAGCTGTGGGATGGCAGCACAAGACAAAGGACAGGAGGATTCCTTGCCCATGCTTTACCTAATGCCATGAGGCTTCACATAGTCCAAGGCCAATGATGAGGAATCCCAGGGTCACTCCCTGATAAGAGTATACCAATGTGCTGCATCTGTCCCTCTGGTGAGACAGGACATAGCTAGGGATGAGGGTGGAGTGGTCGGGTTAAATGGTATGATTCTGTGAGTATGGCTATGTCAGGCTGTTGCTTGAGTAGTCTGTGTGGCAGCTCTCCCAATTTTGGCAAGCAGTTCCCAGATTGTTGGAAGAAGATTTTATAGATTGAGTGGGATAGGTGTTTTTTTTTAAATTCACACATGGAAATGGAGGCGTTGCTGGCTAGACCAGCATTTATTGTCTGTCTGGCATCTGATGCTTAGGGTGGTACCAGCTGGTCCTTCTGCTTTTATTCTTATAATGGGTTTGTATAGCTGAATGGCTCCTGGGTCATTTAAAACTACAATCAACCACATTATGAATCACAGAAAGATCAGAGCTGGTAAAGACAACAGATTCCTTTCCCTCAGGGCCATTAATGAACTGGAATTAGTTTAATGAAAATTCAGTATTTACATAGTTACCATTACTAGGCCGGAATTCTCCAGCCATTCAGGCCAGCGGGATTCTCCGGTCCCACTGGCAGCGCATCCCCGCCCACGGGTTTCCCACCAGCTTGGCGTGACGTCAATGGGTATTCCCATTGGCAGCGGTTGGACCAGAGAATCCCGCCACGAGCAAACAACGCGCCACCTCCTGCCGGCGGGAGACACCTGCTGGGAGGCTGGAGAATCTCACCCCTCGTCTTTATTCCAAATTTATTTAATTAACCAAATTTAAATCCACCAGTCGCTGTGGTGGGATTTAATCTCATAGACATAAGATCATTAGTCCAAATTGGATTCGTAATAATCCAAGAGCATAACCACTAGCTACCATTTCCAGTACAGGTTTATTGCCTACTTAATAACAATGACTGCACTTCAAAAGTAATTTGGTTGTGACGTACTTTAGTTATCCTGAGAATGTCATGGGCAAAGCAAAAGTGCCAGCTAAATTTCTTTATGTGATGATTGATGAACTCTTTGTATAAATGCCCAATGCCAATCCCCAAAGTTTATTGCACAAATCTTCAGATTACTTGATCAGAAAAGCAAATGGATGAGGTGGACTTCACAATGAGTTAGGCTGCAGAGTTCATTGAATGAATAGCATGACAGTCTAAATTGTATTTTTTATTTGCATATGCATAGACTAAGGTGATCAAGCACTATGCAGCAATCTTCATTATTACAGAAGGGGGAGGAGAGTGAGAATTGTTCACTACGGAAAACATTCCGTAGAGAAGGAAGCATCATAGAACCGTAAAATTTTAAATTTCAGAAGGAGGCAATTTTTATATTGTGATTGTGTAAGAACAATCCTAAACTAATTTCAGTGTTCTGGTTCCTTCCTCCCATTGAGTCATAGAGTCATAGAACAATACAGCATAGAAACAGGTCCTTCAGCCCAACCGGTCCATGCCGACCATGGTGCCATCCCAGCTGGTCCCAATTGCCCGCATTTGGCCCATATCCCTCTAATCCTCTTTCCCAGCCATGTACTTATCCAAATTCTTTTAAAATATTACTATTGAACCGGCCTTAACCACTTTCTCTGGCAGCTCATTCCATATACGTACTACCTTCTGCATGAAGAAGTTGCCCCCTCGGGTCCCTTTTAAATCTTTTCTCTCTCACATTAAACCTATGCTCTTTAGTTTTCAATTCCCCTTCCCTGGGAAAAAGATGTGTGTTCATCCTATCTATGCCCTTATGCATCCTATCTATGCCCTTATGCATCCTATCTACATCCCAATCCATCCTATCTATGTCCTTATGCATCCTATCTACATCCCAATCCATCCCATCTATGCTCCAATGCATCCTATCTGTACCTTCCTCAAATTTATATCTTGACCTTCTCATCCTTAAAAAGATGCAATGGCCCCTGGCAAGGAATTCCAGTCTTTAATAATTCCTTGGATAACAAAATTTCTCCGATCTTCTTTCATCGTTCTTGCAGATGTGAAGACGTGAATTTTTCTGGAAGAGAAGGAAGAGAAAGACGACTGCATTTGATATATGGGGCAGCATGGTGGCACAATGGTTAGCACTGCTGCCTCACAGCGCCAGGGACCCTGGTTCGATTACCGGCTTGGGTCACTGTCTGTATGGAGTTCGCACGTTCTCCCCATGTCTGCGGGGGTTTCCTCTGGGTGCTCCGGTTTCCTCCCACAGTCTGGAAGACATGCTTGTTAGGTGTATTGACTCGAGCAGGTGCCGGAGTGTGGCGACCAGGGGATTTTCACAGTAATTTCATTACAGTGTTAATATAAGCCTTGCTTGTGACGAATAAATAAATTTTAACTTATATAAAAACTTGAGAGATTTGAGCTCAGTAATTACAAATGAGGCTGAGAACGAGAGACCATGAGAAGAGGGAACAACTGGGGAGACATGAGACACATATTAGAATGTCACAAGTTCCGGAGAGTGCTTAAGGTTCCATTTAATGGTAGATTTTACAGTTCGGCAGAAATGTGTGACATGTCAATGGGACTAATGAGATAGTTCTTTCAAAGGAGCTGCACAGTTGTGCCACACTCTCCTTCTGTGCTGTAAAAATCTGATTCGAGCCAATTCCCTGTTGAGTCAGTTTCTTAAATCCTTTATCAAGGTGGCCTATTAGGGCCTGCGGTTGGCTGGATGATGCAGTATCCAGTTCAATCCTGTTTTAAATTATAATATTCAAATGAAGCCACGACTCCTTCTTGGCAAGAGCTGGAGACTGTCTAAATTACGGATGGAAAAATCAACCTTGGTGGCAAAGAAGCATAGATTTCCGTCACTCCCTTTGGGCCCCAAGTCAGTTTAACAGCACAAGAAACATCAAATTAAATTTATGTCATATTATTCTACTTGCATTCATCCTAATATCGAATACGTATGCTTTTCCACTGTTTTCCCAAGGGAGAGATAGGTGGCTACTTCATTATTGTAGATAATTGGTGTTGCACCGCGTTCAGTCTTGGTCCTGATGTGAACCTCCAGAGAACATCAAGTCTGCGCACACAATGATTAATTCTTCTAACTATTATTCCTGAGAGGCAAAAAAAAATTCAAAGCAATCTGCTCGCTATACCTGTTATGAATTGAAAGATAAATCCGTAATGAAAATAAAAAGGCGAAATAAAGGGTTTAGCCCAAAGCACGATCCATTGCTGTTTGAAGGTTGGTTCTTAGTTAGTGAGTGTCGGAGAGCATTCTGTGAAATTATTTTTAAAAACGGTTACGCTTCAGATTATTCAACCTGCCCAGGTTACAAAATCTCATATTGATGTGAATCCATTTGAAGTTCCAGGAATTTGTTCCGCTTTACCTTCGACCATTCAGTGCTAAATGTTTCCTGAGGCATTTATGAAACTGTGAAAATTACTGTGGTATGCCCAGCTTCGGAACTTGTATTTTGTCCTGTCTCACTTGCTGCTTTCAGTGTAACAACAGCCAGTTCATCAGCCAGGATTTTACTCCCCCCCTCCCCCCCACCCCCCTGCAGCCCCCTCCCACCCCCCCCGCCCCCCCCCCCCCCCCCGCCCCCCACCCCCCCTGCCCCGGCCCACGTCGCCCCGGGAGCTGGACTGCCAGACGAGGGTGTCCAGGAAGATCACAAGGGGTGTTGCCAATAAGACTCCCTGATGAGACCCCACTGCAAGGGCATTTTCCCAACTGTTGGGACTGAATGCAGAGCGTTTGCCTAATCCTTGGGCAAGTGGGTAGCACTGCTGCCACACAACACCAGGGACCCAGGTTCGATTCCCGGCTTGGGTTGCTGTCTGTGTGGAGTTTGCATGTTCTCCCCGTGTCTGATTGGGTTTCCTCCGGGTGCTCTGATTTCCACCCACAGTCCAAAGATGTGCGGGTTAGGTGCATTGGCCATGCTAAATTGCCCCTTAGTGTCAGGGGAATTAGAAGGGAAAATACGTGAGGTTACGGGGATAAGGCCTGGGTGGGATTATGGTCATTGCACTTGATGGGCCAAATGGCCTCCTATTGTACTGTAGGGATTCTATGATTCTTCTATGATTATAAGGAGGTAAGCCGCTGATTAACATGATTAAAGGCCAAATATGGGCCTTTTTATGACACTGTCAACATTTTGCCAGCGGTGGAGTGGGACCCTCACCACATGGAGGGGCCACAAACTGGAGGTAGCCTCCTTACAGCAGTCCAGGGGGACAGACCCGATGGTCCAAAGAGAGGGCAGAGGGCAGGGACAGCAGCACCCAGGGTTGAGACCATCTCCCTGGAGGGGTTCCCCCTCTAATACTTGGTCCCCTGATTTCTTTTGATTTTTTAAAGAATATTTACGGTGCCCAGTTGATACTTCATCAGAAACCATCTCTTCAGGGGTGAACAGCTGGAGGTTCAGCGCTGCCAGCCCTG
Source organism: Mustelus asterias (assembly GCF_964213995.1). Lineage (NCBI taxonomy): Eukaryota > Metazoa > Chordata > Chondrichthyes > Carcharhiniformes > Triakidae > Mustelus > Mustelus asterias. The sequence goes on from NC_135807.1 coordinate 25,873,777, forward strand.
TGATTGGGCAAGGAGTGTGGTGAGCCTGCCTGCCATCCCTCATTGGATGATTGCAAACAGCCAATGAGGAGAACTCCGGTTGGTAACATCACCAGGCAATTCCAGTGCTGGCAAGTGCGGGTTCAGAGGTCACATTCTAACCACATCATCTGAACCAGAACAGGACTAACATCCTTGCGGGACATTTTGCCAGTGCTGTTGAAAGGAGTTTAAACTAATTTGGCGGGGGGTGGGGAGACTGTTAGCAGAATAAGGGCACAGAATCATACAGGAAAACAAACAAAGAACAAAGAAAATTACAGCACAGGAACAGGCCTTTTGGCCCTCCAAGTCTGCACTGACCATGCTGCCCGACCGAACTAAAACCCCCTACCTTTCCGGGGACCATACCCCTCTATTCCCAGACGCCCCTTAAAAGTTACTATTACAAGTCAGAGGGTCACAAGGTCACAAGTCAGAGGATGTGCAGCTGGATTAACTTTCAAGGGAGTAAGGCCAGGCTGGATGGCCTCTACTTTAACGCCAGGGGTATTACAGGCAAAACGGATGAGTTAAGGGCAATGGTTGACATGTGGAAGTGTGATATAGTAGCCATCACAGAAAGATGGTTGAAGGAAGGGTATGATTGGCAACACAACATTCTGTGATATAGAATCTTCAGGCGAGACAGGGGAGGAGATAAAAGAGGAGGAGGCATTGCATTATTAGTTAAGGAGTCAGTTACTGCAGTAATGATATCTTGGAGGGGGCATCAAATTTGTTGACAGAGCTTACAAATAAAAAAGGAGCAGCAGCATTGTTAGGTGTTTTTATTATAGACTTCCAGATAGTCAGAGGGATATTGAAGGGCAAATATATGCTCAGTTTTAAAGTTTATTAGTCACACGTAAGGCTTACATGAACACTGCAATGAAGTTACTGTGAAATTCCCCTTGTCGCCACAGTCCGGCGCCTGTTCGGCTCAATACACTAAACCAGCACGTCTTTCAGAATGTGGAGGAAACCGGAGCACCCGGAGGAAACACACGCAGACACGGGGAGAACGTGTAAACTCCACAGAGACAGTGACCCAAGCTGGGAATCGAACCCAGGTCATTGGTGCTGTGAGGCAGCAGTGCTAACTACTGTGCTTCAGGAGGCCCAGTTTATGGAGGTGCGCAAAAACAATAACACTACGGTTTTAATTTTAGGTGATTTCAACTTTCCCAACATTAACTGGGACATACATAGTGTTAAGGGCTTGGATAGAGTAGATTTCTTGAAATGTGTACAGGAGAACTTTTTAAATCAATATGTGGCGTGTCCAACAAGGGAGAGAAATGTGCTGGACCTGATTCTGGGGTGGTTTAGGTGGTGGTGGGGGAGCATTTTAGTGATAGCGATCACACTTTGGTACAATTCAAGCTTGTTATGGACAAGGAAATCGACAAGCTGCAAAAAAGAAGTTTTGGATTGGAGGAGAGTGGATTTTAGTAAAATAAGACAGGATCTGTCCAAGGTAGACTGGGAACAGCTACTGATGGGAAAAGCTACACAAGAGTTGGGAGCATCCAAAAAGGAAATGGGGAGGGTGTAAGCCCAGCATGTTCCCTCCAGCGTGATAGGTAGGAATAACAAGCCCAGAGGATCATGGATAACCTGAGATATTCAGGATGCAATGAGAAGGAAAGGAAAGGCTTTTAACAAGTACAAGGGGAACAAATTAGTGGAGGCATCAGTGAGGTATAGAAAGTGCAGCGTGGAGCTTAAGAAAGCAATAGGAATTCAAAGAGTGGATATGAAAAAATCTGGCTGGTAAAAGAAGGGGAAATCCCAAGATAGTCTATAAGTATATCAATGGGAAGAGGATAACCAGGGAAAGAGTAGGGCCCACTAGGGAGCAAGGATGCAATCTGTGGGTCGAGCTGGAGGACATTGGTAGAGCATTGAATGAATACTTCACATCCGTTTTTACCCAAGAGAATGAGGAAGATGGTATGGAATTCAGGGAGAGAGACTGTGAGGTACTTGAGCAATAGGGAAGGAGAAGGTATTGGAGGTGTTGGCAGCCTTAAAAGTGGATCAATCTCCAGGTCCAGATGAATTGTGCCCTAGGCTTCTGTGGGAGACAAGGGAGGAAATTGCAGGGGCTCTGACACAAATTTTCAATTCCTCACTGGTCACAGGGGAGGTGCCAGTTGACTGGAGAACAGCTAATGTGGTTCCACCATTTAAAAAGTGCTGCAGAGATAAACCAGGTAACTACAAACCAGTGAGTCTCACATCAGTGGTAGGGAAACTGTAAGAGTAACTTCTGAAGGACAGCATCTATCTCCACTTGGAGAGGGAAAGCTTGATCAGGGATAGTCAGCATGTCTTCATCAGAGGGAGGTCATGGCTAACAAATTTGATTAAAGTTTTTGAGGAGATGACCAGATGTGTAGACGAGGGTAGTGCAGTCGATGTAGTTTATATGGATTTCAGCAAAGCCTTTGACAAGGTCATGATGTGGAGATGCTGGCGTTGGATTGGGGTGGGCACAGTAAGAAGTCTCACAACACCAGGTTAAAGTCCAACAGGTTTATTTGGTATCACAAGCTTTTGGAGCTCTGCTCCTGATAAGGAGTTGTGAGACTTCTTACTTTCACAAGGTTCGACAAGGGAGACTTCTAAAGAAGATAAATTCACATGGGATACAGTAATTTGATAAAGTGGATTAAAAATTGGCTCTGTTGTAGGAGACAGAGGGTGATGACAGAAGGCTGCTTTAGTGCCTGGAAGCCAGTGTCCAGTGGTGTAAAAGCAGGGAAGTCATGTTGGAGTTGTATAGAACTTGGTGAGACCACAGCTTGAGTATTGTGTGCAGTTCTGGTCGCCACATTGTAGGAAGGACGTGATTGGACTGGAGAGGGTGCAGAGGAGATTCACCAGGATACCGCCTGGGATGGAACATTTAAGTTACGAAGAGAGGTTGCAGAGGCTTCAGTTGTTTTCGTTGGAGCAGAGAAGACTGAGGGGGCGACCTGATTGAGGTGTACAAGATTATGAGGAACATGGACAGAGTGGATAGACAGCAGCTGTTCCTCTTAGTTGAAGGGTCAGTCATGAGGGGACAGAGGTTCAAGGTAAGGGGCAGAAGGTTTAGGGGGATGTAAGGAAAACTTTTTTACCCAGAGGATGGTGACGGTCTGGGAGGGTGGTAGAGGCGGGTTGCCTCACATCCTTTAAAAAGTGTCCAGATGAGCACTTGGCACGTCATAACATTCAGGGCTGTGGGCCAAATGCTGGTAGATGGGATTAGGTGGGAGTTCAGGTGCTTTTAATGGGTTGGTGCCGATTCAATGGGCCGAAGGGCCTCTTCTGCGGTTTGTGATTCCATGATTCTATCTTTCTATGATCATTGAGGTGCCTACACCACAGTAAAATTCTGAACATTGATTTTTTTTTTAAGCGTTTCCTGTCAAGGTTATAAACTGATGAACAATAGGTTCAACATCTGAGGACATATAGGACTAGTTTGCTGAATTACTCAGAGAAAATTATTCAGAAGAAAATTGCCTTGCACTGAGAATTAGAGTAATTAATGATTTTGCCTTTGCGATTTTTTTTCCTTTTTTGCTGAATTTTATTCCCATTAGGTGAAGGATATTGTTGCTGAGGTACGGAGCTCCTCCACAATAGTATTAGCAAATGGTCTTCAACTGCACATAGCTTTACAAAATGCCTGGACCCAGCACTTAGCATGAAATCCAAAACAGCTCACATTGTTGGGTTGGTATCGATTTTCCTGATGTTCTCCTGCAGCTTGAGAACTCAACAGATATTCATGTGGACTTGTTGGACTCACTGTAGTTGAGTCCTCCCAAAGGAGTCTAAGACACCAACAACAACTTTGATTTATAATAGCCTCTTTCACACAGTAAAATGTCTAATGGTGTTTCACGGGAGCTTTGTCAAAGAAACAAATGACATTGATTCACCCTTGGAGCAAGTGATCAAACACCTGATAGGTTTTAAACAATTTCCTGTTGGAGTAAAGGGAGGTAGAGAGCTGCAGTGTGAGGGGGGTGGGGGGGGGGGGGGTTGTTGGGGGGGGGGGGGTTGTTGGGGGGGGGGGTGATTAAGGGTAGCCTAGAACATAATGCAGGACAGCAGAAGGTACAGCCAATACTGGGAAAAAGGAAATTGGGATGCATGAGAGGCAAGAATTGTAGGGCACAGGTATTTCAGAGGTTTGTAGGGCTTTGAGGTTCTTTTGAAGATGGAGAGGTCAGAGGCCATGGGGGTGGAAGGAGCAGGTGGGATTTAAACATTTGAAGGACTGTTCAGACACTCATTCCAAATTGTTTGAAAATGACTTGATAAATATTTAAGGTAATGATTGGGCTGAATTTTAGAATTCTCAAGATGGACGTGTTAAGTATCATGCCAGCTGCTAAAATGCAAAAAAAAAATTGAAACAAGATTCTACTTGTCTCAAACTCACTACCTCTACGTTTAAGGGAGGTTAGATGATAGAAACATAGAATCCTTACAATGCAGAAGGTGGCCATTTGGCCCATAGAGCCTGCACAGACAACAATCCCACCCAGGGCTTATCCCCGTAACCCCACGTATTTACCCTACTAATCCCCTAGGTGCAATCCACCTAATCTGCACATCTTTGGACTGTGGGAGGAAACCAGAGCACCTGAAGGAAACTCACGCAGACACAGGGAGAAAGTGTAAACTCCAAACAGACAGCCAACCAAGGTCAGAATTGAACCTGGGTCCCTGGCACTGTGTGGCAGCAGTGCTAGGCACTGTGCCACCATGCCGCCCTGGTGGACATGAATAATTGGAAGCTGATTGGTACGTAAAGTCGTAGTTTGCCGATAATAACTCCTTTATAACTCCATGTGGATGGCTTTCCTCAAGTCTAGGGTCACATAACAGTTTAAAGGAGGTGATGGAGGCTGAATCCTTGAGATATGAGGGCTTTTACAGCAGGAAGGGCTAAGCAAGACCCCAATCTCGGCACTGTAGGATGGAGGGGGTGAGATGGGGTGTTCACAGGGGTTCAGGTGGTATGGGAAGTGGCAGATCTTTGACCATTTTTAGTCGGAACTAGATAGATTTTTGATTTACAAGGGATGAAAGGTTATCGGTCAACAGGAATGTGGGGTTGAAGTTTAAAGCAGATCAACCATGATCTTATTGAATGGTGGAGCAGGCTCGAGGGGCCGAATGGCCCACCCCTGCTCCTCATTTCTCTGTTCATACATACCATGGGCTAGGACGAGAAGGAGTGTTTCCTCTTCGTCACCCATGATAACCCACCTACCCTATAATCTGTCTGTTCCCCCACATCGCCATCAGGCCATCACACCCCACGACCTAGCCTTAGCTCTTTCAAGCAAACTTCACCAGGATATCACTGCCAAGTATATGGAGAAAAACAATTTAAAGCAAAATTAAATTGAAAAAAAAACATCTTTTAAAACACTGCTCAATTGCACCGGCTCATTGCAGATTCTTACATTTGGCAATCGGCAAATGAGTGCCAGTGAAACTTGGGGAGATGTATTTTTCAAAATCGGTACAAATTTGGGTCGAATTTGTGCCCTTTTCGGCAATGCATCCAATTGGAAACTCAACCCCAAAATGCTAGAAAAACGGAAAATGCCGCATGTATACTGAGCAGTTCCATATCCTTCCCTCTGATATAACATCATCGACTGGAAACACTGACAGACCTTTCCCCCCCAAAAATGACTTATTTTGAATGATAAACTGGCGCGAATCAGATCACAATCTTCTCGCACTTTGGCATTTTTTAGGAGAGGAGCAAGTTTTGCACTGGTTCTGGGAGGCACGGGGGACTATACACACCTGCAAGCTCGGCTTCACAGAGGTCTGACTCTGCTTTTAAAGGGTACCTTGATCTCAATGGGAAATCGAAGACCCCCCTTTCCTCCCCCATAGGCATTGGGAACCCCCGCTACGCACCACATTGAAGGCATGTTTCCCCACTGCTCCTCCCCACACAAGATCACCAACATCAGAGCATTGGGGTCCTCCCAATAGTCCCCCCTTCATGATCTCCCCTTCATGACCCCATTCATGCCCATCCCCTACATGCACTACCTTCATGCTCCACCCAACTCATGCTCCACCTTCATGCTCCAGCTCCTCAGGCCCCACCCCTCTCAGGCCCCACCCCCTTGGCACTGCATCCACCACCCTGGCACTGCTGGAGAGCCAGTTCACACTGCCAGGTTGGCACTGCCAGGGTGCCAGGTGGATACTGCCAGGTTGGCACTGCCAGATGGACACTGCTCAGCCATGTCACTGACCACCTGGGGCATCAATGGCCTACGAGCGCCTCCGGCATGGCCATCATTCCTGGTTTCCATTTTTGGAGACCATAGTGATTCTTGTTGGGTTCCCACTGCATCTGATGGTCAGAGAATCCCGGGGGAAGGGAGAATCCAGTTGGAAATCAACTAAGGTTATTGAAATGGATATTTAAATATTCAAATCTGGTTCCTGTCTTCACTGGGTGGGAACTAGATTATGTCTGGGTGCAGTGGCTAGGAGAATCACAATGAGGGTTCACATTGGCACTAAATGGGCGAGACCCCACCCTATGATTCTCCCACCCTGCGCCACCCCAATGCTTTCTGTGCTGGGTGCAATGCGGCTGGTAAATCACCCCCATTAACCCTGTCCCCAATCTGCAGGTGCTATCTCATCTGCTGAGTACTTCGATTTTCTGTTTTGATTTCAGATTTCCAGTCACTGCAAGTTTTGCTCTTGTAACCAAAGCGCTCACCAGTTAAGCATTTTCAGCTGAAGTAGGTTCATGCGCAACTCATTACTGGGGGAGATGGTGGAAGCAGATACGATCGTGACTTTTAAGGGGTGTCTGAACAAATACATGAATAGGATGGGAATACAAAGAACAAAGAAACAAAGAGAACAAAGAAAATTACAGCACAGGAACAGGCCCTTCGGCCCTCCAAGCCTACACCAAACATGCTGCCCGACTGAACTAAAGCCTCCGACCCTTCCGGGGACCATATCCCTCTATTCCCATCCTATTCATGTATTTATCAAGACGCCCCTTAAAAATCACTATCGTATCTAGTTCCACTACCTCCCTCGGCAGCGAGTTCCAGGCACCACCCTCTGTGTAAAGAACATGCGTCGTACATCTCCTTTAAACCTTGCCCCTCGCACCTTAAGCCTATGCCCCCTAGTAATTGACTTTTCCACCCTGGGAAAAAGCTTCTGACTATCCACTCTGTCCATGCCCCTCATAATCTTGTAGACTTCTATCAGGTCGCCCCTCAATCCCCGTCGTTCCAGTGAGAACAAAACATGTTTCTCCAACCTCTCCTCATAGCTAATGCCCTCCATGCCAGGCAACATCCTGGTAAATCTTTTCTGTACCCTCTCCAAAGCCTCCACATCCTTCTGGTAGTGTGGCGACCAGAATTGAACACTCTGGGCCCAATTTAACCATTTTCATTCTAAGTGCTGAATCTGGGCATAATTCAGATCCGACTTAGAAATCTGCTTTCAGGCGCCCCCATACACACTCAGCTATCTCCAGTCCCATTCGCGCTGTGGGCGGGGCTTAGCACGGCCGAAGCAATCGGAGCTCTGAACTGCGCATGCGCAGTTGGAACAAAAATTTGAAAAAGCGCGCCCATGTCAGATCGCTTCCGAACCGCAGAAAGTGGAGAAAGCGGCCCGGGAGCGACAAGCGGGAGTGATGGCCCCCACACACATCACCGACCCCCTTATCCACCCTCCCAACTACCCACACACATCACTGTCCCCCTTATCCATCCCACCCCACTACCCACACACATCACTGTCCCCCTTATCCCCCCCCCACTATCCACACACATCACTGTCCCCCTTATCCACAGCCCCATTACCCACACACATCACTGTCCCCCTTATCCATCCCGCCCCACTACCCACACACATCACTGTCCCCCTTATCCACCCCCCACGACCCACACACATCGCTGTCCCCATTATCCCTGCCCCCCCAACCGATTGCCCGCAGAGTGGCAGCGGACCCCCCAGCGGACCCCCACGCCCCCACCAGAGATCCATCTGCCCCCCCCCACCAGAGATCCATCTGCCCCCCCCCCGGCCAGAGATCCATCTGCCCCCCCCCCCCCACCAGAGATCTATCTGCACCCCCCCCCCACGCCTGAGATACATCTTACCTGTCTCCCTCCTCCGCCACCCCCCACCCCCCCCCCCGTCCCCCCCCGTCCCCAGACAACGAACTGGCCTCACTCATCCCCCTCCAGAGAATGGTCTGGCTTCACTCGCCAACCCCCCCCACCGCCCCAGACAACAATCTGGCCTCACTCATCCCCCCAGAGAATGGTCTGGCCTCACTCACCGCCCCCCCCCACCCACCCGCCACCACCACCACCCCCCCCCCCCCCCCCCCCCCGCCCGCCCCCCAGCCCCAAGACAACGATCTGACCTCACTCATCTCCATCCAGAGAATGGTCTGGCCTCACTCACCCCCCCACCCAGAGGAACATCTGACCCACCTCCTCCTCCCTCCCCACCAGAGAACGATCAACCCTCACCGCCCCCCCCACCCCCGGCCCCCCCAGAGATACATCTGACCCGCCTTCTCCTCCCTCCTCCCCCACCAGACAACGATCTGGCCTCACTCCCCTCCCCCCCCCAACCTTAGAATGATCTGACCCGCCTCCCTCCTCCCCCGCCCCCCCATCACCGATCTGAGTCAGGGAGCCGTTGGAAGCTCGGAACGCGCTCTTCAGCAGCTGGAGCGCCCGATTCAGACTTTTATTTATCAGGTCCATTACGGCGCGGTTCTGGATCGGCAAACGTGATGATAAAGGGGGAAATGCTGATAATGTTGGGGGAGCAGTTCATTAATTCAATTTAAATGCATGCGAATCGAATCGGCGCCATTCCTGGGTTTCGGTAAAGTGGCAATCTGTGCGGAGGCGGGTGCGGATCGCGTTAATGGCCTTACACCCAACTTTACCACGTTTTCGCGCCCGTTTCCGGGCGCAATGCAATGGTAAAATCGGGCCCAATATTCCAAGTGTGGCCTAACTAAAGTTCTATATAGTTGCAACATGACTTGCCAATTTTTAAACTCAATGCCCTGGCCGATGAAGGCAAGCATGCCGTATGCCTTCTTGACTACCTTCTCCACCTGCGTTGCCACTTTCAGTGACCTGTTTACCTGTACACCCAGATCCCTCTGCCTATCAGGGTTACCTTAAGGGTTCTGCCATTTACTGTATATTTCCTATCTGTATTAGACCTTCCAAAATGCATTACCTATCATTTGTCCAGAGTAAACTCCATCTGCCATTTCTCCATCCAATTTTCTAACCGATCTATACCCTGCTGTATCCTCTGATGATCCTCATCGCTATCCGCAAATCCACCAACCATTGTGTCGTCTGCAAACTTACTAATCAAACCAGTTACATTTTCCTCCAAATCATTTATATATATTACAAACAGCAAAGGTCTAACAGCACTGATCCCTGAGGAACGCCACCATTCAGAAACGCACCCTTCCACTGCTACCCTCTGTCTTTTTTGACTGAACCATGCCAACTCACCTCTGATCCCATGCAGCTTCAACTTCTTCACCAGTCTGCCACGAGGGACCTTGTCAAAGGCCTTACTGAAGTCCATGTAGACAACATCAAGTTTAAAGTGAAAACTAGAAGTGGGCAGCAAAGGAGTCTGGGAAGGGTTTTTATTTTAACTTTAAAAGTCAGTTACCTGGGTGGTTCCCCCTCAGTAGTAGTTTTTTTTTTCTCTCTCGGGCCCCTAGCCCTATAAATTGGTGCAGAGGAGATACCCGATCCTCTACACTGGTAGAGGATCCCACCCTTCCATCCTCCTCTAACCTAATTATAAGTGTGGGGAAGTTTTTTGTTTTCCTTTTTTCTTGCTGGTAATGGCTTCAGGGATGGCAGTTCAGGCAGTATGCTGCATCTCCTGTGGGATGTATGTGGTGAGGAAATCCAGTAGTGTTTCAGGAGATTTTAGTTGTAAGAAGTGCATTAGATTGCAGCTTCTGGAGGAGCGTGTAAAGGAGCTGGAGGGGGAGGTAGAGGAACTCCGCATAATTCGGGAGGCGGAGGTGGAAGTTGATAGGAGTTATAGAGAAATAGTAACTCCTAGAAATGAGGCTTGGGTCAATGCCAGGAGGAGGGGTAAGAAGCAATCGGGAAGACAATCCCCTGGGGCGGTTCCCCTCCATAATAGGTTTTCGGTGCTGGAGGCTACAGTTGAGGAGGAATCAACTGAGCATAGAGAGCAGATCTCTGGGGGTGAGCCGAGTGAGAAAGCTCAGGTGGTTAGGGGCTGTAAAAGACTGGGCCTTGTGATTGGGGACTCCACAATTAAGGGGACAGATAGGAGGGTCGGAACTAAAGGTAGGGACTCAGGGTTGGTGTGTTGCCTACCAGGGGCTGGGGTCCGGGATGTGTCTGACAGGGTATTCAGGACTCTTAGGGGGGAGGGAGATAAACCACAAGTTATTGTACATGTGGGGACACACGACATAGGGAGGATAGGGGAAGGGGATATTAGGCAGGGATTTATGGAGTTGGGGTGGAAACTAAAGGCCAAGACTGACAGAGTGGTTATCTCTGGACTCTTGCCTGTACCACGGGATAGTTTAGAGAGGAATAGGGAGAGGGAAGGTTTGAATTCATGGCTGAGGGGATGGTGCAGGAGGGAGGGGTTCAGGTACTTAAGCAATTGGGGCTCGTACTGGGGAAGGTGTGACCTCTATGAGAAGGATGGTCTACACCTTAATCAGAAGGGGACCAATATCCTGGGGGGTAAATTTGCTAAGGCCATGCAGGGAGGTTTAAACTGATTTGGGGGGGGGGAGGGATCCTGAGTAGTGGGGCTGAAAGTGAGGGATGCATGGATGGGGACTGCAATGCACGGCATTGCAGAGGTGGGGTGGAGCAGGGTTTGAAATGTGTATACTTCAATGCCAGGAGTATTCGCAATAAAGTGGGTGAACTTGCAGCGTGGATCAGTACCTGGGACTTCGATGTTGTGGCTATTTCAGAGACATGGATAGAGCAGGGGCAGGAATGGATGCTGCAGGTCCCGGGGTTCAAATGTTTTAGTCGAAGTAGGGAAGGAGGTAGAAGAGGGGGAGGGGTAGCATTATTGGTCAGAGATTGTATCACAGTGTCAGAGAGGAGGTTTGATGAGGACTTATCTGTTGAGGTAGTATGGGCGGAGATTAGAAATAGGAGAGGAGAGGTCACCCTGTTGGGAGTCTTTTATAGACCTCCTAAAAGTTCTAGAGAGGTTGAGGAAAGGATTGCGGAGTCAATCCTGCTTAGGAGTGAAAGTAATAGGGCAATTGTTATGGGGGATTTTAACTTGACTAATATTGACTGGAATTGTTATAGCTCTAGCTCGTTAGAGGGGTCAGTTTTTGTTCAAAGCGTGCAGGAAGGTTTTTTGACTCAGTATGTAGACAGGCCAACTAGAGGTGAGGCTATATTGGATCTGGTGCTGGGAAATGAGCCAGACCAGGTGCTAGACTTGGACGTTGGTGTGCATTTTGGTGATAGTGACCACAATTCGGTTACGTTCACCTTAGTGATGGAAAGGGATAGGCATGAACCTCGGGCCAGTGGTTTTAGCTGGGGGAAGGGTAATTATGAGGCTATTAGGAGAGAATTAGGAAACATAGGTTGGACTAGGAGATTACAGGGACTGGGAACGTCCGACATGTGGAGTTTTTTCAAGGAGCAGCTACTGCGAGTCTGTGATAGGTATGTCCCTGTCAGGCAAGGAGGAATTGGTAGGGCTAGGGAACCGTGGTGCACCAAAAAAGTTTCTTTGTTGGTTAAAAAGAAAAAGGAGGCTTATGTTCGGATGAGACGTGAGCACTCGGGTAGTGCACTAGAAAGCTTTAGATTGGCTAAGAGGGAGTTGAAGAGCGAGCTTAGAAGGGCTAAAAGGGGACATGAGAAGACTTTGGCGGATAGGGTTAAAGAGAATCCTAAGGCGTTCTATAGGTATGTCAAGAACAGAAGATTGGTTAGGGCAAGTTTAGGGCCAGTTATAGATGGCAGAGGGAAGTTATGTGTGGAACCGGAGGAGATTGGTGAAGCATTGAACCAATATTTCTCTTCGGTGTTCACGCAAGGGGACATGAATATAGCTGAGGAGGACACTGGGTGGCAAGGGAGTAGAATAGACAGTATTACAGTTGATAAGGAGGATGTGCAGGATATTCTGGAGGGTCTGAAAATAGATAAATCCCCTGGTCCGGATGGGATTTATCCAAGGATTCTCTGGGAGGCAAGAGAAGTGATTGCAGAGCCTCTGGCTCTGATCTTCAGGTCGTCGTTGGCCTCTGGTATAGTACCAGAAGATTGGAGGTTAGCGAATGTTGTCCCATTGTTTAAGAAGGGGAACAGAGACTTCCCCGGGAATTATAGACCGGTGAGTCTCACTTCTGTTGTCGGCAAGATGTTGGAAAAAATTATAAGGGATGGGATTTATAGTTATTTGGAGAGTAATGAATTGATAGGTGATAGTCAGCATGGTTTTGTGGCAGGTAGGTCGTGCCTTACTAACCTTATTGAGTTTTTTGAGAAAGTGACCAAGGAGGTGGATGGGGGCAAGGCAGTGGACGTGGTATATATGGATTTTAGTAAGGCGTTTGATAAGGTTCACCATGGTAGGCTTCTGCAGAAAATGCAGATGTATGGGATTGGGGGTGATCTAGGAAATTGGATCAGGAATTGGCTAGCGGATAGGAAACAGAGGGTGGTGGTTGATAGTAAATATTCATCATGGAGTGCGGTTACAAGTGGTGTACCTCAGGGATCTGTTTTGGGGCCACTGCTGTTTGTAATATTTATTAATGATCTGGATGAGGGTATAGTTGGGTGGATTAGCAAATTTGCTGATGACACCAAAGTCGGTGGTGTGGTCGACAGTGAGGAAGGGTGTCGTAGTTTGCAGGAAGACTTAGACAGGTTGCAAAGTTGGGCCGAGAGGTGGCGGATGGAGTTTAATGCGGAGAAGTGTGAGGTAATTCACTTTGGTAGGAATAACAGATGTGTTGAGTATAGGGCTAACGGGAGGACTTTGAATAGTGTGGAGGAGCAGAGGGATCTAGGTGTATGTGTGCATAGATCCCTGAAAGTTGGGAATCAAGTAGATAAGGTTGTTAAGAAGGCATATGGTGTCTTGGCGTTTATTGGTAGGGGGATTGAATTTAGGAGTCGTAGCGTTATGTTGCAACTGTACACAACTCTGGTGCGGCCGCACTTGGAGTACTGTGTGCAGTTCTGGTCCCCACATTACAGGAAGGATGTGGAGGCTTTGGAGAGGGTGCAGAGGAGGTTTACCAGGATGTTGCCTGGTATGGAGGGGAGATCCTATGAGGAGAGGCTGAGGGATTTGGGATTGTTTTCGCTGGAAAGGCGGCGGCTAAGAGGGGATCTTATTGAAACATATAAGATGATTAGAGGTTTAGATAGGGTGGATAGTGATAGCCTTTTTCCTCTGATGGAGAAATCCAGCACGAGGGGGCATGGCTTTAAATTGAGAGGGGGTAGTTATAGAACCGATGTCAGGGGTAGGTTCTTTACCCAGAGGGTGGTGAGGGATTGGAATGCCCTGCCAGCATCAGTAGTAAATGCGCCTAGTTTGGGGGCGTTTAAGAGATCCGTAGATAGGTTCATGGACGAAAAGAAATTGGTTTAGGTTGGAGGGTCACAGTTTTTTTTTTAACTGGTCGGTGCAACATCGTGGGCCGAAGGGCCTGTTCTGCGCTGTAATGTTCTATGTTCTATGTTCTATGTTCTATGTTCTAACATCCACTGCCCTACCCTCATTAATCATCTTCGTCACTTCCTCGAAAAACCCGATCAAGTTAGTGAGACACGATCTCCCCTTCACAAAACCATGTTGCCTCTCGCTAATACGCCCCCTTATTTCCAAGTGGGAGTAAATCCTGTCTCGAAGAATCCTCTCCAATAATTTTCCTACCACTGATGTAAGGCTCACCGGTCTGTAATTGCCTGGATTATTCTTGCTACCCTTCTTAAACAAAGGAACAACATTGGCTATTCTCCAATCCTCTGGGACCTCCTCTGTACAGTAAGAAGTCTCACAACACCAGGTTAAAGTCCAACAGGTTTATTTGGTAGCAAATACCATAAGCTTTCGGAGCGCTGCCCCTTCGTCAGATGGAGTGAAAATCTGTTCTCCAACAGTGCACAGAGACACAGAAATCAAGTTACAGAATACTAATTAGAATGCAAATCTCTACAGCCAGCCAGGTCTTAAAGGCACAGATAATGTGGGTGGAGGGAACATTAAACACAGGTTAAAGAGATGTGTATTGTCTCTTAAAGGCACAGATAATGTGGGTGGAGGGAACATCTTGCAGAATCTTACTAGCTGTTCTGTCTGGAGACAATACACATCTCTTTAACCTGTGTTTAATGTTCCCTCCACCCACATTATTTGTGCCTTTAAGACCTGGCTGGCTGTAGAGATTTGCATTCTAATTAGTATTCTGTAACTTGATTTCTGTGTCTCTGTGCACTGTTGGAGAACAGATTTTCACTCCATCTGACGAAGGGGCAGCGCTCCGAAAGCTTATGGTATTTGCTACCAAATAAACCTGTTGGACTTTAACCTGGTGTTGTGAGACTTCTTACTGTGCTTACCCCAGTCCAACACCGGCATCTCCACATCATGACCTCCTCTGTAGTCAGTGAGGATACAAAGATTTCTCTCAAGGCCCCAGCAATTTCCTCCCTTGCCTCTCTCAGTATTCTGGGATATATCCCATCAGGTCTTTAATGTTTACCAAGAACTCCAATGCCTCCTCCTTTTTGATTTCAACATGGCTCAAGCTATCTACACACCTTTTCCCATACTCATCATAACATAAGAACCTACGAACATAAGAACTAGGAGCAGGAGTAGGCCATCTGGCCCTCCAAGCCTGCTCCGCCATTCAATAAGATCATGGTTGATCTTTTCGTGGACTCAGCTCAACTTACCCGCCCGCTCACCATAACCATTAATTCCTTTACTGTTCAAAAATTTATCTATCCTTGCCTTAAAAACATTTAATGAGGTAGCCTCAACTGCTTCACTGGGCAGGGAATTCCATAGGTTCACAACCCTTTGTGTGAAGAAGTTCCTCCTCAACTCAGTCCTAAATCTGCACCCCCTCATTTTGAGGCCATGCCCCGAGCTCTAGTTTCACCTGTCAGTGGAAACAACTTCCCTGCTTCTATTTTATCTATTCTCTTCATAATCTTATGCGTTTCTATAAGATCTCCCCTCATTCTTCTGAATTTCAATGAGTATAGCCCCAGTCTACTCAGTCTCTCCTCATAAGCCAACCCTCTCAACCCCGGAATCAACCTAGTGAATCTTCTCTGAACACCCTCCAGTGCCAGTATATCCTTTCTCAAGTAAGAAGACCAAAACTGTACACGATACTCCAGGTGTGCCCTCACCAGCACCTTATACAGCTGCAACATAACCTCGCTGTTTTTAAATTCCATCCCTCTGGCAATGAAGGACAAACTTCGATTTGCCTTCTTAATTACCTGCTGCACCTGCAAACCAACTCCTTGTGATTCTTGCACAAGGACACCCAGGTCCCTCTACACAGCAGCATGTTGCAATTTTTTACCATTTAAATAATAGTCCATTTTGCTGTTATTCCTACCAAAATGGATGACCTCACATTTACCAACATTGTACTCCATCTGCCAGACCCTCGCCCACTCATTTAGACTATCTATATCCCTTTGCAGACTTTCAGTATCCTCTGCACACTTTGCTCTGCCACTCATCTTCGTGTCAAATGCGAATTTTGACACACTACACTTGGTCCCCAACTCCTGATCAGCTATGTAAATCATCCACCAAGTCCTTCTCGTTGATGAATACTGACGCAAAGTATTCATTTAATACCTCGCTCATTTCCTCTGGCTCCATGCATTGATTCCCTCCCTTGTCCTTGAGTGGGTCAACCCTGTCCCTGGCTACCCTCTTGCTCTTTATATATGTATAAAAAGCCTTGGAATTTTCCTTAATCCTGCTGGTCAATGATTTGTCATGACCCCTTTTCGCCCTCCTGATTCCTTGCTCAAGTTTCTTTCTACTTTCCTTGTATTCCACACTTGCTTCGTGTGTTCCCAGCCTCCGAGCCTTGACAAATGCTTCCTTTTTCTCTTTGACTAGGCTCACAATATCTCTCATTATCCAAGGTTCCCAAAACTTGCCATACTTATCCTTCATCCTTACAGGAATGTGCCAGTCCTGAATTCCTATCAACTTAAACTTGATGTGGAGTTGCCAGCATTGGACTGGGGTAGGCACAGTAAGTAGTCTCACAACACCAGTTTAAAGTCCACTACTAGCCTTCAAACAACCGCGCAACCTCAAACAAACCATTGTACACAGCAAACTACCCTGCCTTCAGGAGAACCGTGACCACGACACCACACAACCTTGTCACAGCAACCTCTGCAAGACATGCCGGATCATCGACACGGATGCCATCATCTCACGTGAGAACATTATCCACCAGGTACACGGTTCATACTCTTGTGACTCGGCCAACATTATCTACCTGATACGTTGCAGGAAAGGATGTCCCGAGGCATGGTACATTGGCGAGACCATGAATGGATACCGATCAACAATTGCCAGGCAGAAGTGTTCCCTTCCTGTTGGGGAACACTTCGGCAATCAAGGGCATTCAGTCTCTGATCTTCGGGTAATTGTTCTCCAAGGCAGCCTTCACGAGACACGACAACGCAGATTCGCTGAGCAGAAACTGTTAGCCAAGTTCCACACACATGAGGACGGCCTCAACCGGGATCTTGGGTTCATGTCACACTATCTGTAACCCTCACGACTTGCCTGGTTTGTCCGCTAACTGTCCTGGCTGGAGACAATTCACACCTCTTTAACCTGTGCTTAACCCTCTCTCCACTCACATTGTCTGTACCTGTTAAGACTCGCATTCCAACCATTATCTTGTAATTGAGTTTGTGTCTACATATGCCCTGTTTGTGAACCGAACTCGTCACTCAGTTAATGAAGGAGTAGCGCTCCGAAAGCTTGTGCTACCAAATAAACCTGTTGGACTTTAACCTGATGTTGTGAGATTACTGAACTTACACTTGAAAGCCTCCCACATGCCAGATATTGATTTGCCCTCAAACATTTGCCTCCAATCTACATTCTTCAGTTTCTGCCCAATATTGTTGTAACTAGCCTTCCCCCAATTTAGCACCCAGAAGGATAGGAGGTTTTAATTCAGACGGGCAGCATGGTCGGTGCAGGGCCTGTTCCTGTGCTGTAATTTTCTTTGTTCTTTGTTGTCAGACCCAAAAAGCAAATGGTATTGGATTTAGTCACCAAAGGAGTGGCTTTTAAACAGAATTGAATATTGTGGGGTTGGTATCATGTCGAAGAGACTGCTGGTCGAGTTCCACACCCGTTTGTGAGCGTGTTTTAAAAAGTGTCTGAAGTTTTCCAGCTGTTCACGCAGGTAGAATCTTCCAGTCCCACCGGCGCTGCACCCCATCGCATCAAGGGCTGCATTCAATGGGAAATCCTAATACAATGGTGGGGCCAGAACATCCCACCACCAGCCAGTGGTAGGCCACCTCCACCACGGAAAATACCACACATTTCTCGAAATTATGGGCTAGAGTTTTACAGCCCCTTTCCCCATGGTGGGATATTATGGACCACCAAAATAAACGGCAATTGTTTTAAGGTGGCCTGTCGATTCCATCGGGAGGAGATACGCCATGGTGGGGCTGCAAAATCCTGGGCATTGTTTAACACTTGGGAAAAAGGTTTCTTCAAAACATTTTATTTTCAGCAGAGATATTTTTTCAAAAAGCAAACAGAGAAGTGGACTCTTCCCCTTAATGCATAAGAACCCCTGAATGTCAAGGTAAATTAAATCCCAAAACTGCTACTTCCTCTCTTCATCCTCAGTTTGTCAGCTACGGTTCAGTTGTCGCCCTCTCATCTCTTCAGAAGGCTGTGATTTCAAGCTCTATGCCAGAGAATTGAGTGCCCAATGTGAGATGATACTGCAGTGTGGCATTAAGGGAGCTTTGAACAGTCAGAGATGCCCACCTCTTGGTGAGGTTTGATGCTGAGGTTCCCTCTGCCCTCTCGGTTGCAAGCTAAAGAACTGATGGCACCAAGGGGTGCTCCTGCCCACATCCTGGTCAACAATTATCCCTCTGCCATCACCTTAAAGAGAGCTTGCTATTTATTCCATTGCTGTTTGTGGGAGCTTGTTTTGTGCAAAGAGGTGGTCTCATTTCCTACATTTCTACTTGTGACAGGAACTTCATTGGCCACACAGCATTTTGGAAAAACTGCGGCTTGTGACAGGGAGCATTTAAATGTAAATCCTTTTTCAAATCTATGAAAACCCTGCTTCCATTTCTTGTCTAGGTTTAAGTATTAATGTCACAAGTAGGCTGACGCTAACACCGCAATTAAGTTACTGTGAAAATCCCCTAGTTGCCACACTCAAACAAAGAACAAAGAACAATACAGCATAGTAACAGGCCCTTCGGCCCTCCAAGCCCATGCCGCTCCCTGGTCCAAACTAGACCATTCTTTTGTATCCCTCCATTCCCACTCCGTTCATATGGCTATCTAGATAAGTCTTAAACGTTCCCAGTGTGTCCGCCTCCACCACCTTGCGCCTTTTCAGGTACAATCAGGGAGAATTTAGCATGGTCAATGCACCTAACCAGCACATCTTTCAGACAGTGGGAGGAAACTGGAGCAAAGAACAAAGAACAGTACAGCACAGGAAACAGGCTCTTCCTGCCCTCCAAGCCTGTGTCGCTCCTTGGTCCAACTAGACCAATCGTTTGTATCCCTCCATTCCCAGGCTGCTCATGTGACTATCCAGGCAAGTCTTAAACGATGTCAGCGTGCCTGCCTCCACCACCCTACTTGGCAGCGCATTCCAGGCCCCCACCACCCACTGTGTAAAAAAACATCCCTCTAATATCTGAGTTATACTTCGCCCCTCTCACCTTGAGCCCGTGACCCCTCGTGAACGTCACTTCTGATCTGGGAGGAAACCCACACCGACACGGGGAGAGCATGAAGACTCCACACAGACAGTGACCGATGCCGGGAATCGAACCCAGGTCCCTGGCACTGTGAGGCAGCAGTGCCAATGTGCCGCCCTATTGTCAGAGTTGAGCTGAAATGTTCCCTTACTATTGGCACACTACGATTAGTGACTTTATTTTCATACTGAGCCAAAAAAGTTTGGGCCCGATGTGGGAAAGTGTAATGTGCCCGTCACCCACATTCTGGCTCGAGGCTCATTTACAAGATGCTTAGTAAAATGTATGCAAATGTTGCAACAAAAAATTCTGGAACTCGTGATCATTATCTGCTCACCTTTATCCTCTTGGATACTTTGACCAGAGGGAAAGATTAATTAAAAAGGACTAGTTTTAATTACTTCGCTCGTCTGTTTGAATGATTCATTTGCATAATTCCAGATGCTGGAAGGGAAATGGTGTGGAAAGGAGGAGAAGAAAGCAGGGAGAAGGAACCTGCTTATGTATTACATTGAAAAAATGAGGGCAGGCACTAAAAGTTTTTTTTCTGAATCTCATCAGGTTGTAAGTTGATATTTTCTTGCTTTTTATGGATAAGGCAGAAATTATTCCAGATCTGTGGTGCTGGTGAGGACATGGGCTGAGATTTCACGCCCCTCAGGCAGGCTTGGTGATGGAAGCAGCGAATCCCGAGAGGCCCAAATCGCGTTTTACGTCAGAGAAAGATGCTGCCAGCGAGAAGGGCTGGAGAGTTCAGCCCAAGGTTTCAGTTCAGTCTCCGAGATATCATTGCAGGCCCGTTGTTTAAACTGCTTCTTGCCAAAGTGAAGATGTTGCATCTTAATGTTCGGTTTAGTAGCTGTGATGGCCTATGAAGCTGAACAGTCAGAGTTATCCTTTGTTGTTGGAGTCAATAAGCTTAAGTTTATTTGAAATTCAAGTTTATTTACCCGTGTCACAAGTAGGCTTACATTAACACTGTAATGATGTTACTGTGAAAATCCCCTCATCGCCTCACTCCGGTGCCTGTTTGGGTACAGAATTTAGCATGGCCAATGCACCTAACCAGCATGTCTTTCAGAATGTGGGAGGAATCCAGAGCCCATGCAGATACTGGGAGAACATGCAGACTCCGCACAGACAGTGACCTAAGCAGGGAATCGATTCTGGGTCCCTGGCTCTGTGAGGCAGCAATGCTAACCACTGTGCCACCCTGCCGCCCATGCTGGGAGAGAGGAAAGGCTCATTTCCTTACTGGAAATGACCTAATTTCTTCTCAGCAAACCAGTGCTGAATGTTTGGATCCCTTACTCTGTAACTCCTGATGGCAGGAAACATAGCTCTTACATGTGGTTCATGGATGGTTCAGCTGAGAGTGGTGTGTTGGTATAGTCTTTTATACTGTCACAGTAAAAATGGCTGCTATTCTAATCCGGTGAACCTTACTTCCATATTAGTGTAATGGTTGAGCTGTATATACAAATATATATATCATAAAAATCATAGAAACCCTACAGCACAGAAAGAGGCCATTCGGCCCATCGAGTCTGCACCGACCACAATCCCACCCTGGCCCTACCCCCATATCCCTACATATTTTACCCATTAATCCCTCTAATCTACGCATCTCAGGACACTAAGGGGCAATTTTTTAGCATGGCTAATCAACCTAACCTGCACATCTTTGGACTGTGGGAGGAAACCGGAGCACCCGGAGGAAACCCACGCAGACATGAGGAGAATGTGCAAACTCCACACAGACAGTGACCCAAGCCGGGAATCGAACCCAGGTCCTGGAGCTGTGAAGCACCAGTGCTAACGACTGTGCTACCGTGCCCCCCAAATACATATATATATATATATATCAGCTGAACTAAGAACAAATACATATATATATTCAGCTGATATATATATAGATATATATATATATATATCAGCTGAACTAAGAACAAATACATATATATATTCAGCTGATATATAAATAGAGATATATATATACATATATCAGCTGAACTAAGAACAAAGAAGAACAAAGAACAAAGAAAATTACAGCACAGAAACAGGCCCTTCGGCCCTCCAAGCCTGCACTGACCATTCTGCCCGACTTAACTCAAACACCCTACCCTTCCTCGATATCCCTCTATTCCCATCCTATTCATGTATTTGTCAAGACGCCCCTTAAAAGTTACTACCGTATCCGCTTCCACAACCTCCCCCGGCAACGAGTTCCAGGCACCCACCACCCTCTGTGTAAAAGATCTGCCTCGTACATCTCCTTTAAACCTTGCCCCTCGCACCTTAAACCTGTGCCCCCTGGGAAAAAGCTTCTGACTATCCACTCTGTCCATGCCTCTCATAATCTTGTGGACTTCTATCAGGTCACCCCTCAACCTCCGTCACTCCAGTGAGAACAAACCAAGTTTCTCCAACCTCTCCTCATAGCTCATGCCCTCCATACCAGGCAACATCCTGGTAAATCTTTTAGTTTATAGAGTCTACTTTGTAGAGTCCTTTTTTCATGTTTTTCAAAATGGACAATTGCTAAACTGACAAGATAGCTCCCACTGGTCACCTGATGTCTTCCAGTGGTTTCAAGATAATAATGGCTACATGGACGATGGGTCTGCTCCAGCCAACTTCAAACAAAGGCAAGTCTTCAAAGGTCATTATTCTTCATTTTGGTGCTAATAGCCTAAACATTAACTGACACAGTGATTTGATTTGATTTGATTCAGTTTGATTTGATTTATTATTGTCACATGTATTAACATAATGAAAATTATTGATTCTTGCACGCTATACAGACAAAGCATACCGTTCATAGAGAAGGAAAGGAGAGAGTGCAGAATGTAGTGTTACAGACATAGCTAGGGTATCGAGAAAGATCAACTTAATGCAAGGTATGTCCATTCAAAAGTCTAATGGCAGCAGGGAAGAAGCTGTTTGTGAGTCGCTATGAAGACTTAGGAAGACTTGTCTTTGTTTGAAGTTGGCGGGAGCAGACACATCGTCCATGGGGCCATTGTTACCTTGAAACCGCTGGAAGACATCAGGTGACCAGCTGGGGCCACCTTGTCAGTTTAGCAATTGTTCATTTTGAAAACATGAAAAAAAGACTCTATAAAGTAGTTCAGCAGATGAATATATATTTATTTGTAAATACAGCTCAACCATAACACTAATGGTCTCCAGAACTGCAGGCCGAGCACTGGAATATGAGATTAGTGTAGTCAGATCTTTGTAGATAGTCAACATCCTTTCCCAAAGGTTGGGAAGTCTACAACCAGAGGGCATAGGTTTAAGGTGAGAGATACAAAAAGGTCTCGAGGAGCAATGTTTTCACATAGTGGGTGGTGAGTTTCTGGAACGAGCTATCAGAGGCAATAGTAGAGGTGGGTACAATTTTGGCTTTTAAAAGGAACATGAGTAAGACGGGCATAGAAAGATATGGGCCAAACGTGGGCAATTGGGACTAGCTTAATGGTTAAAACTGGGCAATATGGACAAGTTGAGCTGAAGATCCTATTTCCATGCTGTAAACCTCGATGACCAGCGTAGACATGTTGGGCCAAATAGCGTCCTTCTGTGTTGTAAATATCTATGAATCTAGAAAGTATAATTCAACTAACATTTTTTGGTTAAAAATATTGATAATCAAATCTCCTCTTCCATTGATAGTAATACTGGCATGTTCATGAGCGTTGGTAAAAAGACATTAGACAGAAATATAAATATGTCTCTGTCTTCTTTTTCATTAATATTGGGATTTAACAGCCTTGCAGCTTTT
This sequence comes from Mustelus asterias, assembly GCF_964213995.1. Taxonomy (NCBI): domain Eukaryota; kingdom Metazoa; phylum Chordata; class Chondrichthyes; order Carcharhiniformes; family Triakidae; genus Mustelus; species Mustelus asterias. Next base: position 25,896,703 of record NC_135807.1, read on the forward strand.
AAGATATCAACATCATTTAAAAAATGGCTTTTGTTATTAAGGTAACTGATCGCTGGCCTGGGCAGGTGAAAGCATAGCTGCCAAATGGTGGGGTGAAGGAATCTGGAGATGCACGAGGCCAAACAAATGGAGGAATGCTGAGTTATTAGAGGTTCATAATAGTAAAGGATGAAACAGTGATAGGGAGATGCAAGGCCACAGTCTTATTTGAACAATGATTAGAACATTAATTTAAGGTGTGCTAGATTAGATGCCAATGTTCGCCAGTGAACACAGGGGTAATCTGTGAACAGGATGTGATGTGTGCTAGAGCGGGTCTGAGCTGCAATGAGAATATTAGTCTCACAGTTTACTCAGCAATGCCCCTGACTAAGTGATGGGAACAATTGAACCAGGGTCCCAATCCTGAAAGCACCAGGCCTCTTTGGAATAAACTATTGCCTTAATCTGAAGAGGAAAGGACAGCCAAACATTAGGAAAAGAAAACTCAACGAAAGTCACAAGAGCGGTTTTAAAAGAAAAACAGCCACTTACTCAAAATCAATATATAAACTAATTGGTACAATGTAAAAACATGCGAAAGGCAGAGATTACGACAAACGTACAGAGGCCCCCAGTGCAACTGCTTGAAACATGGCACCCAGGTTCACCTACAGTCTTGAATATATTCCTTACTGTGAATTAACACAGCCTAGGTATGGGTGCAATGTTCAAGAGAACAAATTCAACAGAAAAGCAAAATATGAAGAAGCTCAATAGGTTGAGTGCCCCAGGGAACAGAGTTTAAAAGCACAAACAGACAATTTCTCAGAAACACAGCAATATTAAATCTTCCCAAAGAATTCACATGCAATACAGGGTAATTTGATAAAGTGGATTCAAAATTGGCTCCAAAAGTGAAAAAGCTGGAAAGTCTCAGTAGGTCTGACAGGAGAGAAACGAGCTGACATTTCAAATCCAGATGACCCTTTGTTAAAGCTTTGACAAAGGGTCGTCTTGGGCTCCAGAAGATATAGACAGAATGGTCAAATGGGCAGATAAGTGACAGATGGAATTTAACCCTGAAAGGTATAAGGTGATACACTTCGGAAGGAGTAATTTGACAAGAAAGTACTCAATGAATGGTAGCACACCAGGAAGTTCTGTGGAACAAAGGGACCTTGATGTGTTTGTCCACAGATCTCTGAAAGTGGAAGGGCATGTTAGTAGGATGGTGAAAAAGGCACATGGGATACTTGCCTTAATCAATCGAAGCATAGATTACAAAAGCAGGGAAGTCATGTTGGAGTTGTATAGAACTTTGGTGAGGCCACAGCTAGAGCACTGTGTGCAGTTCTGGTCGCCACATTATAGGAAGGCTGTGATTGCACTGGAGGGAGTGCAGAGGAGATTCACCAGGATGCTGAGTGGGATGGTTCATTTAAGGTATGAAAAGAGGTTGCGTAAGTTTGGGCTGTTTTTGTTGGAGCAGAGACAATTGAGGGGTAACCTGATCGAGGTTTACAAGATTATGAGAGACATGGGCAGAGTGGATAATGAACAGCTGTTCCCCTTAGTTGAAAGGTCAGTCACAAGGGGACATAGGTTCAATGTGGGTAGGAGGATTAGGGGGGACGTGAGGAAAAACCTTTTTATCCAGAGGGTGGTGACAGTCTGGAATGCGCTGCCTGGGAGGGTGGTCGAGGCACCTTGCCTCACATCCTTTAAAAAGTATCTGGATGAACACTTGGTGCATCATAACATTTAGGGCTGTGGGCCAAGTGTTGGCAGATGGGAGTTTAGGTGTTTCTAATGTGTCGGTATAGACTCAATGGGCCGAAGGGCCTCTTCTGCACTCTATGGTTCCAATTTGTACACAGAGAGTACAAATTCTCTGATTCTATGAAAGAACAAAGAACAATGAACAGTGCAGCACAGGCCCTTTGGCCCCCTAAGCCTGTGCTGATCATGATAATCGAACTAAACTTTAAAAACAGCTTCTGCTCTTACTCGGCCCATATCATATCATCTCATCTCATCTCAGTCCTCTCCCCATTCATGTATAGAATCCCACATTGCAGATGGAGACCACTCAGCCCATCGAGTCTGGATCGACCACAATCCCACCCAGACCCTGTCTCTACAACCCCATTCATTTATCCTAACTCGTTCCCCTGTCACTAAGGGGCAATTTAGCATTGCCAATCCACCTAACCCGCACATCTTTGGACTGTGGGTGGAAACCGGAGCACCCAGAGGGGACCCATGCAGACACGGGGAGAACGTGAAGATTCCACAGAGACAGTGACCCAAGCCGGGAATCGAACCCGGGTCCTTGGCGCTGTGAGACAGCAATGCTAACCACTGTGCCACCATGCCATCCCCCATTCAGGTACCTGTTAAATGTTGCTAATATGCCTGCTTCCACCACCTCCTCTGTCAGCTCATTCCAGCCAACCACAACTCACTGCGTGAAAAAGTTCCTCCGCACATCTCACTAAACGTTCCCCCTCTCCCCTTGAGCCTGTGCCCCCTTGTAATTGACACGTCCACCCGAGGAAAAAGCCTCTGACTATGCACCCTGTCTATGCCTCTCAAGTTTTGGTAAACCTCTATCGGAAGTCCAATTGAACACCAGAAAGGGCAAAGGCTTTTCCTTTATTACTATATACTGGAAAGGGACCTGCTGCAGTAACACTTGCAAGATGTCCCTTCTTCTTTTCTCACTTTCAGACGCAACATTAAACCAGAACCCTGTCTGCCCAATCATTGTGATGTGAGGCACTACTTTGAAGAAGAGAAACGGATTTATCTCCAGTGTTCTGGCTAATATTCATCCCTCACCAGGTCATTATCAGATTGGTCTTTCCGGGACCTCTCTGTGTACAAATTGGTCTGGCACAGTTCCTAGATAGCAACAGTAATTGCATTTTATTATGTAAGTATTTAATTGGTTTTGGGGTGCCCCGAGGTTGCGCAAAGCTGAATATAAATACAAATCTCTCTCGTTTCTTTCTTTCCTCTGTTGGGGAGGGTGGTGAAGGGTGGTCACCATATCTGATCCCACTTGATATGAGAGAAATGTAAACACAATGACAATGAAGAGGCCGATCAAGCTAACAAACCCATACTTTACCTGGGGTGGCACGCTGGCACCGTGGTTAGCATAGCTGCCTCACAGAGCAAGGGACCCAGGTTCAATTCCTGCCTCGGTCACTGTCTGTGTGGAGTTTGTACGTTCTTCCTGTGTCTGAGTGGGTTTCATCCGGGTGCCCCGGTTTTTTCCCACAGTCCAAAGATGTGCAGGTTAGGTGGATTGGTCATGCTGAATTAACAGGAGTGTCAGGGGATTAGCGGGGTAAATATATGGGATTATGGGGATAGGGCCTGGTTGGGATTGTGGTTGGTGTAGACTCAATGGGCTGAATGGCCTCCTTCTGCACTGTAGGATTTTATGATTCTATTCTATGAAAATAATAAAATACTTGGCTTCAGAATTTAAATAATTCCAATTTCCCTCATGATGTATGTCATCTGAATTTCCAGATAGAGTAAATAATGATTCTGCATTTAAATGCAGAAAAGGTATCTTTCTCCAGCTGACTATAAAAGAGCCACACTTCTGCCTGTTGCTATGACAGCTTCTGGATTGCTCCACGCAGAGGTCTTCCGGGATACAATGGTCTTAAAGCACATGCTACATCCGCAATTGAGTGTCCTACTGTTTCGGGAAGCAGGACCATAAGGGACTGAAATCTTATAAATATTGATGTTGCAGTGCCTTGAATAAAAATGTAGATGCAGATATTTTTGGATATGGAAGACAAAAGTAGGTTTGCTGTACATGTACATCAAGCTGACCAAGATAGATGCAGGGAAATAGAAGACCGTCCGCTTTAACCCCACAGTGCCAGCATCCACCGCACACAGTGTGATTGTTCATTTAATTCATAGGGTTGAATCCGGTGTAAAGGACAATCGCTGAGAATGCAACTTGACAAAATGTTCACCTCAAAAATAAGGGAAAGTGCTTTTTGATTTGATTTGATTTATTATTGTCACATGTATTAATATACAGTGAAAAGTATTGTTCCTTCGGCGCTATACAGACAAAACATACCATTCATCGAGTACAAAGGGGAGAGGGAAAGGAGAGAGTGCAGAATGTAGTGTTACAGTCATAGCTAAGGTGTAGAGAAAGATCAACTTAATATGAGGCAGGTCCATTCGAAAGTCTGATGGCAGCAAGGAAGAAGCTGTTCAGACTTCATTTTCCTGATGAAAGAAGGTGGAAGTGAGTATGTCTGGGATGTGTGGACTCCTTTGTTATGTTGGCTGCTTTTCCCAGACAGCTCAGCAATAATTACTTCATTTTCAGGGATAACGGGCTGGGTTCTCCAGCCTTGTGAGACAGCCCACAGGAATCCCGATGCCCCACCGAATGGGCCGTTAGCCAAAAATTGGGCATCAAGGTTCTCAGGATTTGACCCCACCCACCCTGCCAGCCCCGATCAATTTCCTGCCCATTGCAGGAGGCAACCGATAATTGTGCAAACCAGTTAATTCTAATACAATTAGTGGGTTTGATAGTCATTGGGTGAGCTTTGGTGTTGTTAGTCACCATCGTGACATGGCATGATGGACCCAGAGGGTCCAAAGGAACATCATCAACCCCTCAGAAAAGAGGGGCATACTCCCCCCTAACCACTCAAATCACGGGTCAGCCCCCTCCCTCCACACCCCACACACCACCGCATGTGGATGACCTGACCGACCCCCTTCAAACCCCTCCCCCCTCAGACCCCCATTAAGGACCCCTCCCCTCTCAGAACTCTCATGAAGGCCCCTTCCTTCCCCTTAGATCATCCCAATCAGGCCCCCTCCCACTTCTGACCCCCCACTAAGACCCCCTCCCCCCTCAGACCCCCCACTAAGACTCCGTCCCCTCTCAGACCCCCTAATAAGACTCCCTTCCTCCTCAGACCCCTTCCCCATCAGGCCCCCCCAATCTGACACCCTCCCCCTTTAAAACAAGAATTGAAATCTGACAACTGTAGAAGATGAATTCAATCATTAAGCAACAAATTTGCAAACCATTAAATTTCTATCCATTTGTTAAATCACTACAGCAGTTAGATAGCCTTATTTTCAGCCGCAATTTGTCAGGGTCCTTTTACAAGTAGTTTCCAGTCTGATCAGCCTGGTGGTAACTCAACAGCTGCTTGGAGGGTGGCTTTGGCACAGGCAAGTTTGTCCACGACATGGGCCCAAGGTCAAGAGGAAACCCATTTTCATCTTTGATATACACGGTATGGAATGTATGGGTACTTCCTGATGCCCACTGACAGCAGGTTGCCCAAACCCTTTTGGGTGGCCCATTTTACATTCAACTGGCAAGTGGCCAACATTTTCGAAGTGGTGATGGGCATTTCATAATTTGAGGTAGAGAATCCAGCAGTCCTAACACAAAATAATGACGAGCAGCTAGCAGGTATTAATGCAGAGGGCTTGGTCCTTAGGGATGTGAAGGTTGGCAGGGTGGGTGGGGGTCGGCGGGGGAGCGGGGGAGGGGGGGGGTGGCATGGTAACATTGTTTACCAGATTGGTTCTGGGGATGAAAGGGTTGATGTATAAGGAGAGATTTAGCAGTTTGGGTTTGTACTCGCTGAAGTTTAAAAGGATGAGAGGGGATCTGATCAAGGTATACAAAAGTTTAAAAGGGATTGATAAAGTAAATGTACACCAAATGTTTCCTCTCATGAGACAATTTCAAACAAGAGGTTACAGGTATGGGTTGAGAGACGGTAGATTTAAAACTGAGATGAGGAGGAACTACTTCTCACAGAGGGTGGTGAAACTGTGGAACTTGTTGCCCCAAAGCGCGGTGGAGTCTGAATCGCTGAATGGTTTCAAGTAGGAGATAGCTATATTTCTAATTCAAAAAAAGGGATAAGGGGATATGGGAACAGCTGTGGAGGTGGATTTGAGGCCAGGGAGAGATCAGCCATTATCTGATTGAATGGGGGAACAGGCTGGAAGGACTGAATTTGCCTATTTCTGTTCCTAATTCCTATGTTCCTCTTGTTAACTTTATTGGAGGGAAGATTCCAGAGCTGTTTCCAGTAATCCCTTTCAGAGGCACTGGTTCTGATCATTTACCACCGAGTATAGTGGGCAGTTCCAGTATAGTTAAAGCTGAATGGCATTGGGGCCCTACCAACATTATAGCACCCCAATTTGCTTCAGCTCGTGAGGTGGCAGTTTGTTTCCAGCAGAAGACCTGGCTGCCTAAATTGAGGCCTGCGAGGAATAGACATAGGCCAGAAATTAATCTTAGGCTTATTTTCACTGTTTTGTTTGAACTGATTCCTGCTGAAAATCATGGCAACAGAGAGACCAAAATCAAATGGAAACCAAAGACAATGCACCTGCATCTAATTCTGATGCAGGCTTTACACAGGGAACGTTAACTGACTTGCGTGTTTCCTTCAGAGAAGAAAAGGAACAGAGAAGCCCTGACTGAAATGGAAGATAGGGAACTGTTTTTAAAGAAGTAATGAAACATATAAACAACAATAATCCCAGATGACCATAGGTTACCTTCCCCTTTGAGAGGGAGAGTTGAATGGTGGTGATTTAACCTGAGGGTCACCGCATCTCAGGCGAGGGGTAAGGCTCAGAATGGAGGGCCTTCATAAATAACCTCAGCCGGTACAGGAATTGAACCCAAGCTGTTGTTATCACTCTGCATCACAAAACTGGCCATCCAGCCAACTGAGCTAATTGACTCCTATAATTAAAACATATATTCCAAGGATTACCCACATATCCATGTAAATTTATGCAAAGCTCCAAAATCTAGCACCTTGGATGATGCCCAACCAGGTTTGACAGAACAGTCTCTTATCACAATTGACACATACAGGGATACAAACAGTAGCCACACAACATATGGTCTTGAGTTTTACCGATTCGGTGGACAATCCAACATTGGGTGGGAATGTGAATCAGTGGGACACATGGGCCTATGGGTGGTTGGACCTCTTATGGTTGTTTCACTTAAATCATAGACCAGATCTTTCGAGGAGTGACAACCACTGGCAAATTGCTGCTGTTCCTGTTTTTTGACCCAATGCCTGTCCTGGGCCTCTCCTCTTGACTACGATATTGGAACTTTTTTTATTCATTTGTGGGATATGGATGTTGATGGCTGGCCAGCATTTATTGCCCATCCCTAGTTGAGAGCCAACCACATTGCTGTGGCTCTGGACCAGGTCAGGACGGCAGATTTCCTTCCCTAAAGGACATTAGTGAACCAGATGGGTTTTTCCAACAATCAACAATGATTTCATGGTCATCTCTTGATTCTTAATTCCAGATTGTTTTTTGTTGAATTCAAGTTCCACCAGCTACCATGGCAGGATTTGAACTCGGGTCTCTAGAACCTTGGCTGAGTTTCTGGATTAATAGTCTAGTGATAATACCATCAGGCCATTGCCTCCCTGGAGAAGTAGGTCACTGTTGCATCAAAGGCTTTGACCTACTGTGCAACTCCATTCATGCTAAACAAGGCTGTGCCACTTATGTCGGATCTGACTTTGCTAATGCTGCCACCCTCATCAATGGCATCCTGTTTCAGAATTAGGTTAATCAGTTGCCAGATTGTTAACATGCACGAGCCTCCAAATTCCAGCTGGGAGTTGTAAATCTTGCCAATTCTGCCCTATCCAGCTACCTATATGGGAGACTTCAACAGCCACTACACAGACTGGTGTTACTCAGCACCAGACAGTGACGGTGGACAGCTCCTCGAACAGGTCTCCAGAAGCAATCTCACCCTGAATAATAACCCCAAACAATAAGGAACATCCTATTCAACCAGATTGGGTCAGAATTGCTCACCTGACCTATCATAAGTCAATTCATTTGATGGTCACCCCCAACCAGCAGAGTGCCAAGTACTGGATGACTTCCTATATCATCAACACAAGCCATCACATGACCAGGGGGTAGGGATATAAGGTAAAGGACAGAAGGTTTAGAGAGGATGTGAGGAAAAGGTTTTTCACTCAGTGGGTGGTGGGAGTCTGGAATTCACTGCCTGAAAAAGTGGTGGAGGCAGAGAACCTCATAACATTTAAGTAGTATTTAGATGTAGCACTTGCGATGCCAAGACATACAAGGCAATGAGCCAAGTGCTGGAAAATGGGACGAGAATTGGGTGATTAGTCTTTAACCAATGCAGACATGATGGGCTGAAGGGCTTTTTTCTGTGCTGTATACCTCTATGACTCCATGGGCCCGATTTTACCAATCGGAGCCTAAGGGCGGGCGTAAGATGAATCCGAGCCCGGAATCCTCTTCCCAGCACGCCAATACGTGTTTTGCTGCCTCCGGTCCGATTCACGCTGTGGGCGGGGCTTAGCGCTGCCAGAACAATCGGAGCTCTGAACTGCGCATGCGCAGTTCGAAGAAAATCTGAAGCAGCGCGCCCGGGCGCGAAAGAAAAAAGCAGAGAGAGCAGCTCTCTGACACAGATCATCTTGGGGGGGGGTGGTGGGAGGAGAGGGGGTGTGCCGTATCATCCTCTGGGGAGGAGGGGGTGGGAGGGGAGGGGTTGTGACCGATCATCCCCTTGGTGGGGGGCGGGGGAGGACAGGGGGTGTGATGTACCATCCTCTGGGGGTGGGGGGCGCTGCCACTCTGCGGCCGATCGGTGGGAAGGGAGGGGGTAGGGGCTTCTGCTGCCACTCTGCGGCCGATCCCTCCTCTCCAGAGTGGCCGCATACTTCAAACACCACGACTGTCATTATTCACCTCAGCGGAACCACCTGCCCGCCCTCCCCACCGATCGGCCGCAGAGTGGCAGCAGAACCCCCTGCCCCCTCCCTCCCCACCGATCGGCCGCAGAGTGGCAGCGCCACCCCCCCCCACCCCCCCCCAGAGGATGATCGATCATATCCCCTCTCCACCCACACCCTTTCCCCCCCAGGGGATGATCAGTCACACTCCCTTGCGGTCTCTGACCCCGCTCTTCGGAGGCTGCAGCGGCGACTTCGGGTTTTTATTCGGCAGGTCGATTAGAGCGCGGATCCGCATCGGACCAGAAGACGGTAAAGTGGGATTTGGCGGTAGAGTTGGGCGCGTGGTTCATTAAGTCGATTTAACTGCCTGTAAATGCATTTAAATCTTCGGGCCCCCCGAGTTGGGTACGGGCCAGACCCGAATTGGGTGTCAGAAAAGCCGCGATCTGCTCGGAATCGGGTGCAGATCGCGGTATAGGCCCGACGCCCAACTTTACTGCGATTTCACGCCCGAAAACAGGCGCGAAGGTTTGGTAAAATCGGGCCCAATGACTCATTCACGTTGGCCTTTGCCTTCCAGACATCAACAGTGCAAAGAAGATGTAAGGGAACTTCCGTCAAATAAATTGGCCAAAACATAGTGAAACTCAGGCTGCATTATACGACTGTAATGTAGCTGTGGAAGAATCATGTAAGTTGTTTTGTGGTGACAGTCGCAAAGTTGCCTGCAGAGCCATCCTTCATGGCTATCAACCCACCCACACCTCAAACGTTGATGCAGAGAGTACAGCATTCCTAAAGGACTCATTCCAATCAGAAGTTCTGGAGTCTGATTTACCACCTTGGAGCAGCACAAAAAACAACCTATATTAGATCGCCCATCAGTCAACCTGAACTGAGTTGCCGGTCACCTGCTCGAAGGATACCGTTTAAAATAAAACTCGTCACCTGTAACGACCTGGGAAAAAACACAATAGTGGCAACATTGAGAACAAAGCAGTCCTGAACTCTTGAGGGTCACAAGATTGGAGAAAGTATTAAAGGACCTGAAATGTGGCCAAACAGTGGGATATGTCCACATCAAACCAGATCTCCTGAAACAACTCAGTCCCCATGCTTATGCCTGGCTGATTCAGCTTTATACAAGAATCACCAGTTCAAACTCGCAGTCTAAGGTGTGGTGTACAGCAAAAATCATTGGCATTCCAAAACCATTTTTTATTCATTCAGGAGGCTTAGTTGTAGAAGAAGCAGGTGCTCATATCATTTAAGACAGATATGAAGAAGAATTTCTTCTCTCAAGTAGTGGTGAATCTTTGGAATTCTTTACCACAGGAAGCTGTGGAGACTGAGCCCTTGAACATTTTCAAGGCGGAGGTTGATGGGTTTCTAATCAGTAGGAAAATTAAGAGTTACGGAGAGAAGGCAGAAAAGTGAACTTAGTGAGTGTTGAACCAGCCTTATGATCTTATTAAATGATAGTGCAGACTTGAAGGGCAGAATAGACTACTACTGTTCCTATTTCTTATGGTCATATGGTAACTGGTTGGAACAGTTGTTAAAACACTCTTTTTGCAATAGATGATTCAGAATCCACCTTGGGCATAGGAAAAGTGCATGGAGAAGACAGCTCACCGGATTACCACAGGACTCAATGCCAGCCAGGATCCTGTTCAACGTATAGGTGGATAAGTTTTAAAGTTCATTTATTAGTCACAGGTAAGGCTTACATTAACACTGCAGTTACTGTGAAATTCCCCTAGTCGCCACACTCCAGCGCCTGTTCAGGTCAATGCACCTAACCAGCACGTCTTTCAGAATGTGGGGGGAAAGCGGAGCACCCGGAGGAAACCCACGCAGACACGGGGAGAATATGCAGACTCCACATAGACAGTGACCCAAGCTGGGAATCGAACCCAGGTCCCTGGCGCTGTGAGGCAGCAGCACTAACCACTGTGCCACTGTGCCGCCCCTGCCAGTCAACAACCACCTCATATTCATCGATATTGATAGCATCTGCTGTGCCACCCAAGCACCATCCTGTGTTGTGTAACTTTCCTTTGGACAAGTCTCTCCTGTCTACACCTCTCTCCTGTGCACCCATCACATCACCATGACACAGTGTGCATGGTGGTTGTTTTCCTCATCTTGAAAGTATCCATGGAATCTATGACCTGCTGTTTATAGAATCCCTATAGTGTGGAAGGAGGCCATCGTGCTGCCATTTAACAGCCACCAAACTACTCAAAAAAACTCTGTGCTCACCAAAAATATCTGCAGAATAGTGGGAACTAACAAAGCAGCTGTAAACTTTGAGCTTTTATTGATATCAGACATACTGAACTTCAAATTCGTCCATCAAGTGCCAATCAATCTTGCTTCCTTTTCACTGGTGAGTTAACCAGTCCCAGGAAACCCAGCTGGAGGCATTAAATTCAAATGACTATTTAAATCAATTCAAAATCACCTCATTTACATCCATTAATTATGTAAATAACTTTGCTAATTAGCAACTCGCCTGTCCTCATGTTAGCACCAACTGGTTGTCGGTTCCTCACACGCAGCCAAACTGACTTCTGTTAAATCTGGAAGTTAGAGGTTGTCTGCAGTCATGCTTGGATCATGCAGTGCAGAAAAAGGCCGTTCGGCCCATCAAGCGTACCTTGACAACAATCCAACCAGGCCCTATCCCGATAACTCCATGTATTTGTCCTTCTAATCTCCTTGACAATAAGGGGTAATTTAGCATGGCCAATCCACCTAACCTGCACATCTTATCACAGCTTGGTACGGCTCCTATTCTATCCAAGACTGCAACAAATAACAAAGGGTCTTGAATGAAGCCCAGTCTATCACTCAAACCAGCCTCCATCCATTGACTCTGTCTACACTTCCCGCTGCCTCAGAAAAGCAGCCAGCATAATTAAGGACCCCACGTACCCCGGACATACTCTCTTCCACTTTCTTCCGTCACAAGAAAGATACAAAAATCTGAGGACATGTACCAGCCGACTCAAAAACAGTTTCTTCCCCGCTGACATTAGACTTTTGAATGGACCTACCTAGCATTAGGTTGAGCTTTCTCTACACCCTAGCTATGACTGTAACACTATATTCTGCACTCTTTCCTTTCCTTCTCTATGAACAGTATGCTTTACATGTATAGCACGCAAGAAACAATAGTTTTCACTGTATGCCAATAGATGTGACAATAATAAATCAAATCAAATCTCTGGGCTGTGGGAGGAAACCAGAGCACGCGGAGGAAATCCATGCGGACATTGGAAAAACTTCACACAGACAGTCGCCCAAGGCCAGAATTGAACCCTGTTCCCTGATGCTGTGAGGCAGCAGCGCTAACCACTGTACCACCGTGCCAACAGCTTTTATTTCTTATTCAATTGTGGGCGCACAGTAGCGCAGTGGTTAGCACTGCTGCTTCACAGTATTAAAGAACTGGGTTCAATTCCAGCCTTGGGTGACTGTCTGTGTGGAGTTTGCATGTGACTGGCTGTTGTCACTTGGAGAGCATTGAAACAATTCTTGGTGAGACCAACCATGTCACTGGCTATGACTCCCTGGGCCCGATTTTACCATTTTCATTCTAAGTGCAGAATCTGGGCTTAATTCAGATACAACTGAGAAATCTGCTCTCAGGCGCCTCCATACGCACTCAGCCTGAAAAAAAAATCGCCGGTCCCATTCGCGCTGTGGACAGGGCCTGGCGTGGCTGAAACGATCGGAGCTCTGAACTGCGCATTCGCAGTTGGAAAAAAATTTGAAAAAGCGCGCCCGTGTCAGATCGCTCCCGGGCCGCAGAAAGCAGAGACAGGAGACAGCGGCCCCAGAGCAAAAAGCGGGAGCGATGGCCCCAACAGATGTCTCCCTTATCCAAACCTCCCCCGCTACCCAGACCGACCGCGGCCCGCTGCACCCCTTCCCCCCCCCCACAGATCACCCACAGAGTGGCAGCAGACCGCCCTGCCCACCCCCTTCCCCCCCCCTCACCAGAGATCCATCTGCCCAACCCCCCCCCAACCAGTGAGTGATCGGGGCTCCCTGCCCCCCCTCCCCACCCCCCCACCAGAGATATATCTTACCTGCCTCCCTCCCCCCCACACTCAGAGAGCGATCTGGCCTCACTCACCACCCCCCCAAAGGAGCATCTGACCCGCCTCCTCCTCCCTCCCCACCAGACAATGATCAGCCCTCTCCCCCCCCCCCCACCACTAGACAACAATCAGCCCCCTCCTCCAGCACCAGATAACGATCGGCCCTCCCCCCCACCACCAGACATCGATCAGCCCTCCCCTCCCCACCACCAGAAAACGATCGGGCCTCCCTGCCCCCCCACCTCACCAGAGATACATCTTACCCGCCTCCTCCTCCCCGCCCGAACCAGACAACGATCGGGCCTCCCTCCCCCCCCCTCCCCACCAGAGATACATCTGACCCACCTCCTCATCCTCCCCCCCACCCCCCCAACCAGACCTCAATCTGGCCTCATTCCCCTCCCCCCCCCCCCCAACCAGAGAATGATCTGACCCGCCTCCCTCCACCCCCACACCACTGATCTGGGTCAGGGAGCCGTTGGAAGCACGGAACTTGCTCTTCAGCAGCTGGAGTGCCCGATTCAGACTTTTATTCAGCAGGTTCATTTTGGCGCGATTCCGGATCGGCGAACGCGGCGATAAAGGGGGAAATGCTGATAAAGTTGGGCGGGCAGTTCATTAATTCAATTGAAATACATTTAAATCGCCGTGGCACCCATTTCAGCCACGAATCGGATTGCCGCCACTCCCGGGTTTCAGTAAAGTCGCTATCTGCACGGATGCGGGCGTGGATCGTGTTAATGGCCTCACACCCGACTTTACCACGTTTTCACACCCGAAAATGGGCGCGGTACAATGGTAAAATAGGGCCCCCTAAGTCTGCATCTTTAGCAATGAGATTAAACTTCACAATGATTCATAATTAATGATGAAACATTTTTTTTGATAAAAAAATCATTTGAATGAAAAATTTGAGAGCAATTTGTCACCTTTCAGTAAAAAAGAACGGGAAAAGATTAGTTCCTGTCATTGTACAACATAGCTTATGAAGAACATTAGCGCTGGATGGTTAATTCTAATTCTAATACTCTTTGGTATAATATCTGCTTAAAATTATAGTGTAGGGTTGAGAGGTAAATTTTTGAAACTTAAAATAAGTTTCATGTATTTACACAGAAGCGGATAACTCAATGTGACATAATTTGCAGAATTCAACAATCAAAATGAAGACATGTTATTAATAAAATAATTATGACAGTTAACTGATTATCAATGTGAATCATTTCGTCGTCATGGATTAATTGATTTTCATGATGTGTCTATTTTAAAATGCAGTGATTTATTACCTCTCTCAGTTTTAATTTTGCTTTCACTTTTTAATTTAATTGAAATCCTTTGATTTCCCCCCTCCCCGTTCACTCAGGAAGCTGTCAATTCTTACTGGCCTTTTGGTGAAATGGTGCCCGAAACTCACTAGCTATCATAGAGTTATGGAACAAAGTAGGAGGCCATTCAGCCCATCTTGCTCATACCAGGCCTTTTGAAGGAGCTATCCAATTAGTCTCATATCTCTGTTTTCTCCCCAATAGTTTTGCAATTTCTCCCTTTCAATGATCTATCTAATTCCCATTTGAAAACAACTATTGAGTCTACTGTTGACCCTTCTTGTCTCTTGAGGTGTCAACTGTTTAGCTTCTTATTATTGTATCGGACAAAGATCCCAGGCTATAAATTGGTTCAACTTACAGTTTATTAGAAATACTTGAAAACAAACAAAATACACTCCATTTACCTTTCTTCTGAAAAGGTCGTGGATAGGATTTTCCAGCCGCGCTCATCCCGAAATCATAAAATCCTGCCTGAGGTCAAAGGACCTTCCCATTGTCCACCCCTTAACCATTCCGATTGCCGTGACGGGTGGGGTGGTAAAATTCCGGCGCATGTGTTTGCTCACTTCTCCACTTCAGCATTTATCTATGACAGGTTGCAAGACTCACAACCTGGACTTAAAATACTACCCATTGGCAATGAACTGGCCAGGTTCATTCTGCTGGGCTGTAGTCTTCTCTGAGTTTGGAACTCAGGGTCTTACTTCATCCCAGTTTGTCGCTGCCAGTGATGCAGTGATACTGTCACTGGACTAGAGATTGGGGTCATGTTCTGGGGACCTGGGTTTGGATCACACCATGGTAGATGGTGATACTTGAATGCAATAAAATCTGAAATTTAAAGTCTAATGATGACCATTGTCATAAAATCCCATCTGGTTCACTAATGACCTTTGGCGAAGGAGCGGGATGAAAACATAGATATAAAGTTGCATGTGGGACCATGTCTGACTTTAGCAGAAGAGTTGGCTGAGAGCTAGGTCCTCGTGAAAACTCAGCTGTTCATACTCTTCTTACTGGATTCATGGTAATCCCTGAAGGAAGGGGTCAACAAGTATATGCTCTGGTCATCACTGAGCACTGCACCATGTGAAGTGGTGGCCCTTATGGGAATTGTACATTCTGTGGGAGGCACCTGCTTCATCGAGGAAGAGAGGAGGAGGAGTAGGAGTTCAGCTAGTCAGGGACAGGTATGACATGAATTGAAGGATGGCTTGATTTGATTTGATTTATTATTGTCACATGTGTTGGGAGACAGTGTTAAGTATTGTTTCTTGCGCGCTATACAGACAAAGCTGATAGCAATGGGCTGAATGGTCTCCTACTTTGTTCCATAATTCTGTGATAGCCAGTGAGTTTCGGGCACCATTTCACCAAAAGGCCAGTAAGAATTGACAGGAGAAGGAAAGGAGAGAGTGCACAAGATAGTGTTACTCTAAGAGCTAGGGTGTGGAGAAAGATCAGCTTAATATATGCTAGGTCCATTCAAAAGTCTGATGGCAGCAGGGAAGAAGCTGTTCTTGAGTCATTTGGTACATATTCTCAGACTTTTGTATCTTTTTCCCGATGGAAGAAGGTGGAAGAGAGTCCAGGGTGCATTGGGCCCTTGATTATGCTAGCTGCTTTTCCGAGGCAGCAGGAAGTGTAGATGGAGTAAATGGATGGGAGGTTGGTTTGCATGATGGACGGGGCTTCATTCACAACTCTTTGTAGTTTCTTATGGTGTTGGTCAGAGCAAGAGCAATACCAAGCTGTGATACATCAGGGAAGGATGCTTTCTATGGTGCATCTGTAAAGATTGGTGGGCAACTTGCTGCGAACTAAGAAGTTCTGGAGGAAAGGCAGCAGCAGGTACGTAGAGGTAAGTGAAGGACCTGCCCTGCCAACTGAGTTTATAGGGTCTGAATGTCCTACCTTCAGGTGATGCAGCAACAGTTCTAGTGGAGACTTTGGATGGGATTTTATGGCCTTGTTCATACTGAAACTGTAAAATCCTGCTTGAGGTCAATTGGCCTTCCTACTGCTGCCCCTCACGCTCTCCGATTCCCGTGGCGGGCGGGGTGTTAAAGTTCTGGCCTTTGTCTTTCAGGAAAGACTGTCACATCCCTCTGTGACATGCTGGTGCCTGAGATAGCCTTGAATTGTGTGGGTGGCAACCTGATGCCTAAGGACTTCATAGTAAGAGTCGCCTTGAATTGTTTCATCTCCAGCTCATTTCAGGTCTCATGTGGAGACTACAGTGGGATCACCCAGCCTGCAGCACATCCCTGCCAAATCAATCTTCACTGATGTCAGGTTTAGACATGAAGATCAGTATATTTCTTTGACAGCTCACTGCAGTTAATTGGAAAGAACCAGAAGCTTTGCAGCCAAGGCCAGCTGCCCACAGGCACAAGCAGTTTTTCATTGCACCCACGTAGCCTTAAAAACACCAGCAGGACAGCCAGAGACTTTCAGTGATCAAAAGGGACCACTCCATAAATGTGCAGGCTGTGTGCGACCTCACTCAAAGATTATGCCAGGTGTATGCTCGCTTCCAGGGAAGCAGCCATGAGACACTGGGGGTGGGATTTTCCTGCCCTGACTGTCACTGGAGTCATAGCAGTTGGGACAGGACCATGGCTCAAGTGGGAATTTTCCAGTCTAGGGGTGAGAGTAGCTGGAAAATCCTGCCCTTGGAGTCAAGGGGGTGAGGGAAGATGGGTGGGGGATTCAGGTGGTCAGTCCGGATAGGATGGGTGGGGAGAGTAGGATGGATCGGCGGATTAGCGTGGGTCAGGGGAGCCAGGGAGGGTGGGTGAACAGTTGGGGGTGGGGCAGGGGTAGCTATTCTGCTCAGACAGTCAAAACCAACCAACAGGACACAGCTTCAGCCAAATGTAGGATGGTTCCAAAGCAGGGAGATTTCCCCTTGGAAGTTTGAAATTTGCAAGGCAATTGCTGTGCAATTCTTGCATCGGGACCTCTGGGTGGGGGAGTGGGGGGGCGGGTGGAGGGTGTATGCTTGGGGGTGGTGGCGGATCACTCAGTGTATCTTCTGGGGTACCTGCTGGGTACAATCCCATGAAGCGCGGTAGTTCCGGATGACTCCGAAAAATGGTCAAATATCAACAATGAGAAATATACCTCTCTGCACGCAATGGGTTTTTTCGGGTTTTTGTGAATCTTTTCCGGCTGCTTTGGGGTGGTGATTCCCCTCGCTGCCAGCTGCCCAGGCAAAAGTCTCCTGACCCTTTGGTCCCTTTGTCTGGGATGTCTTTGGCAGCCGCCCACTGTGACATTCTTAATTTTTTCATCTCCAGCTCACTCGTTGCCTGAGGCCATGAGGGTCCTGGCATCGTGAGAGTCTCCTGCATGGTGGCAGATTACCCACCAGTCACTAATGACTGTCAAAGTAATCTGTGGCAATGGCAGAGGGGCAGAGGAGAGGCTGTCTCCATCAGTGGTGCCCTGAGCGGTATTCTCAATGGCATCAGCAGCTCCTCAGCCACTGCCATGAGGTCTATTTGGCCTTCCCTTGTTTGATGAGAGGGACCAGGACTTGGATTTGACTCCAGGCTCGTCATCCCCCTCTTGTCCAGACTCTGAGCTCCACAGCTTAGAGACAATGCAATGAAGCACAGTTAAGAACGCATAGGAGCGAAAGTAACAGGGTAGTTGTTATGGGGGACTTTAACTTTGCAAATATTGACTGGAAAAGCTATAGTTCGAGTACTTTAGATGGGTCAGTTTTTGTCCAATGTGTGCAGGAGGGTTTCCTGACACAATATGTAAATAGGCCAACAAGAAGCACAGAAGATTAGCTGAGCCTCTGGATTAATAGTCTAGCGACAATATCACTAGGCCATTGCCTCTCCCAGTGAGTCATCTCAGTGCACTTGACCTGATGGATTTATTCAACGTCCATTCCAGAATGTACAACCTCTTTGATATTACTGTCACATTCCCACAAACCTTATTTAGTCCTGCTTATAATAATCTTGATAGTGTAGACAAACCAGTGTTCTCTTCATGTTACAGAATCAGCTGCAGCAACTGTGTATTTGTCTATTCCCAGCTCCTAGATCCTTCCTCCATCTTCTTCAGCCTGCCTGTACTGCACAACTGGAACCATTATCTGAGCTCTTTATGCTCTTTGCCCTTTTATGTAGTTTCAACCTCAACTCACCAGATGTTTTGGTTTCCAATCTCTGTTTCAGTCTTAGTTTCCCTGGAAACCAGAATCCTTTTTCAATTTTCTTTTTAGTTTATCTTTTCAGTTAGAATTTGTCTCAAAAAGCACCTTGCAAGCATTGAAACTACAGATTCTATCACGATGCTCTTGAAAAGAGCAACCAGGTTTACAGGTAATTTGCTGTTTTGGAACAGGTTCAGCAAGTCAGGAAATGCTTCTTACTGGATTTTGTTTTGCTCTTGTGCCTTCATGTTACTTGCAAATAAATTGGACTATTGCTTTTAGTCTGATGGAACTGTCTGAATGCTACTTACTGCCATTTGAAAACAGGTATTCAGAGAACTTCCAGTGTGCAGTTTGTGGTAAATGGATATCATCTATTGGGTGGCACGGTGGCACAGTGGTTAGCACTGCTGCCTCACAGCTCCAGGGAGTTGGGTTCGATTCCCGGCTTGAGTTACTGTCTGTGTAGCGTTTGCACGTTCTCCCCGTGTCTGCGTGGGTTTCCTCTGGGTGCTCTGGTTTTCTCCCACAGTCCAAAGATGTGCGGGTTAGGTGCATTGGCCATACTAAATTCCTCCTTAAATTGCGTTGGTTAGATGGGTTGGTGGGGTAAATATGTGGAATTACGGGGATAGGGCCTGGGTGGGATTGTTGTTGGTGCAGCCTTGATGGGCTGAGTGGCCTCCTTCTACACTGTAGGTTTCTATGTTTCTATCTTATTCATAATGCTTAAGTGCGCAAGTGTGATTCTGGAAACTGTCACTGCAGTGAACATTCAGTTCAAAGTGCTAGGAATTAGCCTGAATTGTAACAAATTAATTGTAAGAGCACATTAAAGCATAGTTGTCCTTACACTTGTTTGTCAGATGCTTATTTATATTAAGGGTTCTATAGATCAGCACACATTGTTTTGAAAGCACCATTATTATTGAACACGATCAGTGTAGCACATTTTGTTTTCAATCACAAAATCCTAATGCTTTGGAACAAAAAAATAACATTGCAATATTTGAGGTATCTTCCTTGTACAAAGGATCGAATATCACTCTTCCCCTTTTCCTTCTGTGCATCTAAACTCATGGATTCAAGTTATTAAATCAATTAAGTGGTTTGGTCAGTTTCAATTTTGCCTTTACCAGTGATACAACTGACTCCATTTTGTTTTAAGAGGCCTAACACTGTGGGTGGAATTTTCCCATCCCACCCACCACGGGAATCGTAGCGGGCGGGACACGGACCATGCAAGTTCCACTGACCTCAAGCAGAATTTTCCGGTCTTGGGGTGAGTGCGGCCGGAACATGCCACCATATGTGTCCAAAATGCCGATTTGATACAGATGTTACACCCCTCTTGATATGAATAACGAGGTCCAAGTACAGATAGAAGTATTGTAGGTAGCAACTGGTCAGAGTCTGTGCATTTCTTTGGGTGATAGAAAAGGCTGTCTCAAAGTAAGTGCCCTGTCATGAAAATAACCGCAGTTATTGCCCCATGCGGGCATTTTGCCCATGCATAATTGCAACTAGTCCGCCCACTCACGCAACGGATCTGACTTTTAAAACAGTTCTGGTGAGGTTTGGAGTCATCAATATGGCAAGCTATGGCAGGGCATTCATCTGGCACACTCTAGCTCACCTTCCAAGTTAAAATAAGACCAAAGTTTCAAAATGACTTTATCTCTTTGTTAGCAGAATGGACATTTGACTGACATGCAAGGTAAAGTCGCCATAGTCCCAGGTGACCATAGGCTGCTGTCTCCTTTGAGGGGGACAGCTGACGAGCAGTGATTTAACCTAAGGATTACCACACCTCAGGTGAGGGGCAAGGTTGAGAAGGTGGGACATTCATAAATAACCTCAGCCAGTGCAGGAATTGAACCTGCGTTGTTGGCGATGCTCCACATCACTAAACAGCTGTCCAGCCAACTGTGCTAACTGACCCCATGACATTTAGATAGTGGATGGAGGCCCAGGGCTTGACACAGACAGGGTATCCAAGTGTCCCATGGAGATAATTTCAACCCCCAAAAAATCTTCTTCTTTGCTTCAGGTGAGAGATGAAAATTAAAAGAAAATAAAAATCAATCCAATCCACCTTCAAGCTGATTAGCACTGCTGCCTCACAGCGCCAGGGACCCAGGTTCAATTCCGTCCTCGGGTCACTGTCTGTGTGGAGTCTGCACATTCTCCCCGTGCCTGCGTGGGTTTCCTCTGGGTGCTCCAGTTTCCTCACGTGGGGTTATGGGGATAGGGGATAGGTGGGATTGTGGTCGGTGCAGACTCGATGGGCTGAATGACCTCCTTCTGCAGTGTAGAGATTCTATGATTCTATCCTTCTATAACTTCCTGACTTCCAGCTGTAACATGGAGGGGGCTGACAACCAACCTGCCCTCAAGAAGAAGATCAGTTGGTAAATCTTTTAATGAGCCCACGTCTCTCCATTCTGAAAAGCTGTTTTCTTTTATTTTCAGTAAGAAGTCTCACAACACCAGGTTAAAGTCCAACAGGTTTATTTGGTAGCAAATACCATAAGCTTTCGGAGTGCTGCTCCTTCGTCAGATGGAGTGGATATCTGCTCAGACACAGAAATCAAGTTACAGAATACTAATTAGAATGCGAATCTCTAAAGCCAGCCAGGTCTTAAAGGTACAGACAATGTGGGTGGAGGGAGCATTCAACACAGGTTAAAGAGATGTGTATTGTCTCCAGACAGAACAGCTAGTGAGATTCTACAAGCCCAGGAGGCAAGCTGTGGGGGTTACTGATAATGTGACATAAATCCAACATCCCGGTTTAGGCCGTCCTCATGTGTGCGGAACTTGGCTATCAGCGACGCTACGACAACGGATGAATGAACACCGCTCGACAATCACCAGGCAAGACTGTTCTCTTCCTGTGGGGGAGCACTTCAGCAGTCACGGGCATTCAGCCTCTGATCTTCAGGTAAGCGTTCTCCAAGGCGGCCTTCACGACACACGACAGCGCAGAGTCGCTGAGCAGAAACTGATAGCCAAGTTCCGCACACATGAGGACGGCCTAAACCGGGATGTTGGATTTATGTCACATTATCAGTAACCCCCACAGCTTGCCTCCTGGGCTTGTAGAATCTCACTAGTGTTCTGTCTGGAGACAATACACATCTCTTTAACCTGTGTTGAATGCTCCCTCCACCCACATTGTCTGTACCTTTAAGACCTGGCTGGCTTTAGAGATTCGCATTCTAATTAGTATTCTGTAACTTGATTTATGTGTCTGTGCCCTGTTTGAGAGCAGATATCCACTCCATCTGACGAAGAAGCAGTGCTCCGAAAGCTTATGGTATTTGCTACCAAATAAACCAGTTGGACTTTAACCTGGTGTTGTGAGACTTCTTACTGTGCTTACCCCAGTCCAACGCCGGCATCTCCACATCATTCTTTTATTTTAACATGCTGTATAGGTTTACTGGACCATGGGAATTCAGGCAGATAAAAGATGGTATAATAATAATGCCTTTACAACACTGCCTATGGGACAGGAAAAACAGCAGTGTTTCCATACGACAAACAAATTTACTCTGTGAACCACCCCACTATCTTTCTAAGTTGCCTTAATGGTGGACTCTCAACCACAATCTCCATCTCCATCTCACGGAAGGTTATGGAAAAGTTATATAGGGTTTTGGTGAGACCACGTCTGGAGCACTGTGTACAGTACTGGTCTCCTAATTCAAGGAAGGATGTAAATGCATTGGAAGCAATTCAGAGAAGGTTTAGTCGACTGATAGCTGGATTGGTTGGGTTGTCTTATGAGGTTAGGCAGGCTAGGCTTGAATCCACTGGCGTTTAGAAGAGTAAGAGGCGACTTAATTGAAATGTTGATCCTGAGGAGTCTTGTGGGATAGATGTGAAGAGGATGTTTTCTCTTTGGGAGAATCTAGAATGAGGGTTCAATGTTTGGGTTGCCCATTTAAGAGAGAGATTAGGAGAAATCTTTTCTCTCAGAGGGTCATGTGTCTTTGGAACTCTCTTCCTCATAAGGCAGTGGAAGCAGAGTCTTTGAATATTTTTAAGGTAGAGGTAGATAGTTTATTGGTTAACAAGGAGATGAAAGGTTATAGGGGTAGGTTGGAACGTGGAGTTGAGGTTACAATCAGATCAGCCATGATCTTATTAAATGGAGGAACAGGCTCAAGAGTCAAGAGGCCCCTGCCTCTAATTTGTACATCCATATGTCCCCTGACCACAATTTTCATCCTCACCTCAAGCTTTCCACTGACCATCATTTCCATTCTCTGCGATCTCTCCCAATATCACAATCTCCACCCCAATCTTCATCTCTTCCCCCACCTCCATCTGCACCCCATCACACTCTCTCCTTTGTCTTAAATCTCCGCCCACCTGTAATCTCTTCCTTGATCATCTCCAACCCCACTCTGATCTCGCCCCTGATCACCATCTCCAGCAACATCATGATCTTCCCCTAACCATTATCTCCAACACCGGTGATGTTGCCCTGGACGTCTCTGCCCCCTACTATAATCTGTCTTCTGACCAATACCTCTCTCCCATGTTTACTCTCATGTCATCCATTTTGTTATATCCCTCACCCACCCCTTTGAAACCACCACCCAATATCTCTCATTTCAACTGCTCTGCTCGGACCAATTTCTGAAAATGTTCCAGCCTCACGCTGTTGCTATTTGTAAAGCTTCCTGACTTCCTTAGCCTGAGCTGCATGACTCTTTCCTTTGGTTAAAATCAGGTTTCTAATCTCCAAATCAAAAACTTAAGAAACTTAACTTGAGGCTTACAAAGGAATAAACATAGGAATTAGGAGCAGCAGTAAGCAATTCAGTCCTTCGAGCCCGCTTCGCCATTTAACATGATCATGGCTGATCGTATCTTGGTTTCAACTCCACTTTTATGCCTGCTTCCCATACCCCTTTATCTTGCTTTTCATCAGATACATATCTATTTCTTTCTTGTTGATTGATTTTGCCTCCACTGCACTCTGGGACAGTGAGTTCCACAGGTTCACAACCGTCTGCGAGAAGTAGTTCCTCCTCATCTCAGTTCTTAACCTACCTCCTCTCACTCCATATTGATGACCCCTTGTTTTAGACTGTCCCATTTGGTTGTCTGTTCAGTTGATATCTAACTTCCTTAAGAAGAAAAATGAAGTTTGTCTATCACGAGCAGAGCTGAGTATGAAAATTAGCTCATTGCACAGAAATCAGGGCCTAATCGAGTGTCATTTAGAATGTGTGTCTTCACTTGCCAGTCGAAGAATAGTGAAGTCCTTGAAGAGCCTTTGATAGAATTAAAACTGTAAATTTTCAGCTACAAACTAAAGTGAGTGTCTCAACTCCCCTCGGCTCCTTGGTTCCAAGGCATTAGACACAGAGAAATGTAATGGGTCCACTCAGAGCTGAAGTTATTTTTTTTCAAATCCCGTGCCAATTATTTTATAGCCTCATCAAATATTTCTATTCATGAAGAATTCAGGAATGTAAACGCAGATTGACTGCATGTCTATTGCTTTTTTGGATCTAGGCTACAATTAAAGATCCTTAAACTTATTCAAGGGACATAAAATTGCTTTATTAAAACTGATGGAATCAGTAACCACTTGTTCGTAATGTTCACTTCATAGAAATTTTTTTGACTGCACGTTAGTCAATGTAAAAAGATTTATGAAATGATATTTTAATTTTAAATTAACTGCAAAGTTAGTTATCCACACAGCTCATAATTGCCTTTTTATATATTCAAACCTCTTAAACATTGTCCCAAATCTTCCAGCGTTCGGATCATTGGAAACCTGACATACAACTGAGATGCATGCCGGGAACCTTTGCATAAGTTTTGATATTGTGACCGACATGGGAATTGCTGGGAAAGTTTAAGCTTCCGATGGGCAATTCCAAAGTAAAGTAAATAATGTTTATTTATTAGTCACATGTAAGGCTTACATAAACACTGCAATGAAGTTACTGTGAAATTCCCCTAGTCGCCACACTCCGGCGCCTGTTCGGGTCAATGCACCTAACCAGCATGTCTTTCAGACTGTGGAAGGAAATCGGAGCACCTGAAGGAAACCTATGCAGACACGGGGAGAATGTGCAAACTCCACACAGACAGTGACCCAAGCTGGGAATTGAACTTGGGTCCCTGGCGCTGTGAGACAGCAGTTCTAATCACTGTGCCTCTGCTCACTGGCTCCCTTTGTGAATGTCTGCGATTCTGAGTTGGAGTCAGAGACTTCAGACTGTTTCACGATATTTAACTGAGTAATAATCCCAGGAAATATTAGACCTGGAACAGGATTTTCCAATCCTACCCATCGCGGGGCCGGAAATTTCTGCCCAAGGTCAAAGGATCTTTTGCTTGTCTGTCCAATTATCCATCCGGCCTGTGACAATCCCTGTGGTGGGCAGGATCGGGGGTTTTAGCTCCTAATCCAACTCTATGTTAACTGTACAACTGACCCTCACCCTCAACCGTTCACACTGTCCACCAGTCAGGCCTGACCACCTGACTACCCCACCTCAACCACCCGACCACCTTCCAAACACACAATTATCCCTTGACCTGACTCCCCTCTGACTCAATCTGACCACTCCCTACCAACAAATAGTTGGAAAGGCAAATGGAATGTTGGCTTTTGTTTCAAGATGGATGGAGCATAAAAGTAGGCAAGTCTTGCTGCAACTGTACAGGGCATTGATGATACTGCAGCCAGAGGACTTTGCGTGGTTATATTCTCATTATTTAAGGAGGCTTCTACTTACATTAGAAACTGTTCAGAGAAGGCTCACTAGGCTGAATCCTGGGTTGAGGGTGTTGTCTCATGAGGAAAGGTTGAGCAGGTTAAGTGTATACTCAGTGAAGTTAAGAAGAATGAGAATTTTATTGAAATCTATAAGATTCTGTTGGGGTTCAACAGGGGAAACGCTAACAGAGGATAATTCCTTTCCTGGAGGATTTGAGAACAGAGTGCACAGTTTAAAAATAATGGATGTCTTATTTATGATGGAGCTGAAGAGGAATTCATTCTCTCAGGGAGACAGCAGTGGCGGCTGGGTCATTGAATAAATTTTAGGCTGAGTTAGACAGATTTTTGATCGATAAGGGAGTCACAGGAAAGTGGAGTTAAGGCCAAAATCAGATCAGTCATGAGCAGACTCAGTGAGGCAGAATGACCTGCTTCTATTTCTAATGGTCTAATTAACTGCCAGATCTGCTCTTTATCTTTAACTAACTCATAATACACAATCCAACAGGAGTATGCAGTACAATTGAACAATACAACTCAATTTGATTGCATGATTCCTTGTGATTGAGTTCACAATTTCACAATAAGATTTGAGGTAACTGGCCATACAACTCCGGCCTGGCTACAGCGAACCTGTGGCTTATTCAAAATACTTCCACAAATTTGGCTTTTAATCTCTTACATTCCATATATAATAACACTAGAATCCCTACAGTGCAGAAAGAGGCCATTTGGCCCATTAAGCCTGCACCAACAACAATCCCACCCACCCTATCCCTGTAACTCCACATAATAGCCCTCCACCCCCATCCCCACACGAAGGGGCAATTTAGCATGGCTAATCCACTTAACCTGTACATCTTTGGACTGTGGGAGGAAACCCACGCAGACACGGGGGAATGTTCAGACTCCGCACAGGCAGTGATCCAAGCCGGGAATTGGCACTGTGAGACAGCAGTGCTTGCTAACCACTGTGCCACCGTACCTCACTGCACGGCCAACTAAACTGCAATACATTCAAAGACTCAAAATGCAGGCTCAGATAACATGGAGCCAAATATATGCACCCATGTTAACCAATCTCTTGCAATGATCCTGTTATCATGGTTACATGGCCTGCTTCAGCATTGTAGTCACTTTAATACTGTGTAGAGTGAACAACCAACATGTTCCAGAGCGACCGTCCTCTTCCTTCAGCTTCTCATCCTTCCCAAAGCATCGCTGCTCAGTAGAACGGGAAAGCTTTTTTAACTTGTTGTGTGCTGATCCCATAGACAATGAGGTGCACGGTCAGTGACAACCTGCCTTCCCACAGACAGAAACCTAGAAAACGTTGCAAATATTGTCTGCTCCAACACATCAAAACTCATAATCACCATCACAGCCACTGGCAATGCCACCCTTACCCTGCTCTGAGGCTGCAGTTGTGGATGGAGCAGTTGGCAGGTTTCAGGTGAGGATGTCTTTCATGAAGCAGAGACATTTTGCGTACTGTTTCTCGCCGAGGTTCAGGTCAGAGAATTGCACCTTGAGTGTCCCGGAGGATATGACCTCCTGGTTAACAGCCATCTTCATTCTTCAAACAGCTTGCCGCGCTCTGTATAGACTCTGCTCATTCTCGCTGTCATTGTGCAGGCTGAGGGGAATGCATGGCATTGCATCCATTTACAGGAGAAACTGGTTTGGACAGAACCTTTGCAATTGGGACAAACACCATTCCCTGTAGACTTTAGCAACTTTAAACAACCCTGGGAGTGCCAAAACATTTCTACATTTGCCCCCAAAAGCCAGTAAACATTAATGAGCAATTAATATGAAAGTAGTTGATAATTCTCTTATTTTCTTATTTTCTACTCTTCTATTCTACACTGTAGAATCTATAGGTTAATAGCTCTTGAAGCAGAAATATGGGACACTGCAGGATTGTTTAAGAGGAAATACATGACAAGCTAACATCTTTTAACAGTCCAGAAGTCAATGAAAGACAGCGATACCCTGGATCGAAGTTTGTGACCCTTCTGAATCATGATGATAATGCTGACATGGCCCTGCTGGTGATGACAATATGGTCTTGGATGTAATCGCTGCTTTTGTTCATTGGAACACCTTCACTCACCTGAAGAAGGGGCTTGGAGCTCCGAAAGCTTGTGTGGCTTTTGCTACCAAATAAACCTGTTGGACTTTAACCTGGTGTTGTTAAACTTCTTACTAGATTACAAAAGCAGGGAAGTCATGTTGGAGTTGTTTCGAATTTTGGTGAGGCCACAGCTCGAGTACTGTGTGCAGGAGGAGATTGGTGAAGCATTGAACCAATATTTCTCTTCGGTGTTCACGCAAGGGGACATGAATATAGCTGAGGAGGACACTGGGTTGCAAGGGAGTAGAATAGACAGTATTACAGTTGATAAGGAGGATGTGCAGGATATTCTGGAGGGTCTGAAAATAGATAAATCCCCTGGTCCGGATGGGATTTATCCAAGGATTCTCTGGGAGGCAAGAGAAGTGATTGCAGAGCCTCTGGCTCTGATCTTCAGGTCGTCGTTGGCCTCTGGTATAGTACCAGAAGATTGGAGGTTAGCGTATGTTGTCCCATTGTTTAAGAAGGGGAACAGAGACTTCCCCGGGAATTATAGACCGGTGAGTCTCACTTCTGTTGTCGGCAAGATGTTGGAAAAAATTATAAGGGATAGGATTTATAGTTATTTGGAGAGTAATGAATTGATAGGTGATAGTCAGCATGGTTTTGTGGCAGGTAGGTCGTGCCTTACTAACCTTATTGAGTTTTTTGAGAAAGTGACCAAGGAGGTGGATGGGGGCAAGGCAGTGGACGTGGTATATATGGATTTTAGTAAGGCGTTTGATAAGGTTCACCATGGTAGGCTTCTGCAGAAAATGCAGATGTATGGGATTGGGGGTGATCTAGGAAATTGGATCAGGAATTGGCTAGCGGATAGGAAACAGAGGGTGGTGGTTGATAGTAAATATTCATCATGGAGTGCGGTTACAAGTGGTGTACCTCAGGGATCTGTTTTGGGGCCACTGCTGTTTGTAATATTTATTAATGATCTGGATGAGGGTATAGTTGGGTGGATTAGCAAATTTGCTGATGACACCAAAGTCGGTGGTGTGGTAGACAGTGAGGAAGGGTGTCGTAGTTTGCAGGAAGACTTAGACAGGTTGCAAAGTTGGGCCGAGAGGTGGCGGATGGAGTTTAATGCGGAGAAGTGTGAGGTAATTCACTTTGGTAGGAATAACAGATGTGTTGAGTATAGGGCTAACGGGAGGACTTTGAATAGTGTGGAGGAGCAGAGGGATCTAGGTGTATGTGTGCATAGATCCCTGAAAGTTGGGAATCAAGTAGATAAGGTTGTTAAGAAGGCATATGGTGTCTTGGCGTTTATTGGTAGGGGGATTGAATTTAGGAGTCGTAGCGTTATGTTGCAACTGTACACAACTCTGGTGCGGCCGCACTTGGAGTACTGTGTGCAGTTCTGGTCCCCACATTACAGGAAGGATGTGGAGGCTTTGGAGAGGGTGCAGAGGAGGTTTACCAGGATGTTGCCTGGTATGGAGGGGAGATCCTATGAGGAGAGGCTGAGGGATTTGGGATTGTTTTCGCTGGAAAGGCGGCGGCTAAGAGGGGATCTTATTGAAACATATAAGATGATTAGAGGTTTAGATAGGGTGGATAGTGATAGCCTTTTTCCTCTGATGGAGAAATCCAGCACGAGGGGGCATGGCTTTAAATTGAGGGGGGGTAGTTATAGAACCGATGTCAGGGGTAGGTTCTTTACCCAGAGGGTGGTGAGGGATTGGAATGCCCTGCCAGCATCAGTAGTAAATGCGCCTAGTTTGGGGGCGTTTAAGAGATCCGTAGATAGGTTCATGGACGAAAAGAAATTGGTTTAGGTTGGAGGGTCACAGTTTTTTTTTTAACTGGTCGGTGCAACATCGTGGGCCGAAGGGCCTGTTCTGCGCTGTAATGTTCTATGTTCTATGTTCTATGTTCTGGTAGCCACATCATCGGAAGGATGTGAGTGCACTGGAGAGGGTGCAGAGGAGATTCACCAGGCTGTTGACTGGGATGGAACATTGAATAGAGTTGGGTTGTTTTCGTTGGAGCAGAGAAACCTGCGGGGTGACCCGATTGAGGTGTACAAGATTATGAGGGGCATGGACAGAGTGGATAGGGAGCAGCTGTTCCCCTTAGTTGAAGGGTCAGTTATGTGGGGACATAGGTTCAAGGTGAGAGGCAGAAGGTTTAGGGGGGATTTGAGGAAAAACTTATTTACCCAGAGGGTGGTGACTGCTTGGAATGCACTGCCTGAGAGGGTGGTAGTGGCGGGTTTTCTCATGTCCTTTAAAAAATACTTGGATAAGCACCTGGCACGTCATAACATTCAAGGCAATGGGCCAAGTGCTGGTAGATAGGATTAGGTGGGAGTTCAGGTGTTTCTCACGTGTTGGTGCTAACTCATGGGCTGAAGGGCCTCTTCTATATTGTGTTATTCTATGGTTTTATGATTCTATGATAGGTAGCTGCTGCATCGTTGAGCCAAGTAAAGGCTTAGGAATTGTTTACATTGTTGTAAGTTGACATTGTAAAATAGCACTGGTGGAAGATTCTCCCTGCTGCTGAATGTATATTTATCTATGCAAGGTTATGAGAAGACATTACTTGGAAAGTTGTGGTCCACAATGACAGTGCCAGGAATAGATCATTGCTAAACATGACCTGTCTGGCCTGCATGTTCATGGTTGATATTCTCTGAGCATGTACTAAGACCATCATCAGAATGGCAGCCAGCATGGTGAGCTCCAAAGTATGCACACATGCAGTGGTCACTACTTTGGAGAAAAAAACTGTACTCTTAATGCCATAAAAAGTGTGAAAAGGAGCCAATGTCACAGTCTGACACTCTGCTGACAGTACTAATTTTTAGTCAGCAAGGATGGGCCCGATTTTACCAACATTTTGCGCCTGTTTTCGAGTGTGAAATCGCGGTAAAGTCGGGTGTGAGGCCTTTATTGCGATCTGCACCCGCGTCCGCATAGATCGCCACTTTACCGAGACCCGCGAATGGCGGGGATCTGTTCCGCACCCAAATCGGGCGCAACGACAATTTAAATGCATTGGCATGCATTTAAATTGAATTAATGAACTGTCCGCCCAACTCTATCAGCATTTCCACCTTTACCACCGCGTTTGCTGATCCGGAACCGCGCTTTTAGGGACCTGCTGAATAAAAGTCTGAGTCGGGTGCTCCAGCTTCTGAAGGACGCCTTCAGAGCTTCCAACAGCTCTCTCTGACTCAGATCAGTGGTCGGGGGGAGGTGGGTCAGATCATTCTCTGGTTGGTGGGGGGAGGAGGGGAGTGAGGTCAGATCGTTGTCTGGTTGGGGGGGGGAGGAGGAGGAGGCAGATCAGATGTATCTCTGGTGGAGGGCGGAGGGAGGGCCGATCATTGTCTGGGGGGGGAGGGCTGACCGTTGTCTGGTGGTGGGGGGGGGGCTGATCATTGTCTGGTGGTGGGGGGGGAGGGCTGATCGTTGTCTGGCAGTGGGGGGGTGGGGGAGGCGGGTCAGATGTTCCTCTGGAGGGGAGGAGGAGTGAGGCAGGTTCGTTGTTGGGGGGGGGGAAGTGAGGCCAGATCACCGTCTGGCGGGGGAGGGGGGGGGTAAGTGAGGCCAGATCGTTGTCTTGACGGGGGGGGGGGGGGGGGTGGCAGATGGATCTCTAGTGGAGGGGGCAAATGGATCTCTGATGGGGGGGCAGATGGATCTTTGGTGGGGGGGGCAGATGGATCTCTGGTGGGGGGGCAGGAGGGTCCGCTGCCACTCTGCGGGCGATCGGTGGGGGGGAGGGGGCAGGGGTGCTGATCGGTCTGGGAAGTGGGGGTGATGAATAAGGGACACACACACACACCTCACTGTCCCCCATATCCCTCAGCCCCCACTACCCCAACCAATCGCCACCCCTGCCTCCTCCCCTCCACCGATCGCCCGCAGAGTGGCAGCAGACCCCCCTGTGCCCCCCACCAGAGATCTATCTGCCCCCCCCCACCAGAGATCCATCTGTGCCCCCCCCCCCCCAGCCCCGAGATACACCCTCGCTCCCAGGCCGCTTTCTCTGCTTTCTGCGGCTCAGGAGTGATCCGACACAGGCGCGCTTTGTCCAATTTTTTTCTAACTGCGCATGCGCAGTTCTGAGCTCTGATCGTTCCAGCAACGCTAAGCCCCGCCCACAGTGCAAATCGGCCTGGAGATGGCTGAGAGCATATGGGGGCACCTGAAAGCGGATTTCTTAGTCAGATCTGTACTACACCCAGATTCGGCACTTAGAATGAAAATGGTAAAAATCGGGCCCGATCACTCCTGAGCCGCAGAAAGCAGAGAAAGTGGCCTGGGAGCGAGGGTGTATCTCGGGCCCGATGTTTCAGATCTTACATTATGAAATTATCAATTCTCTTTGTCCTACAATCATCATGTTACATGTTGTTGGAAATTAAGATAGAAACTTGCTTTTCTATAACACTTTTCACGATCTTTTTAAAGTTTCATAGATTATTTACTGGTGTCACAAGTAGGCTTACATTCACACTGCAATGAAGTTACTGTGAAAATCCACAAGTCGCCACACTCCTGCACCTATCCAGTTGGTAGCTCTCTTGCCACTGAGTCAGAAGATTGTACATTCAAGTCCTATTCATGGGACGTTCGCACAAAATTAAGGCTGACACGTCAGTGCAGCAATGAGGGAGATTTTCTTTGTCTGGTGAAGTGTTAAACTGAGGCCATCGTTGGCCTCTCAGGGGAATATAAAAGAGCCCACGGCACTATTTTGAAGAGGAACCATGTGGTTTGGTAACCCGATCAATGCTTATCTATCAACCAGCATCAATAAATCAAATTACTGCTTGTGGGAGCTTGCTGTGTTCAAACTGGCTGCCATGTTTCCTCCATTACAACAGTGACTTACATCATTGTAAGTCACACTATACAGTGAGGATACAGTCGAGCTCAACAGTGAGATCCTCTGGTTTGCCCAGAGATATGGACGGCACTGTAGTATATGAGTGGCATGGTGGCACAATGGTTCGCATTGCTGCCTCACAGTGCCAAGGACCCAGGTTCGATTCCCGGCTTGGGTCACAGTCTGTGTGGAGTCTCCATGTTCTCCCCATATCCATGTGGGTGTTTCCTCCAGGTGTTCTGGCTTCCTTCCACAGTCCAAAGACATGCTGGTTGGGTGCATTGGGCATGTTAAATTCTGCCTCAGTGTACCCGAATAGGTGCAGGAGTGTGGCGACTTGTGGATTTTCACAGTAACTTCATTGCAGTGTGAATGTAAGCCTACTTGTGACACCAGTAAATAATCTATGAAACTTTAAAAAGATCGTGAAAAGTGTTAGAGAAAAGCAAGTTTCTATCTTAATTTCCATGTCAGTGTTGAGTTAAAATTATATTTAAAGACATCCATGAGTGAAAACAAAAAGCCAAATGCATCAGAAAGAACACCTAGTTTAAACGAAAATTGTTATCCAGTAGATAAACGCCAACAGATATGGGAAAGCAAATTTTAAGAGTGCAATCCAATTTTGAGTTTCAGAAAATAAATGCCTTTAGGTTTCCCCTCCAGATATATAATGCTATCTGAAACTCTTGATTGGAAACTGACAGTTGATTTGATTACAAGTATCCATTATGTTCTGGGGAGAAAATAAAGAACCACAAACCAAGTTTTAAAAATCAATAAATATCTAACAGGGTAAAAAGGGAAAGCTTGTTTTAACATTACATCACAGAAACATAGTGGTTATATAAGACTATTTTTATATGACGCTTTGCCTTAGTATTAATGAGCAAAATGGTCATAGATTCTAAATTGCATTCTGGGCTTGGAATTTTAACTCGGAGGGCGGGAGTTTCCAGTCATGCTCATTCCAATACCGTAAAATCCCACCCAAGCTCAACGAACCTTTGCATGGTATTTGCATGCTATTAGCTTCTTGCCTTTGCAAAGAAGGCCTGGAGAGAGATGCAGTGATATTTGTCTTGATTCATCCCGAGCAGCTCTGTGACACAGGACTCTTTGCTCTACGGGCTGTTCCCAGGGACGCACACCGAGACAAACATCAGTTGCTGCTGGATGGTCATCAACTTGGTGAAAGGCACTCTTTGATCTGCCCAAAACCTGTTGATCTTCCAGTGCAAAGAATTGTCCTCCATCAAGTATTGCAGACTGGCACATTCCAAGGTCCAGGACGACATGCTGAGGGGCGTGCTCAAGCTTGGGGCAGCCGCTGCCAAGACACAATGGGGAAAGGGCACTGTACAAGGCCTTTCAGCCAATGTAGACCGAAGGGCTAGCAACTAGAAAAATCCCTCAGACTGTCTATAAACGCTAACTGTGTGTAACTCTATTATAGCTATTACAGCACCACAGGGGGGATTTTGACCAATGTACGTAGTTTCAAAAAGAACTTTGGGCTTGTATTGAAATATATGTAATGTTCTTAGACTGGACACAGTGTAAATTTTGACCTCAGGGAAAAAGTAAATATGATCGCATTTTGCTGTTGTAATGATCGGAAATGATTCTGTAATGATTCTCAGATCATATATGAATAAAGTATATTTTTGAAATCATAAAAACAGACTTCTTGGCTTCACGGCCTTTTGGCTCAGATCAAGCATCAGATCAAGCCCAAGATGAGGGGTGTAATGCCTGAACTTGTCAGCTTGGATCTTGTTTGTTTCTTTTGTGGGGACAATGAATTGGGTTCAAACATAGAAACATAGAAATAGTAGTAGGCCATTCGGCCCTTCGAGCCTGCTCCGTCATTCATTTTGATCATGGCTGATCATCGAATTCAGTATCCTGATCCCCCCTTCCTCCCATATCCCTTGATCCCTTTAGCCCCAAGAGCTATATCTAATTTCTTCTTGAAATCAAACAATGTTTTGGCCTCAACTACATTCTGTGGCAGTGAATTCCACACATTCACCAACCTCTGGGTGAAGAAATTTCTCCTCACCTCAGTTCTATCCTCAAACTATGACCCCAGTTCTGGACTGCCCCACCATTTTTTCTGAATCTACTTTGTCTAATCCTGTTAAAATTTTCACGTTTCTTTGAGATCCCCTCTCACTCTTCTAAACTCCAGTGAATATAATCCTAACCTACTTAGTCTCTCCTCATATGACAGACCTGCCATCCCAGCAATCAGCATGGTAATCCTTCGCTGTACTTCCTCTATAGCAAGGACATCCTTTCTCAGATAAGGACACCAAAACTGCACACAATACTCCAGGGGTGGCCTCACCAATGCCCGAGACAATTGCAGCAAAACATCCCTATCTCTGTACTCAAATCCCCTCACTATGAAGGCCAACATACCATTTGGCTTCTTTACTGCCAACTGTACCTGCCCGTTCAATTGGACTTTGAGTTTATTTTTTGGAGCAAGCAAGGAATGAATTTGGTTTTGCCCAGTTCATTCTGAGCTTTAAGGATGGAGGAAACTTTTTTTTAAAACATAGACTTTTAAAATATGGAAACCTTATGTAAGGTTTTATTAGGAAATTAGTGATGAGAAGGGCATGAATTGGGCCTGCCATGAAAAGACATGACCATATGGACAGCTTGACCAAGTATGCTGATGAGACTCAAGTCTCATTATTCCTTGGACCTACAGGCCGGGCCCAAACAGACCAAACCAGCAATGAAGAATTCTAACTAGGCATGAGTTGCCTGAGCATTGATGGATTGAGTGCTAGAGCTTGGGTACCCATTCAACATTTCAATCTAAGATGACACACCAATGCAGCATTGAGGGAGTGGTCCAATGTCAGAAATGCCATCATTTGGCTGCAGTGTCAAACTGAGGGCCATCTTTCCCTTCAGTACTTTTGCTGAATATTTAATATCCCATAATATTATTGAGAGAAGAACTGGAGTTCTCCAGATGTACTCCACTATATTAATTCCTCAAACTCACCAAAACCGATTAATGGCAGAATGGTTATGGTGAAGAAGGAGGCCTTTTGGACAATTGTGTCTGCAATGGAAAGATTGAGGGAGGAGTTTTCTCATTATTTGGTAGAGTTGTGCAGTAAGATGGAAAAATGCGTGAAAGCCGCTGGCCTCAGAAGGGGCTTCCTCTGTTGTATTGCTGGCCTCTTGGAGAGGAACAATGTAAGGGAGCAGGTGTCATGGCATCACACTGGTGGTGCAGGCTCTTCAGTAACTTAGGTTTTTAATAGATGGGAGGTGCCCTTTAAAAAGGCCACCCAAATTTAAGGAAATTACTATAGAAGCTCACCCTCTTCCTTGCAACCCTCATCAAAGATTCTCCTCCCCACCCATCCACAGGCATGAAACCAGCCCACGCAACCTCTCCCACAGAATCCCCGTCTCCCCCCTTGGTATTGCTTGGGCAGTGACAGGGGGAAGTGCCAAGGGGCAGTGTCAGTGGGAAGTGCCAGGGGCCAATGTCAGGGGGTAGTGCCAAAGGTTAGTGTCAATTGACAGAGCCAGGGGGCAGTGCCATGTGACAGTGCCAGGGGTTAGTGGGGATAATGGATTGGGAAAATCCCACCAGCATAAATGCCATTTTGAGATTCCTGCAAGGTTTTCTGCCCCACCGCCATTCCCAACCACGCCCCCCTCCCCCCCCAACCGAGAAAGAGAGTAAAAAATGTCCCTCAGTGGTCATTCATTTCATTACTGGTTGTGAAATCATGCCCCGTGCAAATTAGCTGAAACGTTTGCTGAAGAGTTCAAAGCGTGCAGCATAATTGGAAATATTTTTGAGAAGCACACTGAGGTGCCAATTAAACCCAAGTCTTCTTTAATCTTTGGATCCACTACTTCTGATCCTGTGAGGATTAGAGTTTAATGAAGGGAAAGGATTTTTGACATATTCTTTAAATGGAAATATATTTCTTTCATCATCTTATTAGCAACTCCTCCTGATGAATTGACAGACTTTTAACCGACAGATAGCACGATCAGGAGTACCACAGTCTAGCACCACACAGATCAGTTGTATCTTTTTTTTTTGCTTTGGTTTCCTTAGTATCCATCTGTAACCAAGTAAAGAAATTCTACCTCAACCAAAAACACGCCACCTCACTATAACATGAAGCATTTTAAAACAATTGTTGTTTTGGAGACAAATGTTCAGTCAGATGTTACATGGAAGAGAATCCCTGACAGAGAGGAATAATTACATTTTGACTCAGGCTACCTGGTAGGAGCCTGAAAGCAACTTTACAACTGTTGAGATACAAGGACATGTCTCGAGGCCAACCTCCAGTTTAGGACAGAGCTGTAACACTGGGAAGACAGGATGTTTGGTGCTCAAAGAAGGGACAATCCCCCAGGTTTTGATAAGAGAGAGCTCGCACATGGATTGTGTAATACAGATTTCTCTCTTCTGTGAATCAAAATTGCCATTGGAGTTTTATCTCTGTAAGGAAGTCTCAAAACACCAGGTTAAAGTCCAATAGGTTTATTTGGTATGACGAGCCTTCGGAGCACTGCTCCATCATCAGGTGAGTCAGGAGGCGAGAAGGAGCAGTGCTCCAAAAGCTCATGATACCAAATAAACCTGTTGGACTTTAACCTGGTATTGTGAGACTTCTTACTGCGCCCACCACAGTCCAACCCCGGCATCTCCTCATCATGGTTTTATCACTGCTATTGGATGCCAATGTTCATATTACAAGTAGCTTCCTGACTGAAAGAAGAAGATACTCCAGCCGCCTATCAGAGGATAAGGGTGATGATGATGGGAGCATCAATATAAGTAGGTTGGTAAGTGAGCCAAAGCCATTTTCAAACTGTTACCAGAGTGGGGCAGTTAAAGTCAGAACCCCCCTCCCTCGCCCACAACAACTTAGTTTGTCTGATATGGTGCACTCTCTTACCTTACATACCCTGAATTTGGAGACTAATTACTCTAGTTCTACACTGAAATTTGGTCAGGCAAAATGTGAACACAGCTAGCACAGAGCATTGGGAAATCCTCACTCCTTATATCGCCAGGACTAGTCTTTTCTTTTAGTTTTCGTTCATTCATTCAACAAAACCCAATGTTCCTGTCAAGGCCAGCATTTATTATCCATCTCTGTTTTCCCTTGAGAAGCCATGAGGTGGAGATGCTGGCGTTGGACTGGGATGGGCACAGTAAGCAGTCTCACAACATCAGGTTAAAGTTCAACAGGTTCATATGGAATCA
This sequence comes from Mustelus asterias, assembly GCF_964213995.1. Taxonomy (NCBI): domain Eukaryota; kingdom Metazoa; phylum Chordata; class Chondrichthyes; order Carcharhiniformes; family Triakidae; genus Mustelus; species Mustelus asterias. Next base: position 25,934,105 of record NC_135807.1, read on the forward strand.
CGAACTTTCGGAGCGCTGCCACTTCAACAGGCTCCGAAAGCTCGCGATTCCAAATAAACCTCATAGAAATCATAGAAATCATAAAATCCCTACAGTACAGAAAGAGGCCACTCGGCCCATCGAGTCTGCACCGACCACAATCCCACCCAGGCCCTACCCCCATATCCCACCCACTGATCCCTCTAACCTATGCATCTCAGGACACTAAGGGGCAATTTTAGCATGGCAAATCAACCTAACCCGCACATCTTTGGACTGTGGGAGGAAACCGGAGAACCGGAGGAAACCCACGCAGCCACGAGGTGAATGTGCAAACTCCACACAGACAGTGACCCAAGCCGGGAATCAAACCCAGGTCCCTGGAGCTGAAAAGCAGCAGTGCTAACCACTGTGCTACCGTGCCGCCCCTGCCTGTTGGAATTTAACCTGGTGTTGTGAGACTTCTGACTGTGCCCTTGAGAACGATGAGCCTTCTTCTTGTATCGCTGCAATCTGTGTCCTGGAGATAATTCTACTATGCTATTAGACAGGCAGTTTTGAGATTTTGACCCAGCAACAGTGAAGGAATAGTAATAAGTTTCCCAGTCAGGATGGTTGGGGTGATTTTGCGACCTTAGACAGTCGGTGGAATCGTATTTTCCCATTCACCATGCCGCTTGCCGGCGACAAATTCCCTGCCCGTTCATTTCAGTGAGTTGTAATAAATTTAAATCAAATTAAAGGATTTCCCCACCATATGATCACCCCCTCACTGAATATTCATACTCAGTGCCAGGCCCTCTGGGGAGCCACACTTGGGGAGGTGGAGGGGGGGGGAAGGCCCCCTCACATGTGAGTGGGAGGGGGTTGCCCTACTGTGTGTGCAGGATTGAGGGCAGAGGTTGCCCAATGCCTCACTGTGGAGGTGAAGGGGAGGGGGACTGATATTGCCTCTATATTTGTGGGGGGGGGGGGGGGGGGGATGTGTGTGTGTTTGTGAGTTGAACCGATACTTGTGGGGTGGAACCCCCCCTCTCTGTGGGCCGGAGCCCCCCCCTGTCTGTGGGCCATGAGGATGTGGGTGGAATTCATTCATAACATTGATCAGGTTGCCCTTTTAAAGATGGCATCCCGATCTCTCTGGAGCCAGCATTGCCAGCTCTATTAGGCCCCGCCCCGCCACAATGATGGCGAAAACCGTGCCTCCATATTTTTTTTTTGCACAGAGTGCATTATAATCTGGAGAGAAAACTCTGGAGAGAGGAACACACCAGTTTTCTCGTCTCAACCAGCACTTTGTGCAGAGGGGAAGATTCAGCCCGGTGTATGAGTTGGAGAAAAATTTGGAAGTCGTGTTTCTGTGCCCATGGTGCCTTTGGCTATTCAAGTGATAAGGGTCGTAGATTTGGGAGGTACTGTCAAAGAAGTCCTGGTATATTGCTGTTGTGCATTTTGTACAGTGTCAGAGATATATGTGAGACAAGTCGACAACTGTACCCGAATTCTTAATAAGTGCTCCCATTTCACGAACCTGAAATTGCTGAAACGCCACACACAATTTCTCTCCCACCCAAAAAAAAATCCTTTCATCCTTTCCCTTTCCCTGGACATCATTTCCATTCTTCAACCACATCTCGAAACATTTGGCCAGGCATCCCTTAATCCTATGTTCCACCTTCATCAACAGGTTCTTAAATGATACCTTATCAAATTCTTTTTGAACATCCACATAAAATAAATCCAATATATTTGCTTTATCTGTCCTCTCTATTCTATCTTCAAAGAAATGTGTAAGTTTTGCCAAGCGTGACCAGACTTTGAGAAATCTGTGCTGACTGATTCTAATTGAACTATGATTTTTTTTTTGTAATTTCATCCCTCACTCTGCACTCTTGTTTATTGGTACCTGAAATAAGACTGGCTGCAGTCCTATAATTCTTTAGGCTTCTCTCATCTCTTCCTTTGAAATTTAGGGTCACATTTGCCATGCTAATTTTGCTTTCTACAGACGCAGTTAGTCTAAGATTTTGCTTTTTATTTACAGCTTATTCTAGTGTCCTTTGATGCCCAAAGCATACAGGAAAAACAACTAAACAAGAACAATTGAGATGGTTAAAAACGACAGCAGTTTGCAACTATTGCTTAGGTATATAAGATTGCATGGCAATATTCAAAGGTGAACAGGGGTGTTCTCCTCAATGTCCTGGCCAATATTTATTACTAACGTTATTGAAACAGATTACCTTCATTACTGTTTTTTGAACACTTTGCACAATTTGCTGTTCTATTCACAATTTCTCAGACAATGTCCAAGTCCAGCACAGCACCATAGAACCATAGAAAATTACAGCTCAGAAACAGGCCTTTTAGCCCTTCTTGTCTGTGCCGAACCATTTTATGCCTAGTCCCACTGACCTGCACTTGGACCATATCCCTCCACACCCCTCTCATCCATGAACCCGTCCAAGTTTTTCTTAAATGTTAAAAGTTTACCACTTTATCCAGCAGCTCATTCCACACTCCCACCACTCTCTGCGTGAAGAAGCCCCCCCTAATATTCCCTTTAAACTTTTCTCCTTTCACCCTTAACCCATGCCCTCTGGTTTTTTTCTCCCCTAGCCTCAGCGGAAAAAGCCTGCTTGCATTCACTCTATCTATACCCATCAAAATCTTATACACCTCTATCAAATCTCCCCTCAATCTTCTACGCTCCAGGGAATAAAGTCCCAACCTATTCAATCTCTCTCTGTAACTCAGCTTCTCAAGTCCCGGCAACATCCTTGTGAACCTTCTCTGCACTCTTTCAATCTTATTTACATCCTTCCTGTAACTAGGTGACCAAAACTGTACACAATACTCCAAATTCGGCCTCACCAATGCCTTATATAACCTTACCATAACACTCCATCTGGACAATTTCCAGGTCTGAGAAGGTGAGTGGCAATTAACATGCTGCTATATTCTCATGCTTCCCTGTCTTTGCATCAAACCTCATCATCCTCATTCTGGATCATTGTACATGGAGGCATTTTTGCTAACTCCTTCGAATTTAAGGGTGTCACCGCTGTTGTGCTTCCTCTTGGCATGATGCATTTATTGTCTTGTATAGAACAGCTTATAAAGTGGCTGCAGTTCCAAGATTTTGACCCAATGACAGTGAAGAACGGGATTCTCTGGTCATGCTGGTCTAAAAGCCGGAAATTCCTGCCCGAGCGTCAATACATTTCACCCGCTAAAATTCCAGTGGCTGGCAGGATGGGAGAATTCTGGCTTATATTTCCAAGTCAGAAAGTCGGGTGGGAGCTTGGAGGGGAATTTCCAGATGGTAGGTGGTGCAGTTCCCATTTGTCTGCTGTTGTTGTCTTTCTTGATGGTAGCGATCGTGGGTTTGAAAGGTGCTGCCTAAGAAGCTTTGCTAAGTTCTTGCAATGCATTTTGTTGATGGTACACACTGCTGCCACTGTTTGTCAATGGTGAAGGGAATGAATGTTTGTTGAAGGGGTGCCAATTAAGGGGTGCTTGTTGCTGGATGGTGTCAAGCTTTTTGAATGCTGTTGGAGCAGCACTCATTCAGGCAAGTGGAGAGAATTCCAACACATTGCTGACTTGCGCCTTGTAGTTGGTAGACAGGCTTTGGGGAATCAGGAGGTGATTTACTCACTGCAGGATTCCTAGCCTCTGACCTGCTTTTGTAGTCACAGTATTTATATGGCTAGTTCAGTTCAGTTTTGGGTCAATGGTGACCCCCAGGATGTTGATAGTGGGGGATTCAGTGATAGTAATGCCATTGGATGTCATGGGGTGATGGTAAGATTCTTTTTTGTTGAATTAGTCATTATCTGACACTTGTGTGGCATGAACGTTATTGACCACAAGCCTGGATATTATCCAGTTCTTGCTGCATTTGGACATGAACCACTTCAGTATCTGAAGAGTCGTGAATGGTCCTGAACATTGAGCAATCATGAGGAAACATCCCTACCTCTGACCTTATGATGGAAGGAAATTGTTTAATTAAGCAGTTAAGATGGTTGGGCCGAGAACACTACCCTAAGGAACTCCTGCAGTGATATCCTGGAATGAGATGGTTAACCTTCAACCACTAAAATCATCTTAGAAAGAAACATAGAAAAACTACAGCACAAACAGGCCCTTTGGCCCACAAGTTGTGCCGAACACATCCCTACCTTCTAGACCTACCTATAACCCTCCATCCTATTACGCTCCATGTACTCATCCAGGAGTCTCTTAAAAGACCCTATTGAGTTCGCCTCCACCACCACTGACGGCAGCCGATTCCACTCGCCCACCACCCTCTGTGTGAAAAACTTACCCCTAACATCTCCCCTGTACCTACCCCCCAGCACCCTAAACCTGTGTCCTCTCGTAGCAGACATTTCCACCCTGGGAAAAAGCCTCTGAGAGTCCACCCGATCTATGCCTCTCAACATCTTATACACCTCTATTAGGTCTCCTCTCATCCTTCGTCTCTCCAAGGAGAAAAGACCGAGCTCCCTCAGCCTATCCTCATAAGGCATGCCACTCAATCCAGGCAACATCCTTGTAAATCTCCTCTGCACCCTTTCAATCTTTTCCATATCCTTCCTATAGTGAGGCAACCAGAACTGAGCACAGTACTCCAAGTGGGGTCTGACGAGGGTCCTTTGTAGCTTTGTGCCAGGTATGAATCCAACCAACTCCTATTCCCATTGACACCAGTTTTGCTTGGTCAAACGCTGTCTCAAAGGCAAGGGCAGTCATTCTCAAATCACCTCTGGGATTCAGCACCTTTGTCCATGTTTGAACCAAGGCTGTAATGAGGTCAGGAGCTGAATGGCCCTGGCAAAACTCAGCTGAGTGTCACTGAGCAGATTATTGCAAAGCAATTGCCATCTGAGTCTCTGACATATGACTCCATTCAATGGAATGGAGGTGTTTGGCTTTGTGCCTTGGGAAGATTTCTGGCATTGATTTGACGTTGAAGGGTAAACTTTTGACGAAAAAGCTTCCAAATGGTGTTATAAAGGTTGTGAGTAATTTAAGCATCAAGGTGCAGTTAGGTTAAGCACCAGAAAGACCAAAAACTGCTGCACCTGTGTCTAACTTCTTAAAGTGTACCTTGTTTCCCTCCACTAAGATATCAGTTTCCACTTGGTTCTTGGATCTCTCTGAGGAAAGGCAATTCAATATCTTGGATATCGTCTACTTCAACCTTATGAAGGCTTCCCTTTGTGTGGATTCAGTACAAGCTTCTTGCTGTGGCACACAGTGGCCTAACTTTTTACATAGATAGCAATCCACCTTTTTGGCAGTACAGTTTTCACCCCCATGCGTTTCCTTGCCACACCAATTACAGTTAGATTGGGATGTTGATGGATGCTCTTCCTGTCTCCATTGTTTTTTTTTAGCAAATAAGAGCTTTTCTGTTTTTATTTTGACAAACTCGGCGAAGTCAGCTGCTTTTGAGATAGGGCTTCTCCCCATTACTCTGAACCACAGATCAATTCTATTTTCTGACCTCAGCTTGTCTGTTCAATTAGATTGCCTCGGTTAGATCATCTTGTAAGCGATCAGACAAGACACCATCTAAAACCTCCATGAGCATTCTGTCTCTGATGAGTTGATCTTTCAAACTGCCATGCTTACAATCCTCTGTAAATTTATACAGGTAATTTATGACTGCATCAACACCTTTCTCCTGACGTATTGCCCTTGGGCACTTTTTAAATTTATCCCACTCAACGATGTATGTCCTGTATTCTTTTTCAGATTGAAGTAGGTATCAAGGGCTTTGATTACTTCATTGTACATAGCCTTCCATGCATGCCGGTGCAGCAGCCAGTAAAAAAAGGCCAAAGGTATGTTGGCCTTCACAGTGAGAGGATTTGAGCACAGGAGCAGGGATGTCTTGCTGCAATTATACTATCATAGAATCCCTACAGTGCAGAAGGAGGTCATTCGGCCCATCGAGTCTACACCGACCACAATCCCAGCCAGGGCCCATGCCCATAACCCTATGTATTTACCCTAACTAGTCCCCCTGACACTAATGGGCAATTTAGCATGGCCAATCCACCTAACCCACACATCTTTGGACTTGGTGAGGCCACACCTGGAATATTGTGTGCAGTTTTGGTCTCCTTATCTGAGGAAGGATGTTCTTGATTTGGAGGGAATGCAGAGAAGATTTACTAGACTGATTCCTGGGATGGCGGGACTGACATATGAGGAGAGATTGAGTCGGTTAGGATTGTTTTCGTTGGAGTTCAGAAGAATGAGGGGGGAATCTCATAGACATCTATCAAACTCTAACAGTGCTAGACAGGGTCGATGCAAGAAGGATGTTCCCGATGGTGTCCAGAACTAGAGGTCACAGTCTGAGGATACAGGATAGACCATTTAGTATAGAGATGAAGAGAAACGTCTTCACCCAGAGAGTGGTCAGCCTATGGAATTTGCTACCACTTAAAGTAGTTGAGGCCAAGGCATTAAGTGTTTTCAAGAAGGAGTTAAATATAGCCTTTCAGGTGAAGGGGATCAAAAGATAGTGGGGGGTGGGTTGGTGGTGTGGGGGGGAGGCAGGATCAGACTATTGGGTTAGATGATCAGCCATAATGAATGGCAGAGCAGACTCGGAAGGCCAAATGGCCTCCTCCTATTTTTTATGCTTCCCCTCATTGATAAGCAGCATGACAAGGGTGTCATCTGCCATCACCCATTGCATAAAATTGCTTTCTCAATACTCTCATTTGCAATGAGGCTAAAGCAGTGCAATATCTGGCAAATCTCTGGTACCATTTTGGCCATGATTCTGCTTGGATGGGATTTGTGACCTTCTCAAAGCCTTCAGGCAAATGGCAGAGGCTTCTCTCTCAGCATTTCCCGCACTGACACCATACATTATCCTTGCTTTGTTCGATTAATACAAAATACTTAACAAGTCTGCAGAGGGAAATGAGGCAGGAGCTTTATTGGAACACATCTTACTGTTGTGGCTTGGATTTTCCATGAGGCTGTACGAGGAAACCAAGCATGTGATGTTGCATCACTTCCTGTGAGGATGTTGTTTTCCAGGTGTTTTTAATATCCTGCGGATTCACTCAACCAACACTGTGTATGTTGGATTTTACTCAAACACCTCTGCATATATCAGACAAAAGGATGACACACACAAACCAATAGTAAATAACCAAATCACAACTTTATTCCAAACAGTAAAAGACTTAAGTTTTACAACTTTAACAATTCTCTCTCTCTCACTAATTGATCATTTAGAAATTCATATACTAACCCAGATTCTCATGATTCCGTCAGTACGTTGAACTCTCAAGTCTGTCTCTCTCTCTGGTCTGGAGGCAAGCTGCTTTTGTCACTGCCATGTCCTGATGTGCTTCTGCGGGAAGCTGGAGAGGTGGGTTCTCCTGGATGCTGCTAGCATAGGTTTCTTATATCTATCTGGCTACCTTCCGGAATCTTCTGAGGATTTGGCCTATCAGTACTTAGATCTGATTAGCTTCACATCATTGTTGATGTGTTTCAATGGGTGTTAATGAGTTTCAATGGTGGACGCTTTGTGTTTGTGTGTTAGATGTCTCGTTTCAGCTTCTAATATGCATCAAATCTTTTGTTTCACCGATGCACATTTGTCCCATGTATATCGTGGTGATTTGTTTCTCAGGAAATGTATAACTGTCTTTTGACACATGCTAACATGTCCTGGTGCATCATTGGTTTTCCATTGTCCAAAGCCAAACTTGCAAAAGGCCTGTCTCCAGGCACTGTTTAGGACTGAGATAATCCCAGCATACCTTGCTTTTAGGCCAATTTCTATGCCCGTTTTTATGTCATTTTGTTGTGCCTGCATTTCTGGCCTAATGTTTGTCTGCGGTTGGTTTTCTTTCAATGATTCTATTTTACTCAAGCAGTCACCGGCTGCGACAATGTACACAGCACATGATTAGCAAATTAACTTCTGTAGCTTAACTTCTGTAGTAGGGAAAATGCTTGAATCTATCATCAAGGAAGAAATAGTGAGACATCTGGATATAAATTGTCCCATTGGTAAGACGCAGCATGGGTTCAAGAAGGGCAGGTCATGTTTGACTAATTTGGTGGAATTCTTTGAGAACATTACATGCGCAGTGGACAATGGGGAATATGTGGATGTGGTGTATCTGGATTTCCAGAAGGCATTTGACAAGGTGCCGCACCAAAGACTGTGACATAAGATAAAGGTGCACAGTGTTACGGGTAATGTATTAGCATGGATAGAGGATTGGTTAACTAACAGAAAGCAGAGAGTGGGGGTAAATGGGTGTTTTTCTGGTTAGCGATCAGTGATTAGTGGTATGCCTCAGGGATTAGTGTTGGGACCGCAATTGTTTACGATTTACATAGATGATTTGGAGTTGGGGACCAAGTGTAGTGTGTCAAAATTCGCAGATGACACTAAGATGGGTGGCAGAGCAAAGTGTGCAGAGGACGCTGAAAGTCTGCAAAGGGATATAGATAATCTAAATGAGTGGGCGATGGTCTGGCAGATGGAGTACAATGTTGGTAAATGTGAGGTCATCCATTTTGGTAGGAATAACAGCAAAATGGACTCTTATTTAAATGGTAAAAAATTGCAGCATGCTGCTGTGCAAAGGGACCTGGGTGTCCTTGTGCAGGAATCTCAAGGAGTTGCTTTGCAGGTGCAGCAGGTAATTAAAAAGGCAAATGGCATTTTGTCTTTCATTGCTAGAGGGATGAAGTTTAAAAACAGTGAGGTTATGTTGCAGCTGTCTAAGGTGCTGGTGAGGCCACACCTGGAATACTTGTACAGTTTTGGTCACCTTGAGAAAGGATATACTGGCACTGGAGGGGGTGCAGAGGAGATTCACGAGGTTGATTCCGGAGTTGAGAAGGTTGACTTATGAGGAGAGACTGAGTAGACTGGGGCTATACTCATTGGAATTCAGAAGAATGAGGGGAGATCTTATAGAAACATATAAGATTATGAAGGGAATAATAAGATAGAAGCAGGGAAGTTGTTTTCACTGGCGGATGAAGCTAGAACTAGGGGGCACAGCCTCAAAATAAGGGGAAGCAGATTTAGGGCTGAGTTGAGGAGGAACTTCTTCACACAAAGGGTTGTGAATCTGTGGAATTCCCTGCCCAGTGAAGCAGTTGAGGCTACCTCATTGAATGTTTTTAAGGCAAGGATAGATAAACTTTTGAACAGTAAAGGAATTAAGGATTATGGTGAGCGGGCAGGTAAGTGGAGCTGAGTTCACAAAAAGATCAGCCATGATCTTATTGAATGGTGGAGCAGGCTCGAGGGGCCAGATGGCCTTCTCCTGCTCCTAGTTCTTATGTTCTTATGTTAAACAATTAGAATTAACCCATCCATAACCCAATAAGACCATAAGACAAAAGACCATAAAACCATAAGACATAGGAGCAGAATTAGGCCACTCGGCCCATCGAGTCTGCTCCGCCATTCAATCATGGCTGAAATTTTTCTCATCCCCATTCCGATGCCTTCTCCCCATAACCCCCGATCCCCTTAAAGGTCCCCATGAGGTAGACAAATAGCCAATAAAACACTCCATCTCCATATTTGAGATTGCTTTGCCTTTTGTAGCGTTCATTCCACATTTAGTATCAATGAGTCGGATTTTCCAGTCGCGCTCGCCCCAAGTCCGGAAAATCCCACCCGTGGTCAATGGACCTTTGCATGGTCCATCCCCCACCCGCTACAGTTCCCGTGGCGGGAAGGACAGGAAAATTCCCCCCAATATCATCCTGTATTATGATTAGTCCTCAGGCTGTCTTCACTCACCAAAACCAATCTCCTGTACCGGATAAAAAGAAAATCAAAAGGAATTTCGCCATCTGGTACAGATGGAAGAAAATGTTGGCACTGATATTAATATCGTGTCAGCCATCCCAAATGGCTTCATGTAAAATTAATTAATTTTCACATGCAGTTATTGTTGTTCTGGAGGCAAATACAGCCATCAATTTGCATATGGTGGAGTCCGGCATCCAAGAACATCAACTTGTTCAAAGTTGTCTTTATTGAGTGTAATTCTGGCTTGAATTCAGTTGCTTCTCGGCCTTTTGGATAAGATCAAGCGTCAGATCAAGCCCAAAATGGAATGCAATGCCTCATCTTGTCAGTTTGGACTTGTTTAAAGTTTATTCATTCGTACTGCAAGCAGGCTTACATATACACTGCAGTGAAGTTACTGTGAAAATCCCCTCGTCTCCACACTCCGGCGCCTATTCGGGTACACTGAGGGTGAATTTAGCAGGGTTAATGCACCTAACCAGCACATCTTTTGGATTGTGGAAGGAAACCGGAGCACCTGGAGGAAACCACCAGACACTGGGGAACATGCAAACTCCGCACAGCCAGTGACCCAAGCCAAGAATTGAACCCGAGTCCTTGGCGCTGTGAGGCAGCCGTGCTAACCACTGTTTGTCTCCCTTAGGGGGACCTTGAATTGGATTCAGTTGGAATCTGAATTTGGTTCTTGGAGCAAGCAAGGAGTGGATTTGGGTTTGCCCAGTCCACTCTGAGCATTGGCATTGTAAATTTAAGGATGGAGTAAAAAAATTTTTTTTAAATCCTTCTCTTTTTCAAATGACATCTTTGTAAAAAACAGGAAGCAAAGGGTGGGGTAAATGGGTGTTTTTCTGGTTGGGGATCAGTGTTGGGACTGCAATTGTTTACGATTTACATAGATGATTTGGAGTTGGAGGCCAATTGTACTGTGTCAAAATTCACAGATGACACTAAGATGAGCGGCAGAGCAAAGTGTGCAGAGGATGCTGAAAGTCTGCAAAGGGATATAGATAGTCTAAGTGAGTGGGCGAGGGTCTGGCAGATGGAGTACAATGTTGGTAAATATGAGGTCATCCATTTTGGTAGGAATAACAGCAAAATGGACTCTTATTTAAATGGTAAAAAATTGCAGCATGCTGCTGTGCAAAGAGACCTGGGTGTCCTTTGTGCAAGAATCACAAGGAGTTGGTTTGCAGCTGCAGCAGCTAATTAAGGCGGCAAATGGAATTTTGTCCTTCATTGCTAGAGGGATGGAGTTTAAAAACAGCGAGGTTATGTTGCAGCTGTACAAGGTGTTGGTGAGGCCACACCTGGAGTACTGCATACAGTTTTGATCTCCTTACTTGAGAAAGGATATACTGGCACTGGAGGGGGTGCAGAGGAGATTCACTCGGATGATTCCAGAGTTGAGAGGGTTGGCTTATGAGGTGAGACTGAGTAGACTGGGGCTATGCTCATTGGAATTCAGAAGAATGAAGGGAGATCTTATAGAAACTTTTAAGATTATGAAGGGAATAGATAAGACAGAAGCAGGGAAGTTGTTTCCACTGGTGGGTGAAACTAGAACTTGGGGGCATAGCCTCAAAATAAGGGGGAGCAGATTTAGGACTGAGTTGAGGAGGAACTTCTTCACACAAAGGGTTGTGAATTTGTGGAATTTCCTGCCCAGTGAAGCAGTTGAGGCTAACTCATTGAATGTTTTTAAGGCAAGGATAGCAAAAGTTTTGAACAGTAAAACAATTAAGGGCTATGGTGAGCGGGCGGGTAAGTGGAGCTGAGTCCATGAAAAGATCAGCCATGATCTTATTGAATGGCGGAGCAGGCTCAAGGGCCCAATTGGCCTACTCCTGCTCCTAGTTATAATGTTCTTATGTGCGTATGAATCAGCAGAGCGGATGGATGAGCCTTCAGCAAAAACTTCGCATCTAATGGATAATTTGTCGATTTAACAGCCCTTCAATAGTAGATTTGAGTTTCAGTGCATTCATAAAGAACAGATTATTTTAAACAGGTGATTGTCTTTGTTAAAATGGCAGACTGAAGAGTTTCATCCAAATTCATTACCACATTAACTTCCAAAATTGCACAGTTCAATTTCAATACCATTAATTGGGAAGTAACTTGCCCTTAGTTAGATCTCAATGGGAATTTTCGAGGCTATCAAGAGATAATGGAAGAAATAATTACTCACCACCGATAGGCTTAACACCTCACACTAGAGAATTATAAAATTCCCAGCATCTATTGGAAGTGATGAATTTAAATTACCTGACTCAAATTCCTAAAGAAACCTGATTGGTGTTTTACCAACTTACCAGTATAGACTGCTACACGACACACTCTAAGGGGTGCTGAATTTAATCATCTCCAAGATTGTGTCATTCTGCCTCAGGGAAGGGTTAACCCTTTCTCCCCCCCCCCCCCCCCCCCCCCCCGAGATGTATTATTTTTCCCAAAACATTGTTCACATTGTTGAATTACCGCATCACAGAATTGTTACGGTGCAGAAGGAGGCCATTTGGCCCATCGTGTCTGCATCAGAAGCTCTCATTTTGGCAAGGCCAGAGAGTCACATGTAGACCCTCGAGGGTCAGATACACTGACTTGTATGAATAATGTAATTCTACCATATGAATACTCGCTACTCTAGGTGCCAGTTTAATATGAGGGCTGTCTGAGCAATTTTCTGCAGTTGCACATAAAGGTTTTGTGCCCTCTCCCAGGGAGGAATCTGATTAGGTGGGAGGTTAACAGGTGGGCACCCTCCCACCTCCACTTGATTAAGTACATGGGCGGCTTTCCCAACCCACTGCCAATTGACATCCTTAAGTGGACAGTCATTGCCCACTTAAGAGCTTCAAACTGCTGCTGTTGGTATTTACCCAGTGGTGGGCAGAGGCCTGCCATGCAGAAAGCACGACTAGTAAATCTAAGTAGGGTTGGCTGTGGGCTCCCCGGGTTGGGGAGTTCTTCATTCAAAAGTACTCAGTGCCTGATTGAGGGATCCAACATTGGGAAGGAGGGGCCCACTGAAAATCATCCCTTGCCCTCATGCTGACACCCCTCACCCGCGACCCCCACATCATTCCCCCCCCCCCCCCGCCCTTGCCACCACTCACGTCTGGCCTTTGATCCATTGGTGATCCTAAGCCTCAGGAGTGTGTCATACCAACAGCAGCCACTACCTCTTCGGTGGTGCTACTGTTCAGTAGAACTGCTGGCCTCTGATTGGGCAGCAGCTCTTGGCGAACAAAACTTGGGGTCCATGCTCCTGGGGTAAGGCCCATTGCTGGTCTGTTATGTGCCTGAATAAATCAAAATGCTGTGAGATGTCCCTAAAATGTCATAGCTCCCATTGTCTGGACAAAATTCTGTCGCAAGGTAAATCAATGTATTTAGAACTATTTGGCGTTATATTCTGATTATAAAATGCCTTTGACTAATATATTGCCATGATTGTCACTATATTGATTGCAATCTTTATTAACTGCCATAAATATTTTCAAAAGTGACAATCAATACTTGTCATAGGAAATCTTTACAAAAGTGTCAGTGTGTGTATAAATTCAAACTCACTTTTATTTGGCCTTTACAGACTTTGTTTGCTGGAAGAAGCTAAGGATATTTTTACTCTAAAAAATAAAATTGATTTGCTCAGATACATTCACATAGTTTCAGATGTTAAAATAGTTTTATGAGGCATTTGGAGCACCCCAGTTATCACTCGGTACTTGAAAGGTTCAAGGTAATCAGACCGAGTCAATGGCCGGAATTTTACTGCCTCGCCCACCATCGGAATCAAAGTGGATGAGCAGTGGCAATGGGAAATCCCGTTGAATTCTGGCGGGATTTTACGGTTTCGGGACGAGCAAGACCATAAAATCTCGCCCAATATATTTTTGTACAAGGGAAATCATGTTTCACCAACTTATTGGAGTTCTTTGAGGAATTAACTTGTGCTACTTGGGCGGCACGGTAGCACAGTGGTTAGCACTGCTGCTTCACAGCTCCAGGGACCTGGGTTCGATTCCCGGCTTGGGTCACCGTCTGTGTGGAGTTTGTACATTCTCCTCGTGTCTGCGTGGGTTTCCTCCAGGTGCTCCGGTTTCCTCCCACAGTTCAAAGATGCGCGGGTTAGGTTGATTGGTCATGCTAAAGAAATTGCCCCTTAGTGTCCTGGGATGCGTAGATTAGAGGGATTAGCGGGTAAAATATATGGGGGTAGGGCCTGGGTGGAATTGTGGTCGGTGCAGACTCGATGGGCCGAATGGCCTCTTTCTGTACTGTAGGGTTTCTATGATTTATATGAATAGAAGGGGACCTGTGGATATACTGTACTTAGATAATCCAGGAGGTCATGGAGTCATAAAATCATAGAGGTTTACAGCATGGAAACAGGCCCTCCTGCCCATGCCGCCCATTTTTGTTTAAACCCCTAAGCTAGTCCCAGTTGCCCACATTTGGCCCATAGCCCTCTATACGCATCTTACCCATGTAACTGTCCAAACACTTTTTAAAAGACAAAATTGTTCCCGCCTCTACTGCTACATCTGGCAGCTTGTTCCAAACACTCACCACCCTCTATATGAAAAAATTGCCCCTCTGAACACTTTTGTATCTCTCCCCTCTCACCCTAAACCTGTACCCTCGAGTTTTAGGCTCCCCTGCTTTTGGGAAAAGGTATTGACTACCTAGCTGATCTATGCCCCTCATTATTTTACAGACCTCTATAAGATCACCCCTCAGCCTCCTACGCTCCAGAGAAAAAAGTCCCAGTCTATCAAGCCTCTCCTTATAATTCAAACCATCAAGTCCTGGTAGCACCCTAATAAATCTCTTCTGCTCTCTTTCTAGTTTAATAATATCCTTTCTGTAATAGGTTGACCAGAACTGTGCACAGTATTCCAAGTGTGGCCTTACCAATGTCTTGTACAACTTCAACAAGACGTCCCAACTCCTGTTTTCAATGTTCTGACTGATGAAACCAAGCATGCTGAATGCCTTCTTCAACACTCTGTCCACCTGTGACTCCACTTTCAAGGAGCTATGAACCTGTACCCCGAGATCTCTTTGTCCTCTAACTCTCCCAACGCCCTACCATTAACTGAGTAAGTCCTGCCCTGGTTCAATCTACCAAAATGCATCACCTCGCATTTATCTAAATTAAACCCCATCTGCCATTCGTCAGCCCATTGGTCAATATCTTTTCCCAAAGGTAGTTGATAAAATGCCACATCAATGGAAAATAAAAGTACACGGAATAGATGGGAACGTGTTGGCACGGACAGATCATTGATTGGCAAACAGGAAACAAAGAGTAGGTATAAATGGGGGTCGGTTAGTTCCGTTTGCTGGACGGCTGGTTTGTGATGCAGAGCAATGGCAACAACGCGGGTTCAATTCCCGTACCGGCTGAGGTTATTCATGAAGGCCCCGTCATCTCAACCTTGCTTACCTGAGGTGTGGTGATCTTTAGGTTAAATGGGTCATTTTCAAGGTGGCAAGATATAATGTGTGGTGTGCCACAGGGGTCAAAACTGGGACCTCAACGGTTTACAATTTATATAAATGTGGTTCTTGAAGGGATAGATGGAATGTTTGCCAAATTTGCTGGTGACTCAGGGAGTGCCAAGGGAGCGGGGCCTGAGAGAGTGGGGCAAATGGGGAGGTCAGGGCCGTGGGGGAGGGTGCGATTGGTGAGGGTGAGGGTGGGGGGTCCCGCTTGTCAATCTGCATAGGGATCAGTGGCAAAGGGAATGGAACGGGCTTTTCGGGGTGGGGGTACTTGGAATGTCGGGTGGGGGTTGGTCGCGGAAATCAGGGCTGCCGGGTGTGGGGGTGGGGAGACCGGGGGTACATCATGGTGGGCCGGGGGTGGGGGGTGGAGGGGAGAGTGTCAGTGATCGGATGGTGGAGTGGGGGGAAGGGGGGGAGGGGGGGAGGGGGGGAGGTTGCAACGCCAGCGATGTGGGATTGCGGGGCTGATCAGCGATCGGACTGGCCAGCGATCAGGAGGCCGGCAGTGCGGGATATAGCATATGCGCTAATCTCGGCGCTGAAAGATCGGTGCAGGAGCAGTGGCCCGCTCAGTGCTATGCTGCCGGCCTCTCCAGCAGGAATAGTCTCCGCCCACTGATTTTTATTGTAACTCTCGCTAGGGCACTCTGTGATGTACAGAGTGTGGGAGATTCATTTTGAAAATCCTGCTGAAAAACTAACGGGATTTACTCCAGTTTTCATGTGAGTTTGGCACTTAGAATTGTTTTGGGAGAATCCCACTCATAAGATCCTGAGGGGGTCTTGACAGAGTGGATGTGGAGAGGATGATGCCTCTTGTGCGAGAAATTAGAACTAGAGGTCACTGTTTAAATATAAGGGTGTCTCATTTAAAATGGATGTGAGCTGAATTTGTTTCTCTCAGCGGATCCTGGGAACTCTCTTCCTAAAAAGGCAGGGGAAATAGTATTTTTGTATACTTTTAAGGCAGCGGTGGATAGACTTTTTGGTGATCGGTTGTTGGGGTTGGCGGGATGCAGATTTGAGTTTCCCGTCAGATCAGCCATGATCTCATTAAATGGCGGAGTAGGCTTGAGGGGCCAAATGGCCTACTCCTGCTCCTAATTTATATGTTTGCAAAATAAACTGGCTGCTGCAAATATGTATTCTCTTATTAAGGAGATGAAAGATGGAGCCAGAGACTAGAGAAGTAATTCCAGTTTTATATCTGGTTTTGCTGCCAGAGCTTTAGTTGTAAAGAGATTATTTGTCTGCTCCTTGGATGAAAATGGACATGCAAATAGATCGCTTGCTGTATAATTGGTAAATACGGACCATCTGTGCTAACTGAAGTAATCTCACCTTATTGCAAGTGTATCTCAATTGACCTCAGTGCCTCGGGCGAGGAAATGTGTAAAATTGGCCATGAGTTTGGGTATAGTTATGCGGTTTTTGAAATTGTGATTGTCTGCACATTGACCATAACTGGGCTAATAAGCATTGTCTCAGTGTAGAGATGGCCCCAAATATTGGGCGGCACGGTGGCACAGTAGGGCAGCATGGTGGGAGGAAACCGGAGCACCCGAAGGAAACCCACACAGACACGGGGAGAACGTGAAAACTCTGCACAGATAGTGACCCAAGCTGGGTATCCAACCCAGGTCCCTGACAGCAATGGTTAGCACTGCTGCCTCACAGCGCCAGGAACCCGGGTTCGATTCGAAAGATGTGCTGGTTAGGTGCATTGGCTATGCTAAATTCTCCTTCAGTGTACCCGAACAGGCGGCGAAGTGTGGCGGATTTTCACAGTAACTTCATTGCAATGTTAATGTAAGTCTACTTGTGGCACTAATCATAGAAATTATAGAAACCTTACAGTGCAGAAGGAGGGCATTCGGCCCATCGAGTCTGCACTGACAACAATCCCACCCAGACCCTACCCCATAATCCCACATATTTACTCCACTAATCCCTCTAACCTATGCATCCCGGGACACTAAGGGGCAATTTAGCATGGTCAATTCACCTAACCCGCACATCTTTGGACTGTGGG
The DNA here is from genome assembly GCF_964213995.1 of Mustelus asterias. Classification (NCBI taxonomy): domain Eukaryota; kingdom Metazoa; phylum Chordata; class Chondrichthyes; order Carcharhiniformes; family Triakidae; genus Mustelus; species Mustelus asterias. The sequence goes on from NC_135807.1 coordinate 25,951,465, forward strand.
AGGAAACCGGAGCACCCAGAGGAAACCCACGCAAACACGGGGAGAACATGCAAACTCCACACAGACAGTGACTCAAGCCGGGAATCGAACCCAGGTCCCTGGAGCTGTGAGGCAGCAGTGCTGACCACTGTGCTGGCCTCTGTGCTTGAACTTTAACTATTGAAGTACCTTCAGGCAGCTTTCTTAACCCAACACAAATCAACAACTTGAGAAGAGGTTGCAAGAATTTGGAGGAAAATGAGCATTATTTTCAAGATGATATTATTTATGACCGTATTTGATCAGTTTCAGGGAAGCATGGATGGTTTTCTTATGCCACTTTTCCTCACCCCTTTGGCCATAGCAAACACAAAGTCAGAATCCATTGGTAAAGAAGAGAAGTGAATTGTGTAAATATCAGAATCAGGAATCCCAGAAATTGAATTCCCCTGGGACCAATAGAAAAAGATACTTACAGATGTCAGAAAGAAATATTTTGGTGGTTAGTTTCTTCCAGCTCCAAAGAAAACAAGGTTAATTGAAAAGAGTTGGGCACTTTCTAAATAGAGAAATCACTGGAGGACAAGGTAAGCAACCAGGGATGATATTAAATTGAAAAGAATAAACAAGATGAAGAGCATTGAGAAATAATAATTGGTCCATTAAGTTTTGGTTTTAAAAGCTTATAAAATGCAGTTAGGAGGAAGGACTGGAACATGCAGAATTTCAACCATTCTGAGCCCCAGGTAAAGCACAGACAGAAAGAGAGATTGGTGGCTCGGGGTGACTACTTATCAGATGGCAAGTTTTTGCTTGTATGCTGGTCATGAATGTGAGAAAGCTGTTTAAAGTGCTGGGCACTTTCCATTTGGGTTAAGAGTGGAATCATAGATAAAATCATAAAATCCCTACAGTGCAGAAGGAGGCCATTCAGCCCATCAAGCCCGCACAGACAACCATCCCATCCACCCTATCCAGGTAACCCCTTAATTTACCCTTCTAGTCCACCTGACACTAATGGACAATTTATCATGGCCCAGCCACCTAACCCACACATCTTTGGAGTGTGGGAGGAAACCAGAGCACCCAGAGGAAACCCATGCAAACACAGGGAGAACATGCAAACTCCATACAGATGGTGACCCGAGTCGGAATAGAACCCATGTCCCTGGAGCTGTGAGGCAGCAGTGCTAACCAATGTGCCACCATGCTGCCCCACAGTGGAAACATTTACTAAGATGACACAAGGAGAGAGGCTTTAATTACCAGAGGAAACTAGAGAAACTAAAGACTCAGTTTGACAGAGAGGATGGGGTTTCCTCTTGCCAGTTGGAGCCCCGTCATTCTCTTTCGAGGAAGGAATGCCCAATTAAGTACCACTCAGGCATTTAACTGGACAGCAGTGGGCTTTCCGCATAATAAAGGGCCACAGGATCCCAAGCCCCACACACTGAGACCACCCGCCAATGAGAAGCATTAATTGCGTACTTAAGGGCCTCAAGTGGTGGCAGGGTGGGAAACGAGCCCATGGGCCTTCCCACCATGGACATAATCGGAGTTGAGGCAGATATGTGGTGGGGTCCCCACCCACTGCACTTCTGCCTGATCCACTTCCCCCTGCTACCAAATTCACCAAGGGGGAGGGTATTAACTTGCACCTAGGTTAGAATCCCTACATAATCCTTACAGTGCAGATGGAAGCCATTCAGCCCATCAAGTCTGCAGCGACTCACCGACAGAGCACCATATCCAGGCCTAACCCCCCCGCCCCCCCCCTTCCCATTCCATCCCTGTAATCCCACATACTTACCTGGTTAATCCCTCTAACCTACACATCTTGGGACACTAAGGGGCAATTTAGCATGGCTAATCCATGCAGACATGGAGAGAACATGCAAACTCCACACAGACAGTCACCCAAAGTTGGAATTGAACCTGGATCTCTGTCGGTGAGAGGCAGTAGTGCTAATCCCTGTGACATTGTGCCGCCCATAGAATAATTAGAATAATATTGTTTAAGAGGAAATATACATGTTCAAAACTATAGGGTTTTTTTTGGGGTAACTGGGGAAAAACTACTTGCAAGGTAACCAGAGTCTATAATGTCAATTAAAGATTATGGGCGGCACAGTGGCACAGTGGTTGGCACAGTGGTTAGCACAGCTGCTTCATAGCACCAGGGACCAGGGTTCGATTCCTGGCTTGGATCACTGTCCGTGTGGAGTCTGCACGTGTCTGCGTGGGCTTCCTCCAGGTACTCCGGTTTCCTCCCACAGTCTGAAGGACATGCTGGTTAGATGCATTGGCTGTGCTAAATTCTCCCTCAGTGTACCCGAACAGGCACTGGAGTATGGTGACTCAGGGATTTTCACAGTAACTTCACTGTAGTGTTAATGTAAATCTACTTGTGACAGTAATAAATAAACTTTAAACTTCAGATTATCACAGAAAAGCAAAGTGTTTGGGGTTTTTTGCACAGAGGCCTGTTAGAACATAGAATGCCTAAACAGCGGCAAACTCCATAATAACTTTTTTAAAAATTGTGAATAAGTATTTGAAATAAAAATTAATCAAATGTATGGCACAAAAGATGATGGATTAGGACTAAGTGAATGGTTCTTTTAGAGTGTGGCTTCAACGGGCTAGATAGCTTTCTACTATGTTGTAAAATTCTCTGATTCAAGATCTTTCTACAGAAATGGGACTAGTATATTGGATTTGAGTAGAACTGAGCTTTGTAAGATTTTGAGTTGAAAAGAGATGCTTTTTAAAAGAAAGGAACCAAGGACTAGGTATTGGTTGCTAGGGAACAACACATCAGACTTTTTATTTCATTCCAATAGAGTGATCTCATGGCAGGTTTTCAAAAGTTCCAAAAGCTTCAAACTATTCACAGATTGAACAAGTGAGGGAACAAGAAACATAAAGAGCTAAGACTGGAGCTAAATCCTAGGTGTCAGAGATTAGCTGAATCTCTTATCATTTAGAAAAGCAACCAGTTTAGCATTAGTGCTGGCCTCAACACAGTAGAAAAAAAAGTCTTTGATCACAGTAAACACTGATGGACATAGTTTTCCAAAGTTGAGCCTTGTCCTTGGGGCGGGTTGTGGGGTTGTGTTGGCACAGGGGGTAAGCAGCATGGGGAGAGTTCCTGATATCCGTGGGGCAGATGGTGGGGGCAAGAGATCTTCTGGTGCACTGGGAGATCAGGACGCCTGCGCAATGGCGCACCAAGAGCTCAGCAGCCGGCTTCCCTGGCGAGCTCTGGCTATGCATCCCATCCCTGCCATCACTGCCCCTGCTGGCAAGAATCACATCCTGTCACTTTTTTTGCCATAAGATTGTGACTCGCAGCTCACCAACGCGATTCTCTCCCATTTTCTCGTTCCTTCAGCACTTCGAATTTTTTTCATAAGTTTGCACCTAAAGACAAATTCTGCTGGTGATATAGGACGTTGAGAAAATAGTTTACCAAGGGTGATTCTCGCAGAGGGATAAGGTAGAGAAGTTAATTTCAATTTTATTCAAGAAAATGTCAACAACTTATTTGAAGTTATCAAGGAATACAACAGAAAGAGACAATGGATTTTGTGAATTGGAGGAAAGATATTTTTAAAGCATATATGATTGAAACAATTGAAATAAATGGAACAGCAGGGATGTTGGAATGAACATAAACTTCATTGGATTTAAAGTGGAGTGAGAAGTGAAACAATTAAATTGGAAGTGAAGGAGTCACAGAGATATGAAACTTCGGGTAATGGAAGCTCAAACGTACATATAATGGAAATCAGGAGAGTAACCATTCAATTTTCAGCACGACCAACAGATGAAAACTAGGAACAAAGACCAATATTGCCTTTCTAGTGACACACTCATGCCAAGAATAAATTTTTAAAATACAATAATGACTTGGGTGATGCAAATATAAATACTGTGGCTACAAGATCAGGTCAGAGGCTAGGAATCCTGAGCAAGTAATTCACTTCCTGACTTCCCAAAGCCTATCCACAATCTACAGGGCAGAAGTCAGAACTCTGATGGAATACTCTCCACTTACCTGGATGAGTGCATCTCCAACAACACACAAGAAGCTCGACACCATCCACGACAATGCAACCCATTTGATTGTTATCCTTCCACAAACATTCAATCCCTCCACCGTCAATGTACAGTGGTAGCAGTGTGTATCAACTGCAAAATGCACTGCAGGAACTCTCTGAGGGCCCCGAGACAGCACCTTCCAAACTCATGACCACTACCATCTAGAAGGACAGGGCAACGGACACATGGCAACACCACCACCTGGAACTCGCCGTCCCAACTTGGAAATATATTGCCGATCCTTCACTGGGTTCAAAAACCCAGAACTCCCTCTCCTGAAGCACTGTGGGCGTGCCTACATCACATGGTTCAAGAAGGCTACTGGCCTCCACCTACTCAAGGGCAATTAGTGATTGGCAATACATGCTGGCATAACCAGCGATGCCCACATCACATGATTAAATTAAAATAAATAAATATTGCTGAAGTGCAAGTTCATATGAGAAGAGGAAATGGAATTGTAATGAGTCTGCATCTGAGTACCTCTCAGATTAAGTAAAGTGTGACATTTTACGCTTTACAATTGATCATGATTGAATACAAGAAATGGAATTTTACTTAATTATTTTAAGGGACTGTTTGTAATTATGTAGAAATTTGATCACAAAGCCAGTTCAAAAAAGAACAAGCAAGCCAAATCTATTATCTTTGTAAGTGATTCAGAACAGGGCACAATTTTGAAGGTGGCCAGCAACTCCAAACCTAACTCATATGTTGTAATTTTTTCCTCACTTGGTCAACCCAGAATCTGGATCAATCTGGAGAATTCAAATTAACTTTAACTCTGCTTGTTAACTTCCGTCGAGCCACTACTGGAGTGATAAGCACAATTAGGTTGAAAAAAGTGCCATTATCTCCTTAACTCTCCAGCAACTAAGTCATCTGATCTCTTGCAAAAAATGCAAGAAGGTTTAAAAATAACAAGAAGTTTGGAATTACTATTCATGCGCTTTCCAATGGACAAAGGCTGGAGTATTCCGGCTGTTCATGCCGGCAGGACCTTATGGTCTCACCAATGGTGTAACCCCACCATGGTTTCCCGGACGCATGGGATGCAGTTAATGGGAAGGCCAGAGAATCTACCCCTCCCCCTCCAACATTTAATTTACCCCTACTGATTCTCTAATGAGACATTTCTACATAAATCCAAACCTACATAATTACAAGTCATTTAAAATAATTAAGTACAATTTCGTGGTGTGTATCCATTTCTTGTATTCAACCTTGGTCAACAATATGTGCCTTGTTCCAACAGCACAGGACATTTACTGGGAAATACATTGTGATCCTATTGTGGAACCTCTATTGTGAGAATTAGAATTAGCCCGCAGTTTTAAAGCCCCTTCTCTGATCAATATTCCTGTGTAGCAACGCTTTACTCTGACAGCAGCCTTGCTGGATGTGGCCTCACTATTATCACTGCTCATAGTTTTCCCCTACATGCTTTGATCCTATTCTTAGCCTAATATATAATCCATGTTGCAGAAAGAGTCTGGGGGATATCCTGCTTTTTTTTGCAACAATGTAAAATGGTTGACAGCAAGAGGCAGTCTGCTTTCCAGGTTTTCCCAATTTTTATTTCCATTGATTTCGACTTATCCAGAATCTCAATTTCTTTCTGTTTAAAAGAAAAATTGTTTGATGGAATTATTCATTTCTGACAGCAGCTGTGTAGTCTTTTAGAAGAACATATATTATGTGTTCAATAAGACCATAAGATATTGGAGCAGAATTAGGCCATTTGGCCTATTGAGTCTGCTCCACCATTCAATCATGGCTGATAATTTTCTCAACTCCATTCTCTCGCTTTTTCCCCATAACCTTTGATCCCCTTACCAATAAAGAACCTATCTTTCTCTGTATCAAATATGCTCAATGACCTGGTCTCCACTGCCTTCTGTGGCAATGAATTCCATAGATTCACCACCCTCTAGCTGAAGGAAATTCCTTCTCATCTCGGTTCTGAAGGGTCCCTTTACTCTGAGGCTGCGCTCTCGAATCCTAGTCTCTCCTACAGAACCTCTCCTAAACACCTTACCCCATGTCCACTCTTTCCAGGCCAGTCATTGGTATGTAAGTTTCAATGAGATGCCTCCTCATCCTTCTAAACTTCAGCGAGTACAGGCCAGAGTCTCAGGCGCTCCTTGAACATCAAACTTTTCATTCCTGGGATCATTCTCACAAAATGATGTCCTAAAAACTTACAATCATCAATTTGCTTATTGTGCAATTAAATAAAGTGAAACTTGTGACAGAGTTTAATTACTATCTATCCATTATTAAATTCTAATTTCATTGTTAATTATTTTCCCTGTAAGTAGCAGCGGAATAGATCTAAGTAATTAATAGAAAACAATGATAGTGATCTTAAGTACTGATTTCTGAGTTAAGGTGATTGAAATCTGTGAATTTTTACAGCACCGGTAAACACACTCATACAAGGTTGCTGTTAGCATGTTTTAAATAAAATAATAAATTGATTTACTTTAAGTGTTAACGCTGTACTTAAATTAGCACTCATAACCTCAGAAATGTGGGTGGCACGGTGGCAAAGTGGTAGCACTGCTGCCTCACAGCACCAGGGACCCGGGTTCGATTCCCAGCTTGGGTCACTGTCTGTGTGGAGCCTGCACATTATCCCTGTGTCTGCGTGGGTTTCCTCCAGGTGCTCACGTTTCCTCCCACAGTCCAAAGATATACAGGTTAGGTGGATTGGCCGTGCTAAATTGCCCCTTAGTGTCAGGGGGGCTAGCGAGGGTAAATGCATGGGGTTATGGGGATAGGGCCTGGGTGGGATTGTGGTCGGTGCAGACTCGATGGGCCGAATGGCCTCCTTCTGCACAGTCGGATTCTATGAAATAGGGTACACGGTAGCTTGTTACCCCAACCATAGGAAGTATTGAAATCAGGAGCATTGGAAGTAGCACAGAGAGGAATTTGACACTCTGAAAAGAGTGTAGAGAGGCATTTAATACATTAAAAATGGAATAGAGAGGAACTTGTATGTCAAGCCGTCAGAGGCATCTGATAGCTCAAAAATAAAGCAGAGGGAACTTGGATGCATCAAGGGTAATATCGTGAGGAATTTGCTACACCAAAGACCAACTGCCCAGAAAATTAAGATACAGCATTGAGCCACAATAATGTTTCAACCCTCAAATGGTATTTTCAAACAATCCATTGACATTCACTTCCTTGACAGAACAGATTTCTGGACTGCCGTGATATCCTGCAAGCCTGTGTGCACACAGTAATCAACAGTCATGATGGCCGTAGTGTGAGCTTGCCTGAGAGTAGTCTGATGGTATGTGCTACCTGCTCATTATAATGATCGCTGCAGCCAACCAATGCAAACCACGCTGTTCCTTGACTGCAGGCATCAGCAGGGGCGCCTTGCTGCTAGCCTGCAGCTTCCAGTTTAATGGTGCATTTTGGCGGCTGGAGCTGCTGAGATCATTAGGAATAGTGCTGTAACCATGAACAATCACTGTCCATTGCAGAGACATTTTGCAGAGTTTCCAAATGCTGTAGGTCTCAGTTGAGAAGGTAGAAAGCAGGATGTTCTGTACCTCCAGGGGAGGAATGTTGGTAGGAGGTCCTCCAAGTACATGAAGAGAAGGCAGTTGGTCATCACAGAGGCCTTTTTTTTGCATTTGTTAGTGTCACAAGTAGGCTTACATTAACACTGCAATGAAGTTACTGTGAAAATTCCCTAGTTGCCACACTCGGGCGCCCGTTCGGGTACACTGAGGGAGAATGTAGCATGGTCAATGCACCTAACCAGCACGTCTTTCAGATTGTGGGAGGAAACCGGAGCACCCAGAGGAAACCCACGCAGACACGGGGAGAACATGCAGACTCCACACAGATAGTGACCCAAGCTGGGAATCGAACTCGGGTCTCTGGCGCTGTGAGACAGCAGTGTAAATCACTGTACCACCGTGCTACCCTTATTGTGGATGTCAGTAAATGTATTTTCAGATTCCATGTTTTACGAACTACACCTACAATGTCTGCCACTGTTAACAAAGCACAATGCTGTCACACATTTACTGATAATCTGTCAATCACTACTCATAACTAACATTTACATGCTTCATCTCAGCTTTACAGATGTAGCACTGTGGCAAGCCTCGCAAGTGGGGGTGGCCATTATACACTAATTACTGCACAGTCCTGGTGGAGTACAATCTCTGTCTATTGGCAGGGAGAGCCAAGAAAATTGGAGACCAAGTTCTGCAGTATGAACAGAGACTAACACACACACACATAATGTTGCCCCTAACCCCCTCTACCATGGGGACCTGAAATTCAGCTCACTTGTGGGTCACTGCCGAAGAAGACAATACAAGTTTGAACCTGCCCTCTTGTGCTGCCGTTCCTGCTTGAGTCACAGGACAGGAGCAACTCACACTCACTCACTCAGCCCTCACTCATTTATTAAACCCTCACTCACCCCTCCCCCACTCACTCAACCTTCACTCATCAATCCTCACTCACTCAACTCTTATGCATTCAACCCTCACTTACCCCTCCTTTACTCAACTCTCACCCATCAACCCTCAGTGACTCAGCCTCACTCGCTCAACATTTACGCACTCAATCCTCACTCATTCAACCCTCACTCAGTCATCCACACTCAGTCAACACTCATTCATTCACTCATTCATCAGTAACAGAACCTTCAATCATCAATCCCCACTCACTAATCCTTAAGTCGCTAACCCTCAGTCACTCAACCCTCGCTCACTCACCCTCGAATGTATCCTGGTATTCCGACTTGCTGGTGGAATGTTGGGTTGGGCCTCATTCTCTCCTTGGCTCTCCCCCACATGCCTGTCAAAATAAGCAAACATTATTGGGTGATGCGCTTAAATCATAATCCTCTCAACAGCTGATGAAGCTGTCAAAACAAACATTATCTGAATAGCCACTTATTTAAGTCTGGAAAAATACCAACACCCTTGATTGCTGTGTCAACAACCTCTGTTGAGTTCGGGTTCGGGTCAATCACATTGCCATGGATCTGGAGTCACATCTAACTGAGGATGGCAGATAGAGTGACCAGAACTGTGTACAGTTCTGATCACCCTATTCTCGAAAGGATATTATTAAACTGAAAAGACTGCAGAAAAAAATTACTGGGATGTTACCGGGACTTGATGGTTTGAGTTATAGGGAGAGACTGGATAAACTGGGACTCTTTTCCCTGGAACATAGGAGACTTAGGGGTGATCTTATAGAGGTCTATAAAATAATGAAGGGCATAGATCAGTTAGATAGTCAAGATCTTTTCCCAAAGGTAGGGGAGTCTAAAACTAGAGGGCATAGGTTTAAGGTGAAAGGGGAGAGATACAAAAGGGTCCAGAGGAGCAATATTTTCACCTAGAGGGTGGTGGGTGTCTGGCACAAACTGTCAGAAGTAGTTGTAGAGGTAGTACAATTTTGTCTTTTAAAAAGCATTTTGACAGTTACATGAGTAGGATGGATAGAGAGGGATATGGGCCAAATGCAGGCAATTGGGACTAGTTTAGTGGTTATAAAAAAGGGCAACATGGACAAGTTGGGTGGATGGGCCTGTTTCTGTGCTGTAAACCTTTATGACATTTCCTTCCCTTTGGAACATGAATGAAGCAGATCAGTCTTTAACCACAATCGTCAATAACTTCCCTTTTAATTCCAGATTTTTATTGAATTCAAAATGTTACCATCTGCAGTGGCGGGATTTGCTCTGGCTCCCTGGATTACTAGTCCAGTGACAATACTAGAGCGCGACTGCCTCCCCGGCAACTACTTTGCGGATTGTTAAGCATTCCATTTGAAAGCATTGCTTTTCATTATCTGTGGAAAAAAAAATCAGCTTGCAAACTTTTCTCATTCGGCCTTGCAAAACATGCTGATAAGACTTCTGTACAACTGGCTGAAGCAAAAAAGCACTTCACTTTTTATCTGAATTGTTGTTCCCCAACCAGCTTAAATAGCTTTCTCAAATCTCAACCTGAAATTTCACTTAAAGTACTCTCAAGTCAGTCAAGGAAATATTCTCGCAATATACCAGGCTACAGATGAAAGTTCATGGGGTGTGCACAGCAGAATGTGTGATGCATTGAAAAGTGAGTAAGAAAATCTTTGCTCTGTATGAAGACAGGTTTGCTGTAATTATACCAAAAACTTAAAGACTGACCAAATTTTAACCAGCTTGCCTTGCAAGGCCAGAGGTGACAGTTTGATGTAAAGTAACCTGCTCAAAGCCTCAAACAAGCTTTTTCACAGATTAACAAGAACCATTGAACCGTGACATGAAACAACATTTCTGAAGCTATTTAGCTGTGAAGATTGACTGTCATATAAAATAAGAGCAAAAGACAGCAGACTACAATACTTCAAAGCTGCGTGAAGATAATGCGAGAATCCAAGGGGGGATTGATTCTGAGTGCAGTTTCATTAGTCTGATAAGATCAGAGGGCAATTGAGGCTGGATAGCCATGATGGAAAAAGCTCTGAGAATGAGCATCTGGCAACAGGTGCATACGAATGAGGGAATTCTTAAAGTTAATTTACAACAAGGGCATGGGTTTTTGCAGAGTCGTAACAACTCTGGAGCCGTTTAACAATGGTAGGCTGTACCCAATTTTGCAATTCCGGCCCCCATTCTGAGCAACCCCAATTCTCTTTGGTGCGGGATAAGGGATCCCACACACTGCACTCTCAACCGTGCCATCATTACCGGGTGGCTCATTAATTCTGTACATAGTATATGGGGTGGTGAGATTCTCCGGCCTTCCCACAGTGTTTTTCTCAGCGGCGCACTGTTTGCTGGCAGCGGGTTCCTATGGTCCCGCCACTGTCAATGGGAATTCCCATTGAAGCTGCCCCACGCTACCCAGAAACATGCAGCTGGGAGTGTGCCGTCGGTGGGACCAGAGATTCCCATCAGCATGAACAGCCGGAGAATTCCAACTTTTGCATCCAGTCAAGCAGGCAGGTGGAGCCTTGGTATGACATATCCAGAATGTTAGGGCAACTTTAAATTTTGATAATTCTTGTAAGAAGTGAAATTGGGTGAATGAACATGGAAGGATTGAAAATTGTCATGAGTTGGCATTAGTGCCATAAAGAGGAGCCATGGGGCTTGGTCAGAGGCATGTGTTGGCATGAGTGAGAAGCATATTTTCAGGGTCAGTTGGCTTGATAACAGCCTAATTGATCCTTGCTTATTTAATTAAATATGACAGGCTGCTGATTTTGCTGCCTGCATGCACCCTATATTATGGGGGAGAGCTCTGGGATGGATGGGAAGGTAGTAGGATAGATGCCTGCCCTATTTTACGAGCACACCCCACAGGAAACATGCCCACTGGGGCACTTAAAATTCAGCCCAAAGACTTTACTCACTTTGCACCTCTAGGGCGTTTTCACAGTAACTTCATTGCATTGTTAATGTAAGCCTACTTGTGGTGCTAATAAATAAACTTTAAAACTTAATCTTGTGCAAATAGACAATGAAACATTGACAAAAAAGATCACTTAATATAACCACTTAAAAATGTCAATCAAGCAAGATCAACTGTTCTCTCCAGCTGTAAATACAGAATCCCAGTAAGCTAATCCTTTCATGGGGTTAGGTTCTTAGCCAAGACTCATTGTCCATCCTGCTGTCTATTTCCAAAGCTCAAGATCCCTTATGCATTTTTAACAACTTTATCAATGTCCGCTTCTGCCTTCAATGATTGTGCACGTGTTCCCCAGGACTATCATTTTCTGCACCCATTTGGAATTGTACCTTTTAGCTTATATTTCCTCTCCTGATGCTTCCTACCAAAAGGTAGCACTATACATTCTGGGACGTGTTTCATCTGTCACGTGTATCACCGGTTTTTATGATACCTGTTTTTTTAGTATCAGTTTTAGCCCATTCATTGTCTCAACAAACTCTTCTTTCAAAAACAGGAAATGCTGGAAAATCTCAGCAGGTCTGACAGTACCTATGGAAAAAGAAAAGAGCTAACATTTTGAGTCTGGATGATCCTTCACTGCAGCTCTCACACCTCCAGCATTCTCCCTCCATCAGGACGCCACCCTCCAGCCTTTTACCTGCTCTTAATTTTTCTGCTTCTTTCACCCACTCTAACCTGTCTCCTTCTGTACTTGCTGCACTTTGCCCTTTCAGGTCCAACCTTGACTTTGTCACTGAACCCACTGACAAGGGTGGTGTTGTTGTTGTCTGGCGTACTGACATCTACCTCGAAGAGGCTGAGCACCAACTCTTGGACGCTTCCTCCTACCTCCCTTAGACCATGACACCACCATCGAGCATCAAGAACTTGTTTCAAGGACTGCCATTGGTCTCATCTCCTCTGGAGATCTTCCCTCCACAGCTTACAACCTCATAGTGTCCCAATCCCGGACAGCCCACTTCTAGCTCCTTCCCAAAATCCACAAACAGGACTGTTCCAGGAGCCCATCATGTCAACTTGTTCCTGCTCCACTGAACTCATTTCTTCCTATCTTGACTCCAGCCTCTCTCCTACTGTCCAGTCCCTTCCCACCTACACCCATAGTTCTTCTGATGCCCTGCGTCATAACAAATACTTCCACTTCCCTGATCCAAATCACCACCTCTTTACCATAGACATCCAATCCCTCTATACCTCCATTCCCCACCAGGATGGCCTGAGCACTCTCCGCCTGAGCAATTCCCATCCACCATCATTCTCCTCCATCTGGCTGAACTTGTTCTCTCACTCAACAATGTTTCCTTTAAAAAAAGCAACTCTTAGGAAGAGTCATCCAGACACAAAACATTGGCTCTATTCTCTCTCCACAGATGCTGTCAGACCTGCAGAGATTTTCCAGCATTTTCTGTTTTTTGTTTCAGATCCCAATGTACACAGTAATTTGCTTTTAATCTTCTTACACTCTGACTTTACAGCATCTTCTTTCTTAGTAAAGACAGATGTAATATACTTATTTAATGCCTTAGCCACGCTCTCTGCTTCCATACACACAACTACTTTTCAGTCTCTAATAGCCCACCCCCTCTCTTACTACCCTTTTACTATTTATATGCTTACAGAAAACTTCCAGATTTCCTTTTACATTAGCTGCCACTTTTTTCTTATGCTCTGTCTTTGGTCCTATTTTCTGTTTCACAGTCACTCTGCAATTTCAATATTTAGCCTGGTTCTTACGTATAGTATCGACCTGACATCTTTTTCAGTTTTACCTTATTTTCTATCTCTTTAACTATCCATGGAATTCTGGCTTACGCTGCCCTTTGTAGGAACTGAGGTTGACTCTACCAGAACCATTGCCTCTTCAGGGTAGCCTGTTGTACAATCACAGTTTTGTCTGCCCATTTTTTGATTCCAGTTTACCTGGTACATGTCAATTCTCAACTCACCAAAATTGACTTTCCTCCAATTAAGGATTTTTGCCTTTGATTGTTCGTTGTCATTTTCTGAAGCTAAGCTAAACCTTAGGATACAATGATCACTATTTCCTAAATGTTCCTCGACTGCTACGCGATCTAATTGATCTGCTGCTTCATTCTTCAGAACCAGATCGAGCAGTGCCTCATTTCTTGTTGAACTAGAAAATAATTAGACCATACCTGGAGTATTATGAACAGTTTTGGTCCCTTATCTAAGGAAAGATATACTGGCATTGGAGGCAGTCCAGAGAAGGTTCACAAAATTGATCCCGGATACGGAGGAATTTTCTTATAAGGAGAAGTTGAGTACGTTGGACCTGTACTCATTGGAGCTTTGAAGAATGAGAGGCAACCTTAGTGAGGCATATAGGATCCTCAGGGAGCTTGACAGGTAGATGCTGAGAGGTTGTTTCCCCTTGTAGGAGAGTCCAGGACCAGAGGGCATTATCTCAGAGTAAGGGGTCACCCATTTAAGACAGAGATGAAGAGGAATTTTTTTCTCTCAGAAGGTAGGGAATCTGCGGAATTCTCTACCATAGAGGGTTGTAGAGGTTGGATCATTAAATATGTTCAAGGCTAAGATAAAATGTTTTTAATTAATAGGGGAATCAAGGGTAACGGAGATAAGGCAGGAAAGTGAAGTTGAGGATTATCATATCAGATGAATCATGATCTCAATTGAATGGCAGAGCAGACCCGATAGGCTGAATGGCCTACTTCTGTTCCTAAGTCTGGTGGTCTTACTGAAATGCACTGATGCAAAAAAATTCTCCTGATCAAACTTCAGAAACATCTCCTGTTCTCTGTCCTTTACACTATTACTATCCCACTCTATATTGGGATAATGCAAGTCCCACATTAGCTACATTCTTTCTCTGTGATTTTCCTGCAAGCTTGCTCCTCCATATTTTTCACATGAATTGGTGGCCTACAGAATGTGTAATAAGTAAAGCTCAAACCTACTGTGCTTGGGAAGAAAGTTGTTCTTTTCTTGCCAATTCATTCTACTTTAACTATTGAAAACAGAAACCCAATGAGGCTGACTTAGCAAATTAGGGGAAGAAAATTTGGGGCAATTGTTGAAATGAAATAAAAATGAAGTGCGTTCAGTTACCAATATGCAATCCTGTCCAAGGACATTGCTGATACTTACGGCCGAGGAGGTGAAGGTAAAAAGCATGACCCAAATCATTCCAGGATAGTTTGAAGTTATTTTCAGCTTAGATTCAGAGTTGGAGAACGCTACCTCTTTTGGTGTTAGTGTGTCTCTGAAGTGCTCTTCCGATCGATATCAAGTAAACAGCAATTCCAAGTTCTGCTGAATATTTACTGATTGAATTTGGACTTGCTGTTTTCTCCATTCCATCAAACTGTTAGTTTGCAATGATTAATCAGCAGGCTCTCAATAAAAGGACACTGAAAGTCTTTTGTGGCAAACAGGATTTCAATATAAACTGATTACGCTCAGTTGACAGTGGTTGGCTCCAGACAAGTCTGTCTTCATCCAGAAAGCAGATTAACAATTTTAAACCTTTTCGCACTGTATATTATTTTCTTTCCTTACTCTTGATTAGTGACATGGGAAGAATACAATTGCAAACTGAATGGGCAGTTTGGACCTAGATTCCTTTTGATTGTAGCAACTTCAAACTATATGGAGAGTTATGGGCTCACCGCCCTGTGGGCACTATTGTAATGAACACCATAAATTCCTTAGCTGCATCTCTGTGGATGTTTGAAAAATCCTTGCACTCCCCAGTTGTGTTACTGTCAACAGTAATGAAATGCAGATGATTCTTTTTCTCTCCAGTTGTAATGCCCTGCTGTTGCCCCATCTAAAAAAAAAATCAGCCAACTCAGCTCAGAACAGAGGTCACACTGAGAAAAGAAAAGGAGAAAATATTATTCACAGGTTCACAGAGGGAAAAAAGCTATTAAACTCAAGTCCCGTTTTGGGAGTTGCAGCATGATGACGCCATCGGCCTGAGTATTTTCTCAGTCTGGGAAGCAGCGGGAGCGGAAGGCAACAGAGCGTACCTGGGGGCGGGGGGTTAACATCATCAGAGCTTTCTGACTGAGCAGTGAGGCCCTGATTCAGTCTCAGTCCAGGCAGCGGTGGGAACGGAGTGCAGCAGGGTGAACGAAGAGGTGAAAAAGAATCTGACAGCGTAGTTGTAAAGTACTGCGGGAATAATTTGGGACGGGCTGTCAAAGAGACAACCATCTCCATTAAGAAAGCAGTGAGCTGATTGGCTGGTATGGTATCTACAGAGATTAATCTTAAACAGAAGTAAACTTAGAAAAGCATATTATAATTAAGGGACTATCTGAGAATAATATTTCAAATATAAATGGGTAAATGGGTGTTTTTCTGGTTGGCGATCAGTGACTAGTGGTGTGCCTCAGGGATCAGTGTTGGGACCACAATTGTTTACGATTTACGTAGATGATTTGGAGTTGGGGACCAAGTGTAGTGTGTCAAAATTCACTAAGATGGGTGGCAGAGCAAAGTGTGCAGAGGACGCTGAAAGTCTGCAAAGGGATATAGATAGTCTAAGTGAGTGGGTGAGGGTCTGGCAGATGGAGTACAATGTTGGTAAATATGAGGTCATTCATTTTGGTAGGAATAAAAACAAAATGGACTATTATTTAAATGGTAAAAAATTGCAGCATGCTGCTGTGCAGTGGGACCTGGGTGTCCTTGTGCAAGAATCTCAAGGAGTTGGTTTGCAGGTGCAGCAGGTAATTTAGAAGGCAAATGGAATTTTGTCCTTCATTGCTAGAGGGATGGAGATTAAAAACAGCAAGGTTATGTTGCAGCTGTATAAGGTGCTGGTGAGGCCACACCTGGAATACTGTGTACAGTTTTGGTCTCCTTACTTGAGAAAGGATATACCGGCACTAGAAGACGTGCAGAGGAGATTCACTAGGTTGATTCCAGATTTGAGAGGGTTGACTTATGAGGAGAGACTGAGTAGATTGGAATTCAGAAGAATGAGGGGAGATCTTATAGAAACATATAAGATTATGAAGGGAATAGATAAGATAGAAGCAGGGAAGTTGTTTCCACTGGTGCATGAAATTAGAACTAGGGGGCATGGCCTCAAAATAAGGGGGAGCAGATTAGGACGGAGTTGAGGAACTTCTTCACACAAAGGGTTGTGAATCTGTGGAATTTCCTGTCCAGTGAAGCAGTTGAGGTTACCTCATTGAATGTTTTTAAGGCAAGGATAGATAAATTTTTGAACATTAAAGGAATTAAGGGTTATAGTGAGCGGGTGGGTAAGTGGAGCTGAGTCCATGAAAAGATCAGCCATGATCTTATTGAATGGCGAAGCAGGCTCGAGGGGCCAGATGGCCTACTCCTGCTCCTGGTTCTTATGTTCTTATAAAAAAAACTAATTAACTAAATGAGAGATGGCAGTGCAGGACGTGTTGTAGCTGCAGTATGTGGGCGCTGGTGGATCCCCTTGCGAACCTCAGTGACCACATCTGCAGAAAGTGGATGCAGCTTGTGGAACTTTGACTGAGTTGATGGGCTGGAATCCAACCTTCAGACACTGCAGCACATCAGGGAACGGAGATCACATTCAAAATGGATAGGAAAGATTTAGAGGGATATGGGCAAATGCAGGCAAATGGGGTTAGCTTAGATGGGCATTTTGGTCGGCATGGACCAGTTTGGGCCGAAGCGCTTGTCTCCGTGCCATAGATTCTATGATTCTATGGCGTCAGAGCATGGCGACTTGTTGTGAGCTGTGCCCAGCATACCCTCTAATCCTATCTTTTACTCTCATTCTATGCTTCTAAAACTTTATTATAACTCTTTTAAACTGCCCCCAGTTAGGACTGTAACACTACATTCTCCACTCTCTCCTTTGCACGCAAAGGAGAATCCAAAGAGCTTCTACAAATACATAAAGGGCAAAAGAGTAACAAGGGAGAGAGTAGAGCCTCTTAAGGATCAACAAGGTAATCTATGTGCGGATCCACAAGAGATGGGTGAGATCCTAAATGAATATTTCTCATCAGTATTTACTGTTGAGAAAAGCATGGATGTTAAGGAACTTGGGGAATAAAATATTGAAGTCTTGAGGAGTGTACACATTACAGAGAAGGAGGTGCTGGAAGTCTTAAAGTGCATCAAGGTAGATAAATCTGCGGGACCTGATAAGGTATATCTCAGGACGTTGTGGGAGGCTAGGGAGGAAATTGCGGCTCCCCTAGCCGAGATATTTGAATCATCGATAGTCACGGGTGAGGTGCCTGAAGGTTGGAGAGTGGTAAATGTTGTGCCTTTGTTTAAAATCGGCTGCAGGGAAAAGCCTGGGAACTACAGGCCAGTGAGCCTCACATCAGTGGTGGGTAAGGTATTTTGAGAGACAGGATCCACAGGCATTTAGAGATGCAAGGACTGATTAGGGACAGTCAGCTTGGCTTTGTGAGTGGAAAATCATGTCTCACAAATTTGATTGAGTTTTTTGAAGGGGTAACCAAGAAGGTAGATGAGGGCAGTGCAGTTGATGTTGTCTACATGGACTTTAGCAAGGCCTTTGACAAGGTACCGCATGGTAGGTTGTTGCATAAAGTTAAATCTCACGGGATCCAGGGTGAGGCATCTAAATGGATACAAAATTGGCTTCTTTCCAGAATAAGAGTTTTAACAACACCAGGTTAAAGTCCA
Organism: Mustelus asterias; assembly: GCF_964213995.1. Taxonomy (NCBI): domain Eukaryota; kingdom Metazoa; phylum Chordata; class Chondrichthyes; order Carcharhiniformes; family Triakidae; genus Mustelus; species Mustelus asterias. Next base: position 25,969,665 of record NC_135807.1, read on the forward strand.
ACAGGTTTATTTGGTACCTGTTGGACTTTAACCTGGTGTTATTAAAACCCTTACTGTGTTCACCCCAGTCCAACGCTGGCATCATTCTTTCCAGAAGCCAGAGGGTGATTGTAGAGAGTTGTTTTTCAAACTGGAGGCCTGTGACCAGCGATGTGCCTCAGGGATCAGTGCTGGACCCACTGTTATTTGTCATTTATATTAATGATTTGGATGAGAATATAGGGGGCATGGTTAGTAAGTTTGCAGATGACACCAAGATTGGTGGCAAGATGGACAGTGAGGAAGGTTATCTCCAATTGCAGCAGGATCTTGATCAATTGGGCCAGTGGGCAGACGAATGGCAGATGGAACATAGAACATAGAACAGTACAGCACAGAACAGGCCCTTCGGCCCACGTTATTGTGCCGAGCTTTGTCTGAAACCCAGATCAAGCATAGAACATAGAACATATGTAGTTTAATTTAGACAAATGCTAGGTAATGCATTTTGGTAGATTGAACCAGGGCAAGGCTTACTCAGTTAATGGTAGGGCATTGGGGAGAGTCACAGAACAAAGAGATCTAGGGGTACATGTTCATAGCTCCTTGAGAGTGGAGTCACAGGTGGACAGAATGGTGAAGAAGGCATTCGGCATGCTTGGTTTCATCGGTCAGAACATTGAATACAGGAGTTGGGACGTCTTGTTGAAGTTGTACAAGACATTGGTAAGGCCACACTTGGAATACTGTGTGCAATTCTGGTCACCCTATTATAGAAAGGATATTATTAAACTAGAAAGAGTGCAGAAAAGATTTACTAGGATGCTACCGGGACTTGATGGATTGAGTTATAAGGAGAGGCTGAATAGACTGGGACTTTTTTCTCTGGAGCGTAGGAGGCTGAGGGGTGATCTTATAGAGGTCTATAAAATAATGAGGGGCATAGACAAGGTAGATAGTCAATACCTTTTCCCAAAGTTAGGGCAGTCTAAAACTAGAGGGCATAGGTTTAAGGTGAGAGGGGAGATATACAAAAGTGTCCAGAGGGGCAATTTTTTCACACAGAGGGTGGTGAGTGTCTGGAAAAAGCTACCAGAGGTAGTAGGAGAGGCGGGTACAATTTTATCTTTTAAAAAGCATTTAGATAGTTACATGGGTACGATGGGTATAGAGGGATATGGGCCAAATGTGGGCAATTGGGATTAGTTTAGGGGCTTTGAAAAAAAGGGTGGCATGGACAAGTTGGGCTGAAGGGCCTGTTTCCATGCTGTAAACCTCTATGACTCTATGACTTTCATTCTCTATGAATGGTATGCTTTGTGTGTATAACGCGCAAGAAACAATACTTTTCACTGTATACTAATACATGTGACAATAATAAATCAAATCAAATCAGAGTTGCCTCGCCGCTGTGTTTCAGGCAATCACACTGTATCGGTTAAGTATTTCAAATATGGCCAGTGGTCAGGGACAGGTAGGAATGACTACAAGCAATGAAGGTACAGGGAAAACCTCAGTTCTTGACTTTTTTCAATAGGTACAAGGTACGTGCTCCCTGTGTGGATGAAATTAGCTGTAGCTCTTGAGGCTAAAGAGATCAAGGAAGATGGATGGAAGACTTTTTCAGGATGTTGAATTTGATGACGGCCATGAGCAACATGAATGGCAGTGAAGGACCGAATGGCCTACTCATGCTTTTATTTTCAATGTTTCTCTGAGGAAAATGACGTAAGGGAGGATGTGCAAAGTGACCACTGCACCATGGTACAGGACACTGTTCAGGCAGGGAGAGCAAAAAGGAAAGTGGTAGTGGCAGGGAATTCTGTAAGCAGGGGTACAGATAGCATCCTTTGTAAGCAGGATTGAGAGTCCTGCATGGTGTGTTGCCGACCTGGCACTAGGGTGAGGGACATCTCAAACCGACTTGAAAGGATATTGGAGAGGGAGGGAGAGGGTCCAGTTGTTCTGGTCCATGTTGGGACCAACAACATAGGCAAGAGTAGGCAAGAGGTCCTGTTTGGGGAATATCAGGAATTAGAAACAATAGTAAAGAACAGGACTATGCACGAGTACACCAGAGGGAGCTCAGAATTTGGCAAAAAATCTCGTGCATGGAGATTCTGGGCTGAAGATCCCGGCCTTAAAACTTAGGGCAATTATAGGAGCAATTACGAGGACATGAAAGCAGAGTTGGCTAAGTGAATCGACAAATTAGGATAAGGGATAGAGGTCACTCGAGATGCAGTGGAAAGCATGTAAGGGGATATTTCAGAATATACAGAATAGATACATTCAAACAAGCAAGAAAAAATCTAAAGGAATGACATGCCATCCATGGTTAACTAGAAAGGTTGAAGATGGTATCAAACTTAAACAAAAAATGTATAATTGTGCAAAGATAGGTGGAAGGTGAGAAGATTGGACAGAGAGTAAGAAACAGCAAACAATAACTAAAATATTAACACAGAGGGGAGTATAAGAGAACGCTAGCCAAAGAACTGAGAACTGACTGAAGTAGTTTCTGATTTGTCCTATGCCAATTTGTACATAGTTGAGGTAATAATCCAGAGATTACTGCCTTTGAAATTCTGCATCTTAATTTGGTATCAAGTTCCTCATACTGACTCTGCTGAACCTCCTTCTTTGTCTTGCCTATGTCTTTGGTACTTTTATGGACCACTATGACTGGGTCCTCCCTCTCCCACTGCAAATCCCTCTCCAGCTCAGAGCAGAAGCCCCGAACCCTGACACTGGATAGGCAACACAGCCATCTGGACTCACGCTCTTTGCTGCAGAGAATGGTGTCAATCACTTTGGATGCATTGTTTCCTTCCACCACTGCATTCTTTCTTACTCCCCCTACTTGGAATGCTTCCTGTGCCATGGTGCCATATACAGTCAGTTCATCCAGCCTGCAACCCCCACTCTTATCAAAACAAGCTGAGAGAAACTCAAATCTGTTGGACAATTGCAAGGCCTGAGGCTCGTGGACTAGTGCCCTCTGGGTCCTCTTATCCACATCACTTGCAGTCACACCCTCCTGTCCCTTACCACTGGCCAAATTGGAAGCCCCTTTCTGAAAGGGTGTGACCACTTCCTGAAAGTAAGCAACGAGGTAATGTTCACCCACTCTGATGTGTCACAGCGTCTGCAGCTTGGCCTCCAGTTGAATAACTCTGACCCAAAGTTCCTGCAGCCGCAGACACTTACTGCAGATGTCTTTTGCCCTGGATCACATCAATATCCAGAGACTCCCACATTCTGCAATTTCAGCACATCACCTGCCCTGCCATCTCCAATATATGTTACCTAGTTCATAATTGCGAATTAAATAATTTATCCTTAATAACGTGGATACATCCCAATAGGTTTTGGCACTGTCAGTGAACATTACAATATCAATATCAAACAGCAGCAGTGGCCGTGTCTCTGGAGCAGAGTCCAGCCCTGTAACTCAGAGGGCTAAGGAAAGGAGGAGGAAGGCAGTATTAATCGGGGACTCAACAGTAAGGGGGTCGGACAGGCGTTTTTGCGGAGGCAGACGGGAGTCTCGGATGGTGGTCTGCCTCCCTGGTGCCGGGATCCAGGATGCCTCTGATCGCGTCCCAGATATCCTGAGGTAGGAGGGAGAGGAGCCAGAGGTCGTGGTACATATTGGTACTGCTGACATAGGTCGGAAGACGGAAGGGGTCATGAAAAGAGAATATAGGGAGTTCGGTAGACAGTTGGGAAGGAGGAACGCAAAGGTAGTAATCTCAGGATTGCTGCCTGTGCCACAGGAAAGTGAGAGCAGCAATGGAGTGAGGTGGAGGATGAATGTGTGGCTGAGGGACTGGAGCGGGGGGCAGGGATTCAGGTTCCTGGATCATTGGGACCTCTTTAGGGGAAGATGTGACCTGTACAAAAAAGACGGGTGGCACAGTGGTTAGCACTGCTGCCTCACAGCTCCAGGGACCTGGGTTCGATTCCTGGCTTGAGTCACTGTCTGTTGGAGTTTGCACGTTCTCCCCGTGTCTGTGTGGGTTTCCTTCGGGTACTCCTGTTTCCTCCCACAGTCCAAAGATGTGTGGGTTAGGTGCATTGATCATGCTAAATTGTCCCTTAGTGTCCAGGGGTGCGTAGGGTGTTAGAGGGATTAGCAGGGTAAATATGTGGGGTTACAGGGTAGGGCCTGGTTGGAATTGTTGTCGGTGCAGACTCAATGGGCCGAATGGCCTCCTTCTGCACTATAAGGTTTCTATGATTTCTATAAGTTAGCTTCCAAACATTAGCTAATCAAGTTCCCTTTGGAAAACACGAGCAATGTATTTTTGAACACTCCTGGCAGTTGGAGAAGGACAGTCATGATACAAGCCAATCCTTTGTATGTTTGAAGCATTTGTTTTCTCAGTAAAACTGAGGGCAAGCAGCTTTGGGAGATGACTTAAGTGTGGCCACTCTTGCCTCCCTTTTATCTTCAACCCACTTGGTCGACATTGAGGCCTATTTGCTAATTATGATCATTTGCTTGCAGACAAAAAATTCTTCAAAAGAATCCAACCCAGAACAACCATCTCGAGGGGCAACCAACTCACTCATCTGTCTCTTTAAATTGGAAGCAGTGTGTGCACGTGTCAAAGTCAATCCATGTTTGATTATATTTTATCAATTTGATTGTGTATAATAAAGCTAACCTCTTTCTTTGTTCAACTCAAGAAAACCTGTCCTACTGGTTATTTTATGATCACACAGTGTAAGCAAGGAGAGTGCAGAGAGGGGAGCCATTCAACTACTCCTCATCTGATCGTAACAAGCAGACATAAATATGATCTGATCCATATCACTTGCTCAACATGGGAACATGCTGAATGCAAAATGGCTGCAGAGTGTCCCCCGTCACAACAGTGACTCCACTTCAAAGGTACATTATTAGCTGCAAAGGGCACTGAGATGTTCTGTCGTTCTGAGAGTTGTTTAGATATGCAAACCATTATTCTGATTTGATTTGATTTATTATTGTCACGTATTGGGATACAGTGAAAAGTATTGTTTACAGACAAAACATACCATTCAAAGAGTACATCGGGGAGAAGGAAAAGAGAGGGTGCAGAATATATTGCTGCAGTTACAGATAGGGTGTACAGAAAGACCAACTTAATATAAGGTAGGTCCGTTCAAAATTGTGATGGCGGCAGGGCAGAAGCTGTTCTCGAGTCAGTTGTGTTTTTTCCCCAATGGAAGAAGGTGGAAGAGAGTATGTCTGGGGTGCATGGGGTCCTTGATTATGCCAGCTGATTTTCCGAGGCAGTGAGAAGTATAGACAGAGTCAATGGATGGGAGGCTGGTTTGCGTGATGGACTGGGCTATGTTCACAACCTGTTATAGTTGATGCGCGATTAAATCACTCGGGAGGCTGGATCGTACCCGGGAAATGAAGGCTTTTATTACTAACAAGAATGGAGCATACTATATCCAATACAATCCCAGACTAAAGGGTCACCAGGCAGTGCAGTGACCTTTAGGGCAGCACGGTAGCACAGTGGTTAGCACTGCTGCTTCACAGCTCCAGGGACCTGGGTTCGATTCCCGGCTTGAGTCACTGTCGGTGTGGAGTTTGCACATTCTCCTCGTGTCTGCGTGGGTTTCCTCCGGGTGCTCTGGTTTCCTCCCACAGTCCAAAGATGTGCGGGTTAGGTTGATTGGCCATGCTAAAATTGCCTCTAGGTGTCCTGGGATGCGTGGATTAGTGGGTAAAATATGTAGGGATATGGGGGTAGGGCCTGGGTGGGATTGTGGTCGGTGCAGACTCGATGGGCCGAATGGCCTCTTTCTGTACTGTAGGGTTTCTATGATTTCTATGATTTATACTCCTCCAGGTAGGCGGAGCCAATTGGAGTATACCACAGAACAATATCAACAGGTAGAACACCCCAACCCTAACCCCAACAGTGACAACAGTAACATATCTATAAGTACCCATAGTGCTGACCATCTATGGTTCAGTACTCCTAGTGGTAACCAACTATGGTTCACCACAGTCACCCCTCCTTTAAAACAAAGGCCGGCGGGGCAACAAAAACAGAACAACTGTTCATGTATTCACAAGTTCAGTCATATTGGAGGATCGCACCGTCTCTGCGACCTCCTCAACACTGGCGGTAACGCCGGTTCTGGTGACCGTGGTGACCTTCTCTCCAAGGCGGTGTCCAGTGACTCCTCCAGTTCCTCACGGACAGGTGGACCACGAGGTGGCGACAATCTGCTGGACTCGAGCACGCCTCGAGGTGGCGACAATCTCCTGGACTCAGGCAAGCTGTACACGGGAGTAAGAGGATTAAGTGGTGGTCCCGATACTGCCCGCGCCATGTCAGGAGGGGAGATAAAGGTCAAGGGGTCCCTAACTAGGGGTGTGGGAGCGACTGGGGTTTCCAAGTCCCCTGCAGGCGCCAGATCTCTAATAGAGACCGTGTATTCTCGCCCGTCAGGATATGCCACATAGGCATATTGAGGGTTGGCGTGGAGGAGATGGACCTGTTCAACCAAAGGGTCGGACTTGTGGGTCCTAACATGCCGCCGCAGGAGGACAGGTCCTGAATACATCAACCAAGACGGCAATGAGGTCCCAGAGGAAGACTTCCTAGGGAAGGAAAACATCCTCTCATGTGGAGTAGCGTTGGTTGCCGTATACAGGAGGGACCGGATGGAATGGAGCGCATCAGAGAGTACCTCTTGCCAACGGGAGACAGGAAGACCTTTAGACTTCAACGCCAGTAAGACAGCCTTCCAGACTGTAGCATTTTCTCTTTCAACCTGTCCGTTACCCCGGTGGTTGTAACTCGTAGTTCTACTTGGGGCAATCCCTTTTGAGAGCAGGTATTGCCTCAAGTCGTCACTCATAAATGACGAGCCCTTATCACTGTGGATATAGCTGGGGTAACTGAACAGGGTGAAAAGATCCCGTAATGCTTTGATAACCGTGGCAGCAGTCATGTCTGAACAGGGAATGGCAAAAGGGAATCGTGAGTACTCGTCAATCACGTTGAGGAAGTACACGTTCCGATCTGTCGAAGGGAGGGGGCCCTTGAAGTCCACACTCAGTCTTTCTAAAGGGCGAGTGGCCTTAATGAGGTGTGCCCTGTCAGGTCGGTAGAAGTGCGGTTTGCATTCAGCACATACCTGGCAGCTTCGGGTTATGGACCTGACATCATCCACTGAGTAGGGTAGATTCCGGGCCTTTACGAAATGGAAGAGCCGAGTGATCCCCGGATGGCAGAGATCATTGTGGAGGGCCTTTAATCGATCCTCCTGCACACTTGCACATGTTCCACACGACAGGGCGTCTGGGGGCTCATTGAGCTTCCCCGGATGGTACATGATATCATAGTTGTAGGTGGAGAGTTCGATTCTCCACCTCAAGATTTTATCATTTTTGATCTTACCCCGTAACGTGTTGTTGAACATGAACACCACGGACCGTTGGTCCGTGAGCAGGGTGAATCGTTTTCCCGCCAAGTAATGGCGCCAATGCCGGACAGTCTCCACAATGGCCTGAGCCTCTTTTTCCACCGCGGAGTGCCGAATTTCAGGGCCTTGGAGGGTGCGAGAGAAAAAGGCGACGGGCCTGCCCGCCTGGTTAAGTGTGGCGGCCAGGGCGAAATCAGATGCATCACTCTCCACCTGGAAGGAGATGGACTCATCAAAAGCGTGCATCGTGGCTTTTGCGATGTCGGCTTTTATCCCTTCAAAGGCTAAGCGAGCCTCTGCTGCGAGGGGAAAGGAGGTAGACTTTATGAGCGGACGGGCTTTGTCCGCATAATTGGGAACCCACTGTGCATAGTATGAAAAAAAACCTCAGCTTCTTCTCAGTGCTTTGATAGTAGTGGGCAGGGGAAGTTCAAGGAGGGGAGGCATACGGTCTGGATCAGGGCCAAGGACCCCGTTTTCCACCACGTATCCGAGAATTGCTAGGCGGCGCTTGCTAAATACGCACTTCTCCCTGTTGTAGGTCAGATTCAGGCGAGACACAGTGCGTAAAAATCTAAGGAGGTTGGCATCATGGTCCTGCTGGTCATGGCCGCAGATAGTGACGTTATCCAGGTACAGGAAGGTAGCCCGCAGCCCGTTCTGGTCCACCATTCGGTCCATTGCACGCTGGAAGACCGAGACCCCATTCGTGACGCCAAAGGGAACCCTTAAAAAGTGGTAAAGACGACCATCCGCCTCAAAGGCCGTATATTTTCGGTCCTCTGGGCGAATGGGGAGTTGGTGGTAAGCTGACTTCAAGTCAATGGTGGAGAACACCCAGTACTGCGCAATCTGGTTGACCATGTCAGATATGCGTGGAAGAGGATACGCATCCAGCTGCGTGTATCTATTAATGGTCTGACTATAGTCTATGACCATCCGGTGTTTGTCTCCAATTTTAACCACCACGACTTGCGCTCTCCATGGACTAGTGCTAGGTTGAATGATCCCTTCCCTGAGGAGCCGCTGAACTTCAGATCGAATAAAGATCCGATCCTCAGCGCTGTAACGCCTGCTCTTAGTTGCGATGGGCTTGCAGCCTGGCATGAGATTCTCGAATAAGGATGGTGGGGTGATTCTGAGTGTCAAGAGGCTACACGTGGAGCGCTCTGGGCAATTTGGAGGCTGCTGTGCTCCCACTGAAAGTGGAGGGAGTGGCCCATCGTACTGCAGGGTTACACTCCTCAGGTGGACCATAAAGTCTAGTCCCCGGAGTATCGGAGCGCAAAGGTGTGGTAACACGAGGAGCCTGAAGTTCTCATAAACTGTGCCCCGCACCGTTAGGTTGACCATGCAGCTCCCTAGCACGGTAACAGATCGGGACCTCGACGCCATCGAAATTGTCTGTCTGACAGTCCGTACTCGGAGACCGCACCATTTCATGGTGTCAGGGTGAATGAAACTCTCCGTGCTCCCGCTGTCAAACAAACAATGAATTAGGCGTCCATTTACCTCTATGCCCATCATGGACTTGTCGAGTCTGTGAGGCTTGGCCTGGTCCAGGATGATTGACGCCACCGTTGGGTCTTGAGTGCAACTGCAGGCAGCTGAAATGGTTGATGATGATGACCCCTGCTGGTCGTCTGTGGTCGGTGCCGACCAAAATGGCTGCGCCCATGGATCGTACATGGTCGGTGGCGCTAAAAGTGGCGGCCCCTGCAGGTCGCACGTGGTGGAAGACCTCAAAGAAGCTGGAGACAGGGAGACAGGCTCTGGAGAATCACACGCCGCGCTGCTATGTTTGGAGGGTGGTTTGGCCCTGCAGACTTTGGCATAATGCCCTTTCTTCCCACACACGGAGCAAAATACCGTTCTAGCTGGACATCGCTGCCGAGGGTGTTTCGCCAATCCACAGAAATAGCACCGCGGGCCTCCTGGAGCTGCCGCCGTCGTCAGGTCCGAGGTTGAAAGCACAATCGCGCAGTTTTTCGGAGCCGCTGGGTAAAGTTGAGTCGGTGGCTGTACTTGCCATGATGTTCCCACGTGGTCGGTGGGGCAAGTTTCTAGACTTCTGGAGGCCGTTTCCATCGTGTCAGCCAATTCCACCGTCTTAGCGAGGTCTAGGTTACCTTGCTCTAGCAGCCGAAGGCGAATATACGATGAGCCGATTCCCGCCACAAACGCATCTCGGATCAAGTCGTTCGTATACTGGGCCGCCGACACTGGCTTGCAGTTGCAGGCTCTGGCTAGCTGCTGAGGTTCGCGCAGGTACTGTCCTGTCGTTTCGCCGGGCTGCCGCCGTCGAGTGGCTAGAAGGTGTCGAGCATGGATCTCGTTTGGCGGTTTGTTGTACAGTTTCTTAAGTAGTTCGATGGCCCCTTTGTAGTCTTGGGCATCGCGGATTGATGAGTATATAGTGTCGCTTACCCTTGCGTGGAGGACCCGCAGTCTATCGGCGTCGTTTTGAATGCCTGTTGAGGCATCGATGTAGTCTTGAAAACACTTTAACCAATGGTCGAAAGTGTTCGACGCTCCCGCCGCACGTGGATCTAAAGTAAGCCGATCGGGTTTCAACATTTGCTCCATGGTTTTTTTTTACCAAAATTTTGTTACTAATAAAATTGATGCGCGATTAAATCACTCGGGAGGCTAGATTGTACCCGGGAAATAAAGGCTTTTATTACTAACAAGAATGGAGCATACTATATACAATACAATCCCAGACTAAAGGGTCACCAGGCAGTGCAGTGACCTTTATACTCCTCCAGGTAGGCGGAGCCAACTGGAGTGTACCACAGAACAATACCAACAGGTAGAACACCCCAACCCTAACCCCAACAGTGACAACAGTAACATATATACAAGTACCCATAGTGTTGACCATCTATGGTTCAGTACCCATAGTGGTAACCAACTATGGTTCATCACAATAGTTTCTTGTGTTCTTGGTCAGAGCAGGAACCATACCAAGCTGTGATACATTTGGAAAGGATGCTTTCAATCGAGCGTCTGTAAAAATTGGTGAGAGTCATAGCAGACATGCTGAATTATTTTTATGTCACAAAATGGGGAGGACTGAAGAGTACAGACTATAATAGAGACAGAAACCAAAATTTAAAGGGGGCTATTCTGTATTTAAAAATTCTATGTGCCGAATTCGCGTGATTTTGAGAATGAATCTCTGACACTCTGAGCATTGCAGAGAGTCCTAGCGAGATTCACTCTAAAAAAGTAAAAAACAGCATAGCGCTGAGCGGGCCACAGCGCATGAACCAATCTGTCATAGCGGAGATCAGAGCGTGCGCAGTAGCCCCATGCTGCCGACCTCCCGGTCGCTGGCCAGCCCAATCGCTGGTCAGCCCCGCGACCCCACATTGCTGCCCTCGCCGAACCCCCCACCCTCCAATCACTAGATTTCTGGACAAACCCTGATGCACCCCACCCCCCCACCCCCCAGCTAGCCCCCGATTTCCGGTATGGAGCTGATTACTCGAAAAAACCTGGAGCCGGAGTTACACGGAGGCCATGGCACCCAGCAGGAAGCCCACTAAACAGCCCTCGTTGATGTCTCCTGGCCCATCGCTAGCTTCTTCAGCCAGGTTTTCGAGTATAAAAGTTGGCAAATTATGCTACATGTACAAAACTTTGGTTAAACCCACATTTGGAATACTGTGTCCACACTACCAGAAGGACGTGGAGGCTTTGGAGGGAGTACAGAAAAGATTTACCAGGTTGTTGTCTGGTATGGAAGGTATTAGCTATGAGGAGAGATTGAATAAACTAGGATTGCTTTCCGTGGAAAGATGGAGGCTGAGGGGGTGACCCGGTAGAAGTTGTTAAACTATCAGGGACATAGATAAGGTGAACAGTTGGAAGCTTTTTTCCCAGGGCACAAATCCAAGGTGGGGGGGGGGGAAAGGTTCAGTGGAGATGTGCAGGGAAAGTGTTTTACACAGAGGCTGGTGGGGGCTTGGAATCCACTGCCTTGTGAGGTGGTTGAGGCAGACACATTAGCGATATTTAAGACTTATCTGGATAGACCCACGAACAGATGGGAAATAGTGGGATACAGGTTGTTGGTCTAGGTAGGACAATGTGATTGGTGCAGGCTTGGTTGGCCAAAGGGACTGTTCCTGTGCTGTACTGTTCTTTGTCCTTTGTGATTGTGCTGTTAGAGAAGCGCAGCGAGCTGGGAGAATTGCCCTCATAATCTCCATCATAAAAATGTTAACCCTACCTTCCTCTCTCCACTGCTGTTGCCTGACCTACTGAGTATGACGCGCATTTATGTTAGATTGCTGCCATCTGCAATGTTCATCTTTTTATTTTAAGATCACCAGTGAGCTGCTTTTAATGCAGCCACAAATGGCTGATAGAAGTCAATAATGTATAAGCAATCTGGGAAGATTATTTTCAATCTGGCAAATTTAAAGGCGAGTCAGAACAAGAAGCAATTGTTGCTTCTGTGCAAAGAATCTAGAAGGGATCAACTGAACCTCAGGCATGAGGATTACAAAAATGAATAGCTCAGAAGTTCTTGTCATCGTAAATAAGTATATCACATGCACAGCCCCTGAAAAAGGGCTGTGAGTGCATTAATTCATGGGAATTTGATTATGACACATTTATTGCAAGTGACAATCTTTCAGTCATTCATTATCTTGATTTCAACAGATGCTGACTATCTCACTGAAATCAATTTCTGCTGAATGTCAATATATTTTAATCTGTTAAATATGCGTTGTAATTTTTATGTGAGAGAATGTAGCTTTAAAGGACATGGTAATGGTGGGAGGAAAGACTATTTCCACTATGAAGCACTGCACTTTTTTCTGCAGTGTTGCAACATACGGTGAAACTTCTCCAATCAAGAGAAAATATTGCAGCTTTCACTGATCTTTCTTTCTCTTATAGGTGTAAATCAATCAACAGCAAGATGGAAAATCACATTTCGGACTTGCCTCAGTGATAATCTGGAGGCACAGTGGCACAACGGTGAGAACTGCTGCCTCAGCACCAGGGAGCCAGGCTCAAATCTGGCATCGGGTCACTGTCTGTGTGGAGTTTGCACGTTCTCCCCATGTCTGCGTGGGTTTCCTCTGGGCGCTCCAGTTCCCTCCCACTCTCCAAAGATGTGGAGACGCTGGGGGTGGGCCCGATAAGAAGTCTTACAACACCAGGTTAAAGTCCAAAAGGTTTATTTGGAATCATGAGCTTTCGACCGAGTCCAAAGATGTGCAGGTTAGGTGATCTGGCCATGCTAAATTGTCTCTTTGTGTCCCAGGATGTGTGGGGAATTAGCAGGGTAAATACGTGGGGTTATGGGGCCTGAGTGACTGCCAAAGAGTCGATGCAGACTCGATGGGCTGAATGTCCTCCTTCTGCACTGTAGTGATTCTATGTTTCTCTGTTTCAAATGAAACAGGAAAAGCAATATGCTAAACCAGGATGAAGACAGTATACGCAGGTGGTGTTTGAAGTTACAATACAGTTGTTTAGAGAATACTAATTGTTTCTGAACTAGCCACCCTGAAGCACTATGGATCATCACTGTCACATTACAGGTCTATATACAAGGCTCTGCACAAACATTGGTTAGCTTGCAGAGAGGCATGTTGACATTTGAAAGTGCAGCGCTGGCATTTGGAATTGAAACAGCAGTGCTGAGAACTCGATTTTCGATAATGAAACATACCGATCTGTGTGAGATAGTTCATTTTGGTAAGAGGATGCCACATACACCTTGGAAAGTAAGAGTAGAGTAAGTGGAAAATTGCCCTTAATCGGGCCTTTAATTATTTAAATTGGCTCCATTTGGCAGGCAGCTGATCTGCTTCTGGTCCCATTGCTATGAAACTTCCCCAGTGACATGACTGTGGCTGGGCGCTGTCTCAAAATGACTTCCTATTACTTTTCCACTCCCTTGCTTCTCTTGGAGGCGACCTCTTTCTCAGCCCACTATCTCCCTCTGCAGTAAATACAGCAGAGGTTGTCATGCCAGATTGGGGCACCTAAGCCACCCTAGGTAAGATATAACACAGACATAACCACCACTGGACAAAGCATCCTCGCAATACACCGAAGGCAAACACTCACCCCTGCCAGTACCCCAGAGCAGGGAAAATGCTGTCCAGGTTCTCAAGTTGATTTCCTTTGATCAGAACTGGACAGAGTTCGAGATGTTAAGGGCAGCACAGTGGCACAGTGGTGAGCACTGCTGCCTCACAGCGCCAGGGACTCAGGTTCGATATCGACCTTGGGTGACTATCTGTGTGGAGTTTGCACATTCTCCCCGTGTCTGCGTGGATTTCCTCCTGGTGCTTCAGTTTCCTCCCATACTCCAAAGATGTGTGGGTTAGCTTTACTGGCCATGCTAAATTGCAACTTAGTGTCAGGGGGATTAGCAGGGTAAATGCGAGGGGTTACGTGGATAGGGCCTGGGTAGGATTGTTGTCGGTACAGACTTGATGGGCAGAATGGCCTCCTTCTGCACTGTCGGGATTCTAAGTCATGTTACAGCTCTTTTAGCAAATGCAAGGGGGAGGGGAGAGAAGAGGGAAATAACATAAGGGAAGGTCTACGATAACATAGGTTTAAAGTGAGGAGTAAGTGGTTCAGAGGGGATCTGAGGAAAACTTTTTTCACCCAGAGGGTGGTGGAAATAAAGAACGTACTGCCTGAGAGTGTAGTGGAGGCAGGTACTCTCGCAACACTTAAGAAGCATCTGGACAATCATTTAAATTGCCAAGGCCGAGTAGGCTATGGACCAAGTGCGAGTATATACAGGTATTTGATGGTCAGCATAAACATGGTGGGCCAAAGGGTCTGTTTCTGTGCTGTATAATTTTGACTCTATGACACACACCAATCGTCCCTTGCCACTTACTTACCCACCTCACCCAGTCACCCACCTCATACACCAACCCACATACCCACCTCACTCACCTACCCCCTATTCACTCACTGTTTACCCACCTATCCACTAACCACTTCCCTGCTTACTCACTCACCCATTCACTCATCCAATACACTTATGCGTTCACAAACATTCAGACTGAACATTCATAGAAATCATAGAAACCCTACAGTGCAGAAGGAGGCCATTCGGCCCATCGAGTCTGCACCGACCACAATCCCACCCAGGCCCTACCCCCACATATTTACCCGCTAATCCCGCTAACCTACGCATCTCAGGACTCTAAGGGGCAATTTTTAACCTGGCCAATCAACCTAACCCGCACATCTTTGGACTGTCGGAGGAAACCGGAGCACCTTGAGGAAACCCACGCAGACACGAGGAGAATGTGAAAACTCCACACAGACAGTGACCCGAGCCGGGAATCGAACCCGGGACCCTGGAGCTGTGAAGCAGCAGTGCTAACCACTGTGCTACCGTGCCGCCCCCATTCAAACCGACCGTACGGCATCTCGTGCTGAAAAAAAAGGTGCATGTCTTGCCTTCCTCTGACTCAACTATGATCAGTAAGAATTACCCCAGTCCAACGCCGGCATCTCCACATCATCACCTATGATCTGACAGAGTTCTCCGGGGGCGTTGCACTCCATATTTCTGGACAGCCGTGTTTGGAAGATTCAGTAAAAATCTGCTCCAGGTTGGGAAAATTTCCAGATACAGTGGCAATCCGATAATGATTGCCATTCCTTGAGAGATCTAGGCCAATATTTTGGGAGTGTAGCTTTCAATATAGGGTAAGTGAAAGGTGTCATGTGACCTGTGCTGGAATGTGCCTGACTCCAGGAAGCCTGGGTGATTTGATGATCAGAGAGACTTGAGGAATACTGGTATTGTTTTACTGAGAGGGAGGTGCAAGTTGTTAATGCCTGGGGATAATGATAGCAGATAGTCTCCCAAAGTCCCAGAAGGATTTTAGAGCTATTAAGTTGTAATCCATTGTACAATAGCTATCCCTTCAATTCTAAGATGAAAGAAGATTTGGTTTCTGAGATAATTGATTGGAATTTCTACTCAGATACAAAGAAGGATGTGGAGGAAGCAATTTTGACACCAGGGACCACATTTTCACTGCTGAATCAGGAACAGAGTCAGAAAAATTCTACCACGGGAGAAAGTCACCTAGATCCGCATCCTGCACATTCTCTCTTCCACCTTCTTCTGTCGGGAAAAAGATACAAAAGTCTGAGATCATGTACCAACTGACTCAAGAACAGTTTCTTCCCTGCTGTCATCAGACTTTTGAATGGACCTACCTCACATTAAGTTTATCTTTCTCCACACCCTAACTATGACGGTAACACTACATTCTGCACTCTCTCCTCTCCATCTCTATGAATGGTATGCTTTGTCTGTATAGCACGCAAGAAACAATATTTTTCACTGTATGCTAATACATGTGACAATAATGAATCAAATCAAATCAAATCATTATCCTCAGGGCCCGATTTTACCAAAATTTTGCACCTGTTTTTGGGCGCGGAATCGTGGTAAAGTTGGGCATCGGGCCTAAAACGCGGTCCAGACCCGACCCAAGGCCAATCGCGCCTTTTACCAACGGCCAATCCGGGCGCCGATCCGGCGCGTGCCCAAATCGGCCAGCGGGCCAATTTAAATGCATTTGCATTCATTTAAGTCAGCAAAATGAAGCCCGTACCCAACTTACCCAAGGATTCCCACTTTACGAGGCTCCGATCCGATCGGTGCCCGCGCATTTACCGTGTTGCTGAATTCAAGTCCGATGGGGCTTCAACTCAGCAACTGAACCGCCAAATCGCCCCGGCCACCCTTCGTGGACCACCCCCGCGAACCACCCCGGCAGCCCACCCACCCCCCCCCCCCCACCCCCCCTGATCGGTCCACCATGGGACGTAGGCCCCGCCTGCAGCCTCCCCCCCTCCCCCCACCCCCCCACCCCGGGATCGGACCCCCCGAGCCCCTGATCTACCTTGCTCACTGGTGTCTGTCAAAAGCATCTTGCGATCCTGGACCCTGACCTTGTTCCGGGGGTCCTGATGGGTAAGATCACGTCTCTTCACTGACGGTGGGCGGGGGAGGGGGGGCGGTAGGGGGGGATGTGACATCTCTTCCCTGAGGGGGGGGGGGTAGGGGGGGATGTGACATCTCTTCCCTGAGGGGGGGGGGGGGGGGTAGGGGGGATGTGACATCTCTTCCCTGAGGGGGGGGTAGGGGGGGGGGGATGTGACATCTCTTCCCTGAGGGAGGGGGGGGGCGGTAGGGGGGTGATGTGATGTCTCTTCCCTGAGGGGGGGTGGGGGGATGTGACATCTCTTCCCTGACGGGCGGGGGGAGTGGAAGGGGGGGTGATGTGACATCTCTTCCCTGAGTTGGGGGGGGGGGGGGAGGGGGGGGATGTGACATCTCTTCCCTGAAGGGGGGGGGGGGGGGGTAGGGGGGGAATGTGACATCTCTTCCCTGGGGGGGGGGGGGGGGGGGGGCGGGTGGGGGGGAATGTGACATCTCTTCCCTGAGGGGGCGGGGGTAGGGGGGGGAATGTGACATCTCTTCCCTGACGGGGAGGGGGGGGGGGAGGGGAAGGGGGGGATGTGATGTCTCTTCCCTGAGTGGTGGGGTCGGGGGGGATGTGACATCTCTGCCCCTGGGGGGGGGGGGGGGGGCGCGGACACGTCA